>NC_056686.1:122102582-122450499 GCF_018350215.1 Panthera leo | reverse complement strand
TAAGGAGGGCACTTGCTGGGATAAGCACTGGGTGTTATATATATGTGATGAATCGCTGGGTTCTACTCATGAAACCATACTACACTGTATGTTAACTAACTTGAATTTAAACAAATAAATTAAAAAAAATGTGTTTAATAGCCTGGGCATAGTCATATATATGGGTGTTTGTCTCTTCCTCTCCCTCTTCCTCTTGTAGCTGCTGAACTTTGTTAATCCTGGAAGCCTTGAGTTTGCTCCAGCCTTGCTTCAGCCTGGAGCCCATATTCTCCTCCCAGATGCTTTGTATTTGCAGTTGCTGCCCACCTGACACTGCTCTCAGTGGCATTCTAACTCAGCACAACTGTCTGCTGTCACTGTGGAAGTAATGCATGTGGCCCAGAAGGGAAGTCAGCAGCACCTCCAGGCAAGCTGGCTCCCTTGCTAACTCATGGCTGCCTTATGGGGTCAGACTTCTCTCCTCCCCAGAGCAGTAACTTTCCAGGAGGGGCAATTGGTCTCAACATAGCAGTGATGGATTGCACTGGGTGAGAATTCCTGGCTGAAGTGGCTGCCAAGTGCATTGAGAGCCACTGTCATCCATGCAGGGAGAGCAAGCAAAGGGCTCACCTTAGAAACCAGGCACATATTTTTTTCCAGACTTGGTGTCACTTGCTATTAGCACCGACAGCACATGGCCATGGACCTTTCCTTCTGACTTCACTATTCCATGAAGGCTACCCAAGCTCTTCTCCCAGCCAGAAATTTGGACTTGAGTCTTCATGCCTTCTGATTCCTCCCTATCCCACGGACTTAATCCCAATAGTGACCCTCTTTCCTCCTGGCACAATATTACTTTCTGGGCAACATGCTTTCCTAAGCAAGGCCCTCTTCATCTCACCCAGCAAGCACTGAAAAGGTAACTATAGGGATCCAATAAGAGGAGATTTTTATATAAAAAGTCAATCTCCATTCTTAATTCAGAGGTGACTCTGAAATAAGGCATTTTACTTAAGGGAAGTGCTCAAAGCTCTGTCACTTTTGGTCTAGACTGATTTCTTTTTCTGATAATTTGCATGGTGGTTTCCTGAGGTACTGCTTCTCAGTACAGAATTTATCAATTATAATTCCCTCCATCCCCAATGGGCCCCCTCCCCTGCCCCAGTGTTCAAGGTTTATGGATTAGAAGTTGAGTTAAAAGAAAAACAAAATAAAACAGACAGCAGGAAAAGAATTGTGGGGTGCAAATTCCAGCTACTCTACAAAATTCATTTTGCTTCATCTCCAGAAAACTATTGTTCTAGCTTCACACACTGATATTGTCTTCTCTAATAGCCATGGATGCTACTATTGTAATGTCAATATGTGTCTTAAATTATTGTGTAGCCTTAAGCTGGTTTCTAGGTCTTTAACTATTGGGATACTTTTTTCTCTAAATTGGGGTATAAGAGCTTTAGAGGCAGAGGCCATATCTTCCTGCAACAACCTGAGAATGAGCCTTGAGCAATTTTCAAAGCCTCAATTACGAACCCTAAAACAAACATGAGAGAAAGCATATTATTGGAGTGTTATTGATGTTATGGAAAGCATTATTGACTTATTTATGCCTCTAAATTGTTCTTGAAAGTGATTGGAAATAGCTCATCTGTCTTGTTTCTATCTGCATGCATACAACGGGATAGATTTTTAAAAAAAGGTGAGGAAATGTCAGCATAGAGACAATGAAATCAGGAAAATAGAATATATATAGAGAGAAGGTTTGATAACACATAATGGATATCATAAGACACTATTCAACTGCTGGAGATGAGCCTCAAATTCGGCTGTAAGTTAACCAGCATCTACAACAAAGAAGAAACACAATCCATTAAAATGAAAACTAAGCAAAGTTGGAAAAAATCTGCTCTTTCTGGTTCTGAGATCCCAGTGACCTTCAACTCCTGATTCCTGAGAAGAGGCACTGACTTGGATGCTGTCATTGCCAACATTCTATCATTGCTAGAAACTTCAAAATGTCGCAAGTTTCTCAGCATCCCCCAATGCATGTTAGTAGCATGTAGTTCAGTAGAAATAGTTGTATGAGGGCTCAAACCAGTATGCAGTATTTTTCTTGCTAAAACTTGAGAGTACAGTAATTCTATGCAGTTTGTGCATCAATAAGCATTGGTAATCAACGCAGTGGAGGACAGGTTTGACAATCACTAAAATTATGGATGTGTACTTGAGTACAAAACCGTAAAATCTCTCCAAGAGAGGAAACCTGAACAGGGGTGTAAAGATACAGGTAGGAAAAGTATCCCATTTGAAACAACTGCAAAATAATTATAAAGATTTATGAACATGTGTTCTATACTAGCAAATGAAGAGAAAGAGTCACATTTTAGCTTAATTAGCTTAATTGCACATCTAAAATCACCTCAAGGTAAAGAATGAAAAGTAGAAAATGTTGACTTACGGTTTTGATGAATCCACACTTCGGAAATCAGTTGGGTAGTTTTGTTTTGTGTTTCATACGTTGGCAGTGGCAGACTAGGTAGTCTCCCAAGCTTTCAGAATATGGTGGGAAGCTGGGGAGAAAAAGGCATAACTTGGAAAATATTTACAGAATTACAGTAGGCTAAGGAAAATAAGGCATTTGCTAAAGAGAAGGGAGAATAAGTCTGATGGTGGGAGAGAGGGAGAGGAGGAGGAGAAAAGAAGGAAGAACATGGAGGAGAAAGAGAGGGAAAGAGATAGACATGTGAGGGGTACAGAGAGGGAAAATGGGGGAAGATAAATGATGTTCTAACCCTTCAGCGGAGGTCAGCAACTTAACTTTCATGTGGAAAGCTGTCAAGAATAAAAAGCTTCCTCTTCAGAAAACAGGAGGTAAAAAGAGAAATGAGAGAGACTTTTCCTTTCCTCTCTTCATCAATCTTCTATCTGCCTTTAGGTTTTGTCATGCCTCAGTACTAAATGGCACACTGCAGGTGTAGGATAGCCCTATCCAAAGGGAGATCTGGAAATGAGTTAGTGTTCCAGAACAATGCAGACAGTGCCTAGAGGTGCTCGATTACCCATGGCCTTGTAAACTCTGATAGAGTCTGGATTTTGTTTCATAGTGTATGTGGGGCCGTTACAGGATTTTACATAGGTGAGTAATGGAATCACATTTTCATTTTAGAGATCTTATTTTGGCACATCATAGGAGATTGATTAGAGAGTTGCCTTAATTCTGCCTCCAATTTTTTTGTGTGATGAGCTCTCTGATTCTTGGTATTTCATGCCACCCTAAAGTGGTGAGCATTCTTTCTCTGTCCTCTGTTACTCCAAGAATGGTCTTATTAAATGTTAAAAGTACACTGTAACGGATACCAAAGAATAACACGCCAGCCCACTTTTTCTAAAATAACATTTATCTTGAGTCATTTCCTGCCCTCAAACTTAAAGTTTCTAATTCTTAAGAAGGCTCACTTATTAGCCTAACATCTGCAGACTCCTCACTCTGATGTCACCCTGTGCCCGAGGTACTTACCATCCATCTTTCCCTAACTCTGCTGTCTACTGAAGTTGGTCTACTTATTCCCCAGATAGGTATGCTTTACTGATGCTATTTTCTCTTTGTGGGGTGCTCCTTCCCCTTGGCTTTTCTAAGCCAAGCACTACCCAAACTTTAAAGTCCATATCAAATGTTTGCAGCTTTCAGGACGCAAAATAAATGAGGAGAAATAGTCTGATCCCCGGATTGTATTGGAATTCAATGTATCTGGATTCAATACCAGTTTTACTGTTTGTCAGCTAACTACTACTACTAAGTTATCACCAGGATGTTGACACCGATACAGTCAAAACAGAGAACATTTCTATCACCACAAGGACCTCCTATTGCCATTTTATAGCCGCATCCACTGCCTTCATATTCGAATTCTCTCCTTGACCCCTGGCAACCAACAATCTGTTCTCTGCATAATTTTAAAACTGTTATATAAAAGGAAATATATAGTATATAACATTTTGGGATTAGATTTTTTCATTTAGTGTAATTCTCTGGAGATTGTTCCAGATTGTTGCTTACAGCAGTTGTTCATTCCTTCTGTTGAATATGTATTCCACGGTATGAATGTAACACAGTTTTAACTTTTTCCCCACTGAAGGACCTCTGAGTTGATTCCAGTTTGGCTAATACAAATACAGCTGCTATAAACCTTTGTGTGCAGGTTTTTACATGAGCATATGTCTCATGTGTCTGGGATAAATACCTGAGAGTACAGTTGCTGAGTTGTATGGTAGTTGTCTGTTTTTGGTTTTGTTTTTAAGAAACTGCCAAACTCATTTCCTTAATGATTGTATCATTTAATACATTTTTTTTTTTTTTACCAACGATGTATGAGTGGTCTAATTTCTCAACATTCTCACTAGTATTTAGTGTTTTCACTATTTTTTATTTTAGACATTCTGATAAGTATATAGCAAGATCTTGTTACATTAATTTGCATTTAGTGATGGCTGATTATGTTGAATCGTGCTTATTTTCAATCCTATCCTTTGTAATGAGATGTCTCTTCCTATCTCTTGCCCCTTTTCTAATTGGATTATTGGCTGTTTTTGTGTGAAAAGTTCTTTATATATATCAGTTCTTTACCAGATATGTTCTTTATCAGATATGTGACTTACAAATATTTTCTTTCCATGTGTAGCTTATCCTCTTAATAAGGTCTTTCACAAATTAAAAGTTGTTTTTTTTAATGAAGGCCAGTTTATTTTTCAAAATCAATTGTGATTTTGCTATCAAGTCTAAGAACTAGCCTTAGATCCTGAGGATCCTCAACTATGTATTTTTTGAAAAAGTTGTATAATTTTTTATTAATTCTACAGTCAACTTAGAGATAGTCTTCATATAAGGTGTGAGACTTATATTGTTATAAAGTGTGAAGTTCATATTTTTGCTTTGGATGTCTAGTTCTTCCACTGCCATTTGTTGAAAAGGCTACCCATCCTCGATTACATTGCTTTCATACCTTTGTCAAAAATTAGGCATATTTGTGTGGATCTATTTCTTAGTTCTATCTTCTGTTCCATTGATCTGTGTCTATTCCTTCATCAATACCACATAGTCTTAATTACTGGAATTCTATAAGTCTTGAAATCAAGTAGACTGATTATTGCTACTTTATTTGGTCATTTTTTTCTTTTTTCTTTTCTTTTTTTAGCTATTCTGGTTCCTTGGCCATTTTATGTAAATTTTAAAATATGTTTTTCTCTCTTTAAGATCAAAATCTTAAGGTTTTGATTAGAATTGTGTTAAAACTGTGTATAATTTGGGGAGGATTGATGTCTTTGTTGAATCTTCTAATCCATAAATTTGTCTCTTCATTTATTTAGATCTTTGATTTATTTCATTCGCATTATGCTGTTTTTAACCAATATATTTTATACATGTTTTGTTAGGTTTACATCTTAATATGTAATTTTCTTTTGAATGATTGTAGGTGGTATTGTCTTGTAAGTTCTTTTTTCCATATGTTCATCATTACTGTAGAGAAATGCAATTGATTCTTGTGTTGATCTTGTATTCTATGACCTTGCTGTATTTATTAGTTCTAGAAGGTCTTTTGGGGAAAATTCCTTGGAATTTTCTAGATCAGCAATTCTTTGATCTGAAAATAGGCACAATTTTATTTGTTCATTTCCAATTTGTATGTCTTTTATTTCTTGCCATATTGTCCTGGCTACAACTTCCAGCCCTGTGTTGATTCAGAGTGATGAGAACAGACGCCCTTGCCTTATTCTTGATCAGAGGGGGAAAGACATTAGTCTTTGATCGTTATGTGCATTGTTAGTTGTAGGTATTTTGGAAGATGCTCATTATCAAATTGAAGATGTTCTCCATTTCTTATTTTTTCTTCTATTTTAAAATGTTTTTCAGTATTGAATTTTATCAAATGCTTTTTCTATATCAATTTATATGACCATGTCATTTTTCTTCTTTACCCTGTTGATATAATCCATTACACTAATTTTCAAACATTGAATCATCTAATTTCTTTTATGTATCATTGAATTCTATTCATAAATATTTGAGGACTTTCATAAATATATTTGTTTTTAATTTTTCTTTGCTATACTGTTTTTATCTGATTTTGATACCAAGGTAATACTACTTTCATAAAATGAGTTAAAAATTCATCTTTTCTGGGATTGGTAGTGTAAATTGATGTTAATTGTTCTTTTAACAATGGTAGAATTCTCCAGTGAAATTACATGGGCCTGGACGTTTCTATTTGGGATATTTTTATTATAAATAAAATTTCCTTAGAAGTCACAACCCTATTTGAATTATTTATTTTGTTAATGAGTTGAGGTAGTTTGTGTTTTTCAAGTAATCGATCCATTTTGTCTAGATGTCAAATTTAAGTGTCTATAGTTGTTGATAGTATTCCTCTGTTGTTTTGATGTCTGCAGGGTCTGTATTAATATCCCATTTTGTTTCTGATATTGGTAATTTATGTCTTTTTTTTGTTAGTGTTGCTAGAGATTTGTCATTTTATCAATTTTTACATCATTTGTGTGTGTGTGTGTGTGTGTGTGTGTGTGTTCATCTGTTAATTGCACTGATTTCTGCTTATTTTATTTCCTTTTTTGTTTTTTGGTTATTTTGCTTTCTTTCTTTTTTAAATGAGAGTTTATATTATTGAGACTTTTTGTTCTCTGTTTAATATATAATTTTGGTGCTATATATTCCCTCTCAGCACTGTCTTATTTTATCCCACAAATACTAATTTTTTTCGTTTTCATTTTTATTCACTTAAATGTATTTTTTTGATTTCTCTTTAGATTTCCTCTTTGGCCCATGTATTATTTAGAAATATGCTGTTTAGTTTTCGGTTGTTTGGAGATTTTCTATCTTTTTGTTATTGAATTCTAGTTTGATTCCATTGTAGTCAGTGAAAACAGTCTGCATGACTTAAGTTTTAAAAAATTTGTTGAGGTTTGTTTTATGACCAGGATATAGTCTGTATTGGTATATATTCCATAGGTACTTGAAAAAAAAATGTGTGTTGTCTGGGTGGGATATTTTATAAATATCCAGTTTGAACTTGTTGGTTAATAGTTACGTGAATTATTCTATATTGTTGCTTATTTTCTGTCTAGTTATTCTATCCATTGTTAGAATTATTCAAGTGTTAAGCTAGAATTGTGGATTTATCTATTTCTTCTTTTAGTTATATTAGTATTTGCTTTACAAATATTGCCACTGTGTTGTTTGGTGTATACACATTTATGATTGCTATGCCCTCTTGGTGGATTTACACTTTCATCATTATATATATCATCTCTGTCTCTGGTATTTTTCTTTGCTCTCAAGTGTATTTTATCTGATGTTTATGTAGCTATTCCTGCCTTCCTTTGTTTGCATGGTATTTTTTCCATATCCTTACTTTTCATCTATCTGTGTTATTATATTTGAAGTGTGTTTCTTTGTTAAATTTTTAATGTGTGTTTTTGAGGGCGGTGGAGAGAGGGAGAGTGCGTGCATAAGTGAGTGGGGGAGGTGGCAGAGAGGGAGACACAGAATCTGAAGCAGTCTCAAGGTTCTAAACTGTCTGCACAGAGTCCAACGCGGGGCTCAAGCCCCCAGACGCAAGATCATGACCTGAACTGAAGTTGGATGCTTAAACAACTGAGTCACCCAGGCACCCCTGAAGTGCATTTCTTTTAGTAAACATACAGTTGTGTCATTTTTTTTTAAATCCACACTACCAATGTTTGTCTTATAATTGATGTATTTGGACCATTTATACTTAAAGTAATTGTTGATGTTAAGCATTAGGTCTGCCATCTTATTTTTAGTGTTCTGTTTTATGTATACTTCATTTCTTGGTTTTCTTTTTCCTGCCTTCCTATGGGTTACTTAGGAAGAGTATTTTAGAGAGAGAGTATTTTAGAGAATTTTAATTCTAAAATTACTTATTTTAGAGTTCTATTTCTTTTTGTCTGTTTTGAGTGTATATCTTTGTATAATATTTTTAAGTCATTGCTCTAAGTATTGTTTTATTTATACCTAATCTGTCACAATCTGAGTGTCATCATTTTATCAGTTTGATTGGAATATAGAAAACTCACATCAGTTTATGTCTCTTTACCTTCCCACTTTATAATAAATTTTTTCTAAATATTTCCTTTACATACTTTGAGAACCATGTGAGAGTCTTATAATTTTTGTTTTGATTATGTCTCAAACATAATTCAGAACATTGAAGAGAAGTAAACCTTATAGCATTTACTCATATTTTAGCTTGTCATGTTCTTTTACTTTTCCTTTTTATTTAGAAAATTTCCATTAGCCATTCTTTAGGGTAGGCTGTTAGGGATAAATTTTTAATTTTCCCTCATTTTATAATGTCTTGATTTTTCTTTCATTCCTAAAGAATGTTTTTACTAGGTAGGATCCTGAATTAATAGTTCTTTCAGCACGTGAAAAATGTTCAGCCACTTCCTTCTCATCTCCATAATTTCTGATGAGAGATCTTTTCACTAATTAATTTTCCTTTGTAAATAATATGTTACTTTTCTCTGGCTGCATTTTTGGTGTGGATGTTTTTGGGATTTTCTTGATGTCTTGAATCTGTGGGTTTATGTCTCTTCCCAAATTTGGAAAGTTTTCAGCCATTATTTCTTCAAGTTCTCTTAAATTCTGCCCTTTTTCTATTCTCCTTTCAGGACTCAGATGGCATGAATGTTAGTTTTTTGTTACAGCTCCACAGTCTCTGAAGTTCTGTAAATTTTTTTTCAATTTTTTCTTCATTGTTCAGGTTGGGTAATTTCTAGTGTTCTATCTTTAAGTTAATTGGTTATTTCCTTTGTTCCTTCCATGCTGTTAAGCCCATTCCTTAAGCCTTTTCCCCTTTAGTTACTGTATTTCTTTTTAATTAAAATTTTAATTTGACAATTTATTGTTAAGAGTTATATAAAATCTGCAAACATAAGATGTTGATAACTGTGTGTGTGTACATGTATGAATACACATTGATTTTTATTTTTTATTATCAGTAAACTTTTTTAGAGCAGTTTTAGGTTATAGAAAAATTGAGTGGAAAGTAGTTTCCATATATCCTGTGTCCCCACACAATCACAAACTGCTCCACTATCAACATCTCACACCGGAGTAGTACATTTATTAAAGTAGATGGACCTACATTGACACATCATTATCACACAATATACATACTTTACATTAGGATCACACTTGGTATTGTGCATTCTATGGGTTTGGACAAATGTATCATGACAAATACTTATACTGAAGTTTGTGCTGAATAGTTTATGGTTCTAAAAATCCTCTGTGGCACCTCTTTCTCCTCCCAACCCCTGGCTAGACTACTTTTTAAATAGTTTATTTTACAGAATGTCCTAACTAAAGTCATACAGGGTGTAGCCTTTTCAGACTGGCTTTTTTCACTTAGTAGTTTGCATTTAAGTTTTTTTTTTTTTTCATGTATTTGCATGGCTTACTCATTTCTTTTTAACACTGAGTAATATTCCATTGTCTGGATATATCCCAGAGTATTTATCCACTCACCTACTGAAGGACATCTTGATTGATTCTAAGTTTTGGCAGTTGTGAATAAAACTACTATAAACAACCATGTGCAAGTTTTTGTGTGGATATATGTTTTCAACTCTTGGGTAAATACCAAGAAATGGAATTGCTAAATCATATGGTAAATGTATGCTTAATTTTTAAAGAAACTGTCAAACTGTCTCCCAAAGTGACTGTACCATTTTGCATTCCCACCAGAAATGTGTGAGAGAGAGCTCTTATTGTTCTACATTCTCTCCAACATTTAGAACTGCCAGTATTCTGGATTTTGGTCATTCTGATAGATGTGTATTTTGCCCATTTTTTATTGAGTTGTTCATTTTCTTATTAAGATTTAAGAATTCTTTATATCTTTTGGATTATAGCCCTTTATCAGATATGTCTTCTGCAAATATTTCTCACAATCTGTGGCTTGTCTTTTGATTTTCTTGACCTTGTCTTTCACAGAGTATGAGCTTTTATTTTAACAAAGCCCAGTTTATCAATTCTTTCATGGTATATACTTTTGGCTTTGTGTCTCAGAAGGTACCACCATATATAAGATCATCTAGATTTTCTCCCCAGTTATATTTTAAAAGCCAAATTTTCCCTTGGGGTCATCTTTATATCTTCTATTTCTTTGTGGTGACTTTCTGTTTCATTGCTGAGGTTTTCTTTTTCTTTTTAAAGAAATGTTTATTTATTTTTGAGAGAGAATGAGAGAGCAAGCGAGAATACACAAGTGGGAGAGAGGCAGAGAGGGAGGAGGAGACAGAATCTGAAGTCGGGTCTAGGCTCTGAGCTGTCACACAGAGCCTGACATGGGGCTTGAACCCTCAAGCCATGAGATCATGACCTAGGCTGAAATCAGACACCTAACCAACTGAGCCACTGAGGTGCCCTGAGGTTTTCTTTTTCATTTATCTGAGGCATATTTATAATTCATCAAAGCATTTTTTTTCTGGGTGGTTGCTTTAAAGTTTTTGTCAGATAATTCCAACATTTCTGTCCTCAATGTTATCGTCTATTGATTTTCTTTGGTGACTTAGTTTGACATCTATCTAGTTATTGGTGTGATAAGTAATTTTTGATTGAAATCTGAACATTTTCATATTTTGTTACAAGACTGGGTTTTATTTAAACCTTTGGTTTTAGCCAGCTTTCTTTATCTACACTCTGTCTGGAAAAGGGAGTGATGCTGCCTGGTTACTGGCAGCTGGAGGTAGAAGTTCAGTTTCCCTGTTTGTTTCTATTCACACTTGATAGGCTGGACTTCTTGTTACCACCAACTGAGGCTAGGAGTTTTGGCTCTCCCCATAGTCTCCATTGTCTAAGCAGTGTGGTGGTCTTGTTACTACTGGGTGATGGTGAGGAGCCTGATTTTCCAGTAGACTTCTGATGAAACCACCACATTACTGCCAGTGGAGATGAAGTTTAGATTCCCCATAAGGTTTACACTGACACCATAGTGGTGATGACTTAATAACAGCTGGTGGAGATAAAAGTTCAGACTCCTATTGGCCTTTCTGCCATCACCTTGTGGGTTTTAGAGTGTTTTATTACCACTTTGAGTGTGGAAGCCTAGACTCCCCATTCATTGTTGGTGCATTGTGGGTGACACCATGGTTTCTCTGTGTATTTGGCTGGAATAGAGTAGCTATTGTCAAAAATTTTACTATCTTGCTAGACTTCCTTTTTCTTTTGTGACTTGGCTAGGGACTTTTATTTGTTGGTGCATTTCCTCATCTGAGTCACTGGTATTTCTGCATTGCTGATGTCATCAGCTCCAAGTTTGGGACATAAGAGATGGGAAGAAAACCTACAGAACTCACCAGTGTGGTGTTCTTTGGATCTCAAAGTCCCTAGATGGTCTGCCTTATTCTCTCATTGTCTTATATTGGTTCTGTATAAAGTATCCAGGGTTTTATCTACATGAGGTCCCAATAGTTCATTTTTGCTTTTAAGTCCCTTGCCTTTGGGGACGTGTCAAGTAAGAAATTGCTGTAGCTGAGGTCAGAGAGGTCTTTTCCTGCTTTCTCCTCTAGGGTTTTGATGGTTTCCTGTCTCACATTTAGGTCCTTTATCCATTTTGAGTTTATTTTTGTGAATGGTGTAAGAAAATGGTCTAGTTTCATTCTTCTGCATGTTGCTGTTCAGTTCTTCCAGCACCATTTGTTAAAGAGACTGTCTTTTTTCCATTGGATATTCTTTCCTGCTTTGTCAAAGATTAGTTGTCCATACTTTTGTGGGTCCAATTCTGGAGTCTCTATTTTATTCCAGTGGTCTCTGTGTCTGTTTTTGTGACAATACCATGCTGTCTGGATGATTACAGCTTTGTAGTAGAGGCTAAAGTCTGGGATTGTGATGCCTCCCACTTTGGTCTTCTTCAAAATTACTTTGGCTCTTCGGGGCCTTTTGTGGTTCCATACAAATTTTAGGATTGCTTGTTCTAGCTTCGAGAAGAATGCTGGTGCAATTTTGACTGGGATTGCATTGAATGTGTAGATTGCTTTGGGTAGTATTGACATTTTAACAATATTCTTCCAATCCATGAGCACGGAATGTTTATCCATTTCTTTGTATCTTCATCAATTTCCTTCAAAAGCATTTTATAGTTTTCAGTTACAGATCTTCTACATCTTTGATTAGGTTTATTCCTAGGTATTTTATGCTTCTTGGTGCAATTGTGAATGGGATCAGTTTCTTTATTTGTCTTTCTGTTGCTTTATTATTAGTGTATAAGAATGCAACTGATTTCTGTACATTAATTTTGTATCCTGAGACTTTGCTGAATTCATGTATCAGTGCTAGCAGACTTTTGGTGGAGTCTATCAGGTTTTCCATGTATAATATCATGCCCACACTGAGATATCACCTTATGCCAGTCAGAGTGGCTAAAATGAACAAATCAGGAGACTATAGATGCTGGCAAGGATGTGGAGAAATGGGAACCCTCATGCACTGTTGGTGGGAATGCAAACTGGTGCAGCCACTCTGGAAAACAGTGTGGAGGTTCCTCAAAAAAATTAAAAATAGATCTACCCTATGACCCAGCAATAGCACTGCTAGGAATTTACCCAAGGGATACAGGAGTGCTGATGCATAGGGTCACTTGTTCCCCAATGTTTATAGCAGCACTTTCAACAATAGCCAAATTATAGAAAGAGCCTAAATGTCCATCAACTGATGAATGGATAAAGAAATTGTGGTTAATACACATAATGGAATACTACTTGGCAATGAGAAAGAATGAAATATGGCCTTTTGTAGCAAAGTGGATGGAACTGGAGAGTGTTATGCTAAGTGAAATAAGTCATACAGAGAAAGACAGATACCATATGTTTTCACTCTTATGTGGATCCTGAGAAACTTAACAGAAGACCATGGGGGAGGTGAAGGGAAAAAAAAGTCAGGGAGGGAGGCAAACCATAAGAGATTCTTAAAAACTGAGAACAAACTGAACATTGATGGGGGGTGCGAGGGAGGGGAGGGTGGATGAGGGGTATTGAGGGCACCTGCTGGGATGAGCACTGGGTGTTGTATAGAAACCAATTTGACAATAAATTTCATATTAAAAAAATAAGAAAATAAAATAGAATTAATAAAAATTAAAAAAAATATCCAGGGTTTTAGTTACATTTAGTGAGAAGACTAAGGGAAAGTATGTCTATTCTATCTTCCTAGAAATGCAAATTTTGTATGATAATACTTATAAAGTGTCTGTCAACTAGCTTCAGCTAAATAACATTAACTTGTTATTTAGTTAACATTAACTTGTATTTCTCCTTCGTGTGTGTGTGTGTGTGTGTGTGTGTGTGTGTGTGTGTGTGTGTTTAAATCTTCCTCATTTCAGTGTGATTCCCTTGTTAGATCCCTGAAGACATCACAAGCTTTATATTTTATGAATGAACCATTTGCTAGACTAAAGGTAGGATCCATAAAGGAGTTTCTAGAATCTGAAGATCAACAACAAAGGACCAGAGCAAATGATCAGAATGTAGTTTGATTTGTGTGAGTCATATTAAAGACAAAAAAAAAAAAAAAAAGATTTATTTGGATAATGGAAGTTGCAGAAACTGGCCATTGATTTGCTTGTTGAGTTTTTTTCCCCATTACTGCCAGTTTCTCCCCTTTCTTCTGTTTTCAGTATCTCTTGCCAGACTTTCTGAATTTTTAGAACAATGTTTTTCTGTTATCTTTAATGTATCTTACATAAATATTTAAATATTATCTTTGCTGCTAATGTCTTAGTTTTCTGTTTCAGTATTATAATACAAAATTAATCTCCCAATCTGATTATCAAAACTAGAAGTGGTCACATGATTAGAAACATGTCAGAAAGGGGATAAAAAGTAAAAGTCAGGTAATAGTGAGACTTTTTTAAAGTTTATTTTGGTTGAACAGTTTTTTTTCAGTAGGACAAACAATTAGGCAAAGCCTGAAATCATAGTATGAACAGCATTTATTTTTGTGTATTTTCATTCTAATTCAATTCCTGCAATTTAAAAATAATACCTATTCCTTCTCTTAAACATTATAAATATGCCTATGTTCATTGTGGAGAATATGAAAACTATAAAAAGGTACAAAGAGGAAACATTAACAAAAACCCCTGATAATTTACCCTTTTGCTCCACAGACAAAAGAAGTTTTTGAGAGAAGGCAGATGACACTATGGGTCTATACGGCCAATAAGTCTAGTTCTTAGCCTTAAAATTTCAGGCACCTGGTTTTCTTAACACACTCAGAATGGGCCTAAATCTTAGGAAGAAATTTAAATGAAATGTTTCTGGAAACCTACTGTAAAAAATCAGAGTATCAGTTGACTGATTTCCAAAAAGAGATGTAGAAGAGACTGGAATATTGCCTCCCAGTTTGTTTGCTCGAAGGGGAGGCAATACATAAGCAGATTGCTTTGTGAACCTAGAGTCCAAACATAGTATTTGAGTTACATGATTTAAATGTTGAAAGAAATCAGGTTACCCCATTCTGATAAACTCATCCTTTCTGTATGTGTACCCCACACTCGCAAAGTGGTAAGAGAAGGCAGTTCTTTTATTGTTCATTTTTTTATGGACTATATTTTCTGTGTTTTATTTTCCTCTAAATATTTAAAAAATATTAACTTATATCACATTTTTAAATTTTTAATTTAAAAATAGGCTTCCAGTTTAAGATAGTGTATTAAAAGCCCATGCTTCTCTTCCCTCTTTTCTGCCATTCCAATTAGAACTATGGTAAATAATAAAAAGGCATAGAGCCAGAAGATCAAAGAGGTCCATCTGCTTATGATAAACTCAATATAATTGCTGGAAACAGGAAAAGTGTTTTCTGATGATAAAGTAGAGAAAGATGCAGAATGAATACACATAGGAGTTTGCCTTAGTGGAGAGTGTCTTTCTGCTTGGTGGAATTTCAAGAAAGGACCAGGTTTGAGACTTGGGAAGTGGAGTTGTCAAGTGGCTTGATAGTTTGGGGGCTCAAAGGTCAACGGACAGAATTTAAAAATTGGCATCCTCCCACTCATGCCTGGTGTTTACAGTGGAGACAACCCTGGCACTTTCCCAGGAAATCCTTCTCCAGTGACCAAATGACCCACTTGCCACCATCTCACTGTGAAACTTTCTGCTGACCCAGCCATGTGCTGAATGCCAGTCCACTCACTTCTTCATCTGTGAGCACAGATCCCAAAGATGGAAGGCAACTGAAGAAAACATAAAGCCTGAAAGAAAAAGCAGGGGACAGGAATTTAGAAGATCATGTGAACTAGATAAATTCTTTTATAAAGCAGAATTAACAAATGAAATCAAATATTGAAAAATCAAGCATTAAAGAATAAACGTTTACATTGAAAATATATAGACTAAAATATAGGAAAACAAAACTGAAACTGCCTCTAGGTACTGAAATCAGGGCAAATTGAGATAATAAGATATTACTTTTTTTTTTTTTTAACATTTATTCATTTTTGAGAGACAGAGACAGAACATGAGCAGGGGAGGGGCAGAGAGAGAGGAAGACACAGGATCCAAAGCAGGCTCCATGCTCTGAGCTGTCAGAACAGAGTCCCACGCAGGGCTTGAACCCACAAACAGCAAGATCATGACCTGAGCTGAAGTTGGACGCTTCACCAACTGAGCCACCCAGGCGCCCCGATGAGATGTTACTTTTGATTAACACTCTTCGGTGCTGCTTGAATTAAAAAAATGAGACCTTATTTTGGATAAAACCTCACTAAAATATTTAATCTGCAAAACAAAATTAAAAATAGGCTACCAGAATAAAACATATTGCACTTACACTTCTCTATTTGAAGCTTAAAGATAAACCACACTGTAAGAGGAGCATCTAACAAAATCTGACACTTAGTAGGTGGTCAAAAAGTATTTGCTGAATGAAGTTAGCATTTTTTAAACTTTTTGTGCTCTCATTTCACATATTTCTTAGATTTTTGTTAAAATAATTTGAAGTTTTAGATCTGGATTATTTGTATTCTAGTGTGTGTGTGTGTGTGTGTGTGTGTGTGTGTTTTAAACTTGTAAACTCAGTGGTTAATTCATTTCAGTGATCCTAGCTCATCGTTTTAATTTTTTTTATTTTTGTTTACTTTAATTTTTTTATTTTAATTTTTTATTTTTCATTTTCTTAATTTTCAAATTTTTATTTATTTGTAATTTTTTTGAGAGTGGGAGAAAGAGTGAATGCATACACAAGCTAGGCAGGGGCAGAGGGAGAAGGAGAATCTTAAGCAGGCTCCAATCTCACCAGGGAGCCTGATGGGGGCTTGAACTCAAAACCATGAGATTATGACCTGAGTCAAAGTCAAAAGACGGAGACTTAAGTGACTGAGCCGCCCAGGTAATCCTTTTAAAATTACAATAAAAAACACAATTTATTTCTTCCTGAATGTTGATTTTGAATAATGTTTCCACTGGCTGGTGTGTATCTTTCAGTAACTTTCTCAGAGGATATGTAGGTATGAAAATTTTTGATTGCTTATATGTCTGAAAATAAAAAAAATTGTGTCATTTCCACACAAATGACAACTTGAATGAATATAGGTATCTTTAGGTAGCAACTTTTAAGTTTATTTATTTTGAGGGAGAGCACAAGTGGGGAGGGACAGAGAGAGAAGGGAGAGAGAGAATCCCAGGCAGGCTTCCACCATCAGCACAGAGCCTGATGTGGGGCTCGAACTCACAAGCCATGAGATCATCAGCTGAGGTCAAGAGTCGGGTGCATAACAGTGACACCATGGCCCCTAGGTAACAAAAGAAGTCTGAATTTAGCTAAAATTTAGTTGTGTTTGGTCTTTCTGTTGGTCCTTGAATACCTATAGATTTTTTTTCTCTAAATCTACAGTTAAAACCTTTCTAAGTTAAGTGTATTTTCATTAAATTTTCCAAGTTCTTGGTGAACACATTTTGCTTTGCCAAAATGAAGTAGAACAAATCCCAAATTGAATGCCACCAGCTATTCATCTTCTAGCTTGGAAGATGAACCATGGCTTTTAACTGGATAACTTTTCCTTTAGCTAACTATCCATAGGAGAAAACCAATACATACAGGATCCTGTGATTTCTAGTCTCAGAAATTTATTTAAGGTATGCTAACCAATTTGCTACCATCTCAATAAATGGAAAAAAATAACTCATGTACAGTTCCACAGGGATGTGTCTAGTTGAATATTTTTAGTCTGAATGTCCCTGGTTCTTGATACTTTTGAGTATCTTGCTGTCTCTCACGGAGTCAAAAAAAAAATTCAGCAAAGGCAGAGACAATACCTACTAATGTCTGCAGCCTACATAATGGGATACATAGAGGGTACCTAATTAGTTTTGACTGACAGATGTGCTAATCATTCACTTGGATAGGTAATCTTGAATAGTGTCCCAGTGTGAACCCAAGCTGTATTTACCTATAATTCAGGTGTGTTTTAAAATGTTATGTGGATATGTTGAACCTCCAAGGCCCTTTAACATGAAATTCTTAGGACCTTGCTCCTCACATTGTGGTTGCGGACCAGCACTATGGAGTCACCTGGGAGATTGTTAAAGTGGAGAAGCACATTTCCCTGTTTGTAACTTATTTTTCCTTCCCTTCCCCAATGGCCTTCTGTTAAGTTTCTCAAAATCCATAGATGAGTGAAAACATAGGATTTCTGACTTATTTCACTTAGCATAATACCCTCGAGTTCCAACCTCATTGTTGGAAATGGCAAGATTTCATTCTTTTTCTTTATCAAGCAGTATTTCATTGTGTGTGTGTGTGTGTATGTATATACATATATATGTATATACATTATACATATATATATAGACATATATATACGTATGTGTATTACATATACGTATGTATATGTATATGTGTATTTTATATATATATATATATATATTTTTTTTTTCTTCATTCATCAGTTGATGGACATTTGGGCTCTTTCATAATTTGGCTATTGTTGAGAGTGCTGCTATAAACATTGGGTTGGAAATGGGGGTGCAAACCATAAGAGAATCTTAAGTACAAAGAACAAACTGAGGGTTATTGTGGGTGGGGGATTGGGAGAGTGGGGAAAATGGGTGATGGGCATTGAAGAGGGCACTTGTTGGGATGAGCACTGGGGTGTTGTATGTAAGTGATGAACCACGGTTATCTACCCCCAAAACCAAGAACTCACTGTATATTAGCTAACTTGACAATATATTATTAAAAAAAATTAACCGAAATTCTTACTATATCAGAAACCACACATTATGTTTTCATAAACGCTGTATCTAGAAATTCCTGAAATAAATACATCCCAAAGAAGGCATTGACAGGTTATTGTCAAAACGTTGGACACTCCAGCTCTTTTTCCCTGGGTTGGATATGATGAGCTCAATAAAACAACTGGGGGCCGTTGAAATCTGTTGGAATTTGAATTCAGTTTCCGCAGCTTTGGTGCGTGTGACTGACACCTCCAGGTGACAGCTCCAGAGCTCTTTGCAGTGCTCAGATGCCCATGACACTGGCATTGGTGGACACACTGGCACCTGCACTGGGCATCATCTGTATAGCTGCTGCTCTTGGCTGTGCAGCAACAAGAGACTTTAACCCAGTAAGCTGGAGCAGGAGAGAGGAAAAGTACTGTCAGCTTTCTTTTGCCAAGAAGGCTAGATTTTGGAGCACCATCTCACTTCCTACCTCCCAGAGAAAATGGAGCCATCAGATGAGTGGCCTGCCATTTGCAAAATTGCTTTCATTTGCATCTAAGCTTCTTTTATGTCTATGTTCTGATTCTATCACCTTTTGCTTTCTGAAAGATCACGATTATTTATCTCTTTGTTTTCCTGTATCTGTAATGTCTAACACTGGTAACTTCTGATAACATATTTAAATAAAATTTAATTTTTCTCCTTTAAAAAAAAATGTTTCCTTTGACTCAGTCTCCTGCACTAGTTTTCTCTATAAATGCATTAATATTTCGAAGTGGGCATATGGATATTTTTTCCTTTTAATGTTATTTATTTATAGCAGGTTTCTTTTCAGCTTTATTGAGATACAATTGACACATAACATTATGTAAAGTTAACGAAGTTTAACATGTACAGCATAATGATTTGATCTATTCCTCCTTTTAAGTTATTGCAATCACTGCCTTTTTTTTTCTTCTTTCGTTCTTTCATTTTATTGTTACTGATTGTTAGAGCTATGAAATGTAGTATCAGTTCAGAAAAATCAAATAACCAACCATATATGTATGACTAAACAATATAGTTTAATTTTTCATTTTTATAAAGATAGCATCATATATATATATATTATAATTCTTGTCTCAACATCTTGTTTATGAGATGAATACATAATATTTAGTGCCACCATAGTTCATTCTCACTGCTGTATTTCCTCTTGTATGCATATGCTGTGATCCACTTGTCTATTCTTATCTAAGTGGATTGTTCCTGGTTTAGAATTATTATGAATGTTTCTATTAACTCATGTGTACAAGTATCCTGATACACATATGTTAGAGTTTCTATAGAGTATTTTCCTGGAAATGGAACTTCTGAGTCATAGGTTAGATATTTTTCATTTCCTAGATAATACCATTTTCCACTCCATCTACCCCATGTTAGGTTCAGTTTCTCAGCATCCTCATCAACATTTGATAGTGTCAAACTTTTTACCATTTGCCAAGCTAGTGAGTGTGCATTGGTATTTAATTATCATTTTAATTCTGATTTCCCTAATTATACTTGAAACTATACTCTTTCACATATATTTGACTGCTTTTATATAAGTGAGTACACAATTTATCGGTCAATTAAAAAATTGGATAGCACAGTTTTTACTGATCTACAGAAATCCTTTACACATCCTGGATACTTCTTTAAGTTGTTTATGCTGCATATGCCTTCTGCTTATCTGAACTTTTGTTATTATCTTTATGAACAAAAGTTTTTAACTTTTGAAGGTATCGGTATTTTTCTTAATGGATAGTAATTTTGTATTTCGTTTAAGAAACTATGTTGTTGATCAGAACTGCTGATGAATTATCTTATATTTATTATTTTACATTTGACATTTAGATCTTTCATCTACCTGGACCTGGTGGTTATGTATAAAATGAGGAAAGGCTCCAATTTCATTTCTTTTTGTGTAAATAATTGTCTAAGAACTTTCATTGTGATGTCTGTCATCTTCCCACTTACTTGAAATGCTATCTCTGTCATATGTCAGATATCCATTATGGATAAATCTATTTGTGTTATATTGCTCTATTTGTGTATGCATTTTTTATTGCTAAGTTTAAAAATAATTTTAAGATACGTTAGAGGAAACATTCCCAGCCTTTTTCTTATTTGTGTGTCTTGGTTGTCCTTGATCTCTTTTCATATCAAAACATCTTATTTTTTATTTTTGAAATTTATTTTTAACTGATATCCTACATTACATTAATTTCAGGTATACAACATACTGATTTGATGTATTTATATATTGTGAAATGTTCACCACAATAAATCTTGTTAACATCCATCGTCGTCCATAGTTACATACATTTTTTCTTGTGATGAGAACTTTTAAGATCTCCTCTTAGCAACTTTCAAATATGCAATACAGTATTATTAATTATAGCCGCTATACTGTACATTACATTCCCATGAATTATAGGACTTACTTTATAACTGGAAGTTTGTACCTTTTGATCTCCTTCACCCATTTTACCCACCCCTACCTCCTTCTCTCTGCTCTCTGCATTTATAAACTTTTTTTTTTAGATGCCACATTTAAGTGAGGTCATACTGTATTTGCCTGTCTTATTTCAATGCCCTCAAGGTTCATACATGTTGTCACAAATGGCAAGCTTTCAGAATCTTTTATGGCTGAATAGTATCCCATTGTGTGTGTGTGTGTGTGTGTGTGTGTGTGTGTGTGTGTGTGTGTAGACAATCTATCATATTTTCTTTATCCATTCATCCACTAATGAAAATTTAGGTTGTCTCCACACCTTAGCTATTATAAATCATGTTGCAATGAGCATGGGGGTGCATGTACCTTCTCAAGTTAGTGTTTTTGTATTTGTTGGATAAATATGCAGAAGTGGAATTGCTGGATCATATCTACTTATGACTTTTTGGGGAACTCCATACTATTTTCTAAAGTAGCTACGCCAATTTACATTCCAATGAACAGTACACAAGTGTTCCCTTTTCTCGACATTGTCACCAACACTTGTTATTTTTTGTTTCTTACTAGCCCCAACAGGTGTGAGGTGATAGCTCATTGCAGTTTTGATTTGTATTTCCCTGATGATGAGTGATGTTGAGAAATTTTTTCTTTTAAATTTTAATTAAAATTCTAGTTAATTAATGTACAATGCATTATTGGTTTCAGGAGTAGAATTCAGTGATTGATCACAACACCCAGTGTTCATCATACCAAGTACCCTCCTTAATACCCTTCTAGTCCATCCCCCACCCACCTCCCTCCATCAACCCCTCAGTTCTCTATCTTTAAAAGTCTCTCATGGTTTGTTTCCCTTTCTGTTGAGCATTTTTTCATGTGTTGGTTGGCCATCTATATGTTTATATTAGGAAAAATGTCTATTCAGACATTTTTTTTCTTTTTATAATTGGCTTGTGTATGTGTTACAGACTATGAGTCTGGAGTTCTCTCTTGTCCAGCAAGAGAGCAGACTCAATTGAATATGAGAGAGGCTAATGTCTGGGAGGAGAAAGAACTCTGAACAGGGGTTTTGTCTTCATATTTATTCAGCTCACAAGATAGTACACATGTGGAGAATGTGAAGAAAACAAGATCTTACACATGTGAACTTGAAAACAATCAGATAGTAATCATTAAAGTGTGTGTGTGTGTGTGTGTGTGTGTGTGTGTGTGTGTGTGTGTGTGAGCAACAGGTTTGGGGGCAAGTGGAGTTTCTGATAAAGGTACATTGGTTCCAGATGGAAAGGAATTTCCTGCACGTGCTATAACAAGTTACTCGTGATCCCATTACAGTATCTTGCTTGTAACCTTGGGTGCTTTCACTCCGTGGTGCTGGCTTTCCACCCTAAGCTTTTTTCTAACTCATTTATGTAAGGAGAACCTATTTCCCCACATGTATGGTGTTTTGTTGTTGTTGCTACTGCTATTGTAGGATTTCCTTATTTATTTTGGATATTAACCTCTTAACGGAGAGGTGATTTGCAAATACTTTCTCCCATTCAGTTAGTTGCTTTTTCATTTTATTAATGACTTTTTTTTTGCTGTGCAGAAGTTATTAATTTGAAATAGTTCCATTTATGTTTGCCTTTGTTGTCTTTGCTTTAGGTGTTAAATAAAAAAATCACAAAGACCGATGTCAAGGAGCTTATCACTTTTTTCTAGGAACTTTGTGGCATCAGGTGTTAAATTTAAGTCTTAAATCCATTTTGTGTTCATTTTGTGTATGGTATAAGATATGGGTCCCAGTTAACTGGTTGCATTTGGCTATCCAGTTTTCCCAACACCATTTGTTGAAGAGAGAATAATATTTGCCTACATATATTCTTGGTTTCTTTGTTGTAAATTAATTGGCCATATATGTGTGGGTTTATTTCTGGGCTCTCTATTCTCTTCTCTTGATCTATGTCTCTGTGTTGGTCCAGTACCATACTGTTTTAATTTTTATAACTCTGTAGTATGGTTTGAAATCGGGGAGTGTGATACCTCCAGCTTTGTTCTCCTTTCCAAGATTGCTTTGTCTACACAGGTTTTTTATTTTATTTTATTTTTAATTTTTTTTTAACGTTTATTCATCCTTGAGACAGAGACAGAGCATGAACGGGGGAGGGTCAGAGAGAGGGAGACACAGAATCCGAAACAGGCCCCAGGCTCTGAGCCGTCAGCCCAGAGCCTGACGCGGGGCTCGAACTCACGGAACGTGAGATCATGACCTGAGCCGAAGTCGGACGCCCAACTGACTGAGCCACCCAGGTGCCCCTACACAGGTTTTTTTGTTTGTTTTTGGTTTCATGCAAATTTTAGGATTTTTTTTTTCTCTTTCTGTGAAAAATGCCATTGGAATGTTGATAGGGATTGCATGGAATCTGTGGATTGCTTTGGGTAGTAAAGACATGTTTCCAGTTTGTGAGAACAGAATATCTTTCCATTCATTTGTATCTTTAATTTCTTTCACCAAATCTTGTACTTTTTTTGTACCGATCTTTGACTTCCTTGGTTAAATTTATATGTAGGTATTTTATTCCTTTTGGTGGAATTGTAAATGGGATTATTTCTTTAATTTCTCAGAAATAAAGCACAAGGAGAAACTAAACTGTGATGCAGGCTATATAGGCTATATAAACTGGGTGGGAAAGTCTGGAGAAAATACTGCCCACAGAAGTACAGTTCAACATTTGGTTTTCAACATTGGACTTGGCTCTTAAATCCCTTCTCCACCTGCTTACTAGATGTGGGCATAGCCCTAGGGTAGGCAGCTCTCTGTGGTTGAAGCAGACTCTGAAGGATTTGACAGATGAAGATTATCTGCTGACTGCACTGTCTATAGCTGAGCAGCAAGTCTTTCTATGAGGAAGGATCTGGGTCAGAAGAATGCTTGTTGATTTTCACACATTATTTTCTACTATATGGATTAAGTCTACAAATTTTACTTGGATTTCTGTTTCATCTGTATCCCACAGATTTTTCAATGTAGTGATTTTTGTTACTATTTAGTACAAACATCTTTAAATTTTTTTTCAGTATGATTTCTTCTTTGACATATTGATGTAAGTAGAGGTATTTTCTTAACTTAAAAAAAATATTTGTTACTGTTATCTAATTTAATTACAACGTGGTTGTAAATACAATCTATATGATTTCATTCCATTAAAATTTGTTGAGATTTGCTTTATGCTCCAATGTGGGTCATTTTGGTAAATGACACACTTAACAAGAATGTGTATTCTATAGTGTTAAGTGCTTTATATTTGAGAGGCTATAAAGAGTCTCCAATCATCAAGAAGGATGAATATCTGCTAGTTAAAACTGTGGATTCTTTCCTTCCATGTCCTTTAGAATGTACCCATACTGGGGCACCTGGGTGGCTCAGGTTAAATACCTGACTTTGGCTCGGGTCTTGACCTCATGGTTCATGAGTTTCAGCCCCACATTGGGCTACTTGATGACAGTTCAGAGCCTGGAGCCTGCTTCAGATTCTGTGTCTCCTTCTCTCTCTGCCCCTCCCCTGCTTGTGCTCTCTTAAATAAACATTAAAAAAAAATAAAACACCACCATCCTTTTGGGGTGCCTGGGTGGCTCAATTGGGTGAGCATCCAATTCTTGGTTTTGGCTCAGGTCATGATATCATGATTCATGGGTTGGAGCTCCACATCAGGCTAAGTGTTGACAGCATAGAGGCTACTTGGGATTCTCTCTCATTCTCCCTCCTCCCCTTCTCCCCTGCTCATGTTCTTTTTCTCAAAATAAATAAATCAACTTAAAAAATGCAAACATCCTTTGGAGTGTTGAGTCACTAGAGATCTCAGTTTGGATATGACAATGAGCTAATTACTGAGGAGATGGAACTTGTGGTACTGGAAGTAGCACTGATACGGAGTACAGCATCAGAAGGGAAGATGAGTATGAATCTCTGTGGAGATTGAAAAAGAAAATGCCTGATGAAAGAAGGAAGTTTCCAGCATATGAGAAAGAAGAATACAAAGTAGAGGGGAGGTAGGAGTACTTGGAAGGCGAAACCTGTTTGCAGTCTACCTTACTTCTTCCCAGAAAACTGGGTGTTCTGACTGTGTAACAACTGTGACTTTTATTTGGCAGTTATTTTCTAAAACTAGGGTTTATTATTTGGAGCACTCTTCCTTAAGGAATATGGGCAAAATATCCAGAAAATAGCTAAAGATTAAAAGTATCAGAAATACTCTCTGTTTCTATCTGCTGTTGAATTAGTAACAGTAAAGCCACTTGCTGGATGGATTCTCCTCCTAGTGTTGTCCCTGGTACATTCATTCTACTTGTATCCCTGCTTCCCTTCTCCAACTCTCCAACCCAGGATGGAAGCACAAAGTAGAAGGAAGAAAAAACGGAGGTTTTTTTTTGGCTTTCGTTTTCAATGTTCAGGGCCCTTGATGATTCTGAGAAAACTTGAAGTAAAGACAAATACAGTACTTGGGAGATAAGACATTATTAAGAGTAGAACTCTTCCCATATGCAGAGAAAAGTCCCACAGTTGGGGAGAGGGTAGGGGCAGGAAAGATACTGAAAGTAGAGTTCGGTGGGTCCCACCAAGAGGGTCTTGCTTACTGTTCTTCTGACAGGAACATGGAGAAAGACAAAACTGTGCCAATTGATGATGTTCTGTGTTTTCTTTAGGCAAAAATATTCCAGAAAGGGAATAGCTGCTAGGCATGGCAGATAGAGGCAGAGATGTTCTCACATAGGTTTCTTTCCCAGAAGGGAGCTGAGAGAATTAAGGAGTTAAAGATTGGAACTAGAAATGTGTCAGCAAGACCTGATGGCTAAGGTTCTGCTATTTCAGTGCATACCTGTGAAATAGATGCCCCTACCCAATCCCATACCTTGGAACTATATAAATGGTTTCCTAAATTAGAATGGAGACCCCAGAGCTGAGATAAGGCTTTGATAATAGAAAATGACTAGGAGTTCAAAATAGAATTTTCACACACATCACTGTATGTTTATGCAAGTTTATTGTTTTTATGTACACAATGAACCTGAGAGAAGGGCACTTAATCCCCACAATGAACCTGAGAGAAGGGCACTATACCTGCCTCCTAAATAAGAAACTGAGAGTCAAAGAGCTTAAAGAACCTGGTAAGATTTCAACCTATAGATGTCTGATGCTGGATTTCATGCTCCTAATTACTATGCCCTTGTTTCCACCTAACTCTCTTTTATACCCCAATTTTGGTCACCTGATCTCAAATTGTAGTTATCCATAGATATGTAAAGGATTTTCTCTGATCCATTTGGATATTGGAAAGATAAGTGATGGCAGGATCGCTTACTCTTTAAGGTAAAATTTTCAGTGTTAACAGTTAATGACTTATCAAGTGTCTACTTTGCTTAAAGTATTATGAATCCGAGATTATAAGTTCAAGTAATAAAAATTAAGGAAAGCACAGACTCTTACTCCAAAGGGACATGAACCTAGCAGTGGAGTTGGAGAAAGAGAGATGTGTACACACAGTGCAAAGGCATGAATGGGGTGGGCTGGTTCTAGAGTTAGTTGGAGTTAGCCACCCCCAAGGAGGGGGGCCTGTGCCAGGTGGTGGACATTTTAAAGCTCTGTCACAGCAGGGCAGTTGACCATAGAGAATCATATTGGAGTGTGAGGAGAGGAGGGATAATATAGGGGTCTATTTTGAATTTCTTCTCATAACTGGAGCGTTGATTCTAGAATATGGTGAATGAATGAAAGTTTAAACACAGAGTCTGAAGAAGACAACCATGTTTTGTAATAGTTGTTTAAAACTATGAATCAAAATTCCAGTAATACAGCCCACAAATTTCACAGTAGCACATCAGAGAGGAGAGCAGGCCCTCATTGTTAGACATACATTCAGGCACCTATGAGGTATAAGGAGGGGCTTTTTGAAACATTGATTTAGAGACACAGAGCTTACACTCAGAGCACTTCTTTGTTCTCCAATTTCCTCTTTCTGGTTGAATCATTTTTACTGTTTATTTACTGTTTTATAAACTAATATTACTTCAGCTTGGTTAAGGAAAGCAGTCTTTAATCCTGGCAGAACAGATAAGGACTGTTAAACCCTGGGCCTGCTTGCTGAGACAGATGATGGGGCTGTCTTCCTGGAACATCCTACTAATACTATGGATTCTGCCATCACTCGTTCTGTTCAGAACATGTTGGGATAGCCAGCATGCTTTAATGTCCTTCTCAGATGTGTTTCTTTAGTTCTGAATAAAATTATCAGCTTGATTCTTTCAGGAGTAGAATTGAGATCTGGCTCCTTTGAAGGAGAGTGGGTACAGGTCTGTGAAACTTTCCTTGGCTCTTCAGTTAGAGGTAACTATTCCTTTTCTCTGGGATCCTGCAGCCCTCTATCTATCTATCTACCTATCTACCTATCTATCTATATCTATTTCATGATTGCCCATATCAGTGTCTGATCTGTATTACGTCTAGCTCTTGGAGAGTACATCAACTGTTTAAGTCCACTCAACACTACTTACCCAATTATATTCTCAGCACTATTTCATTTGGAAATCGTCACCTATTCTGTGCTATTCCAGTGGAACTCCCAATTACAATACAGGTTTCTCTGATAACAGGACTGGGTATAAGATCCAGGCATGGCCAATCATAGTAGGCCATTACCATGGCCTCAGTGATTGGCTCATGGATGAAATATTGAACCTAAAGTAGCCAATCAGAGCTCTTTCCTAGGATTCTCTTTCCTTTATTTATTTATTTATTTATTTATTTATTTATTTATTTATTTATTTATTTATTTATTTTAAATCCTGGTAGACAGTCTTTATTTCTCCTTGAAGTAAAAACAATGATTGTGACTGGAAAGTTAGTCATGGTTATGTCCTCTAGCTTTGAAATGGTTTGAAGAAATAAGGCTAAACAACAACTTTAAGCCAGATAGGAGATAAAGAGGAGGGGACTGAGAATTGTAATGATCTTTGAATCCCTGAATGCACTTGGCTGAGGCAAGGTTGACTTTAGTCTTATAATTGCTAAAATGATTATTTTAAACATGAACTTATAAATTCCATAAGTGAGTGCAGTGATTTTTATTTTTATTATGTTTGATTTCTCCAAATAATAATTCTAAATGCCTGGCATGGTGCCTGTCACGTAGTAGGCCCTCTGTTAATATTTGTGTGCTGAATATTTGCAACTAAATGAGGCATGGAAAAGTGTGAATGTCTTTCCAACCATTTTACGGAATTTTTGAGCAAATCCTCAGGGAGTAATTATATAGGGTTGTGAGGATTGAAGCTAGTTGGTGGACTGTGGTGTAAATTTGCTGTTGCAGTTCTGTAAATCTTACAAAAATTTTTTTCTTGAGAATAGTTGATGCACAGTTTTCTATTTCAGGTGTACAACTTAGTGATTCAATGTTTCCATACATTATGCCATGGTCATCACACAGGTGTGGCTACCATCTGTTAACATACAGTACCTTTGACTATATTCTCTATGCTCTACCTTTTGTTGTGGCTTATTCATTCTATAGCTGGAAACCTGTTATCTCCCACTCTTCTTCACCCATTTTGCCCATTTCCCCACCCTCTTCCCTTTGTCAACCATCAGTTTGTTCTCTGTATCCATAGGTCTGATTCTGCTTTTTTGTTTGTTCATTTGTTTTGTTTTTTAGATTCCACATATAAGTGAAATCATATGGTAGTTGTCTTTCTCAGTCTGACTTATCTCACTTAGCATAATCTTTTATCTCTAAATATAACACAGGAAAAGTGTGTAAAACATAAATCAACTGTGTAATGGGATGCATTATGAAATAAAGCCTCCACAAGTATTAAGAAATAAAGCATTGCCAATTTTCCAGAAGCTCCTATATGTTCATTCTGGACTATTCCCACCTATCTTTACTTGCTGGGGGTAACCACCATGCTGAATTTTATGGTAATCATTGCTTTGCTTCATAATTGCACCACCAATATATGCATCCATTGACATTGCTTTTTTAGTATGTAGTTTGTGAACATAATATACACAATATGTTAAAGTGTATGTGTGTGTGTATATATATATATCTATTTTCTAGTGTGGTTTGTTCACCCAATATCATGTTTATATGATTCATCCAATTTGATGGACCTTGCTTTAATTTATTTTCATTACTATGTTATATATGTAACATATTTTTCTACTGAAATTTTCTCTAAGTTTTGACAATAAAATCTGTGCTGCCATTAAAACTATTGTACATGTATCTTTGTGCCTTTATGTCCATGTTTTTTGTGGTATATTTACCTAGGAGTTAAATTGCTAAATCATAGTATATACCTATTTTTAACTTTAATAGATAATGCTTTACATTGTCACCAATACTAGGCTGTTTCAGTTTCCCCCCCACAAATCTTCATGCAGTTTTCAAGTAAAGTTATTAGAGATGTATTTGCTACGTGATTTTTCTTGTTCGTTTTTTTACTGAAGAATAATTGACACATAATATTGTATTAGTTTCAGGTGTACAACATAGTGATTTGATATATATGTGCATTATTAAATGGTCAGCACAATAA
Organism: Panthera leo; assembly: GCF_018350215.1. NCBI lineage: Eukaryota > Metazoa > Chordata > Mammalia > Carnivora > Felidae > Panthera > Panthera leo. Next base: position 122,421,224 of record NC_056686.1, on the reverse strand, counting down.
ACCTAGTTACCATTTGTCACCATATAAAGTTGTCACAGTATTATTATTTTTTAAGTTTATTTATTTTGAGAGAGAGTGAGGGAGGGGGAGAGAAAGAGGGGGAGAGAGCATTGCAACATGGGACTCAATCCTATGAACCATGAGGACATGACCTGAGCTGAAACCAAGAGTTGGATGCTTAACTTACTGAGACATCTAGGTGCTCTTGTTATTACAATAGTATTGACCACATTCTCTATGCTCTATATGTCTTAGTTATTTTATAACTGGAAGATTGTACCTTTTAATCCCCTTCACCTATTTCATCCACCTACCCACCTCCTCCCCTCTGGCAACCATAATTTGTTCTGTGTATTTGAATGTGTTCTATCCTGTTTAGTTTGTTCATTTGTTTCCTAGGATCCACATATAAATGAAATTGTGTGAATTTGTGATTCTCTGGCTTAGTTTACTTAGCTTAATGCCCTCTGTGTCCATCCCTGTCATCACACATGGCAGAATTTCATTCTAATGGTGAATATTCTATTGTGTGTGTGTATCTCCATATATATATATATATATATAGATAGATATATAGATAGATATATAGATAGATATATATATAGATATATACACACACACACACACACACACACACTACTTCTCTTTTGTATTTTATAATTTATTTTTTTAATTTATATCTAAGTTAGCATATAGTGCAACGATGATTTCAGGAGTAGATTCCTTAATGCCCCTTACCCATTCTCACAACCCCTTTCTCACAACCCCTCCAGCAACCCTCTGTTTGTTCCCTATATTTAACAGTCTCTTAGGTTTTGTACCCCTTTCTGTTCTTATATTATTTTTGCTTCCCTTCCCATATGTTCATCTGTTTTTTTAATCTTAAATTCCTCATGAGTGAAGTCATAGGATATTTGTCTTTCTCTAATTTTGCTTAGCATAGTACCCTCCAGTTCCATCCATGTAGTTGCACCTGGCAAGATTTCATTCTTTTTAATGGCTGAGAAATAGTGCATTGTATGTATATACCACATCTTCTTTATCCATTCATCTGTCGATGGACATTTAGGCCCTTTCCATAGTTTGGCTATTGTCGACAGCACTGCTAAAACATTGGGGTGCATGTGCCCCTTTGAAACAGCACAACTGTATCCCTTGGATACATACTTAGTAGTGCAATTGCTGGGTCATAGGGTAGTCCTGTTTTTAATTTTTTTGAAGAACCTCCATCCTGTTTTCCAGAGTGGCTTTACCAGTTTGCGTTCCCACCAGCAGTGCAAAAGAGATCCTCTTTCTCTGCATTCTTGCCAACATCTGTTGTTGGCAGATTTGTTAATGTTAGCCATTCTGACAGGTGTGAGGGGGTATCTCATTGTGGTTTTGATTTGTATTTCCCTGATGAGTGATGTTGAGCATTTTTTCATGTGTCGGTTGGCCATCTGGATATCTTCTTTGGAGAAGTGTCTATTCCTGTCTTTTGCCCATTGCTTCACTGGATTATTTGTTTTTTGGGTGTTAAGTTTGATAAGTTCTTTATAGATTTTGGGTACTAATGCTTTATCTGATAGGTTGTTTGCAAATATCTTCTCCCATTCTGTTGGTTGCCTTTTATGTTTGTTGATTGTTTCCTTTGCTGTGCAGAAGGTTTTTATTTTGATGAGGTCCCAATAGTTCATTTTTGCGTTTGTTTCCCTTGGAATTGATGGATTCTATAGTAGTCTATTTTTAATTTTTTTTTGGAACATCCATACAGTTTTCCACTGTGGCCGAACCAGTTTACATTCCTAGTAACAGCGTGTGAGGTTTCCTTTTGCTTCACTCCCTAATCAGCACTTGCTATTTCTTGTCTTTTTAATAATGGCCATTCTGACAAATATAAGGTGATATCTCATGGTTTTGATTGATATTTTCCTGAAGTTTAGCAATGTTGAAATTTTTTTCATATACTCATTGGCCTTCTGTATGTCTTCTTTGGAAAAATGTCTACTTAGATCCTCTGCCCATTTTTTAAATTGGATTTTTTGTATTGAATTATAGAAGTTCTTTATATATTTTGGATATTAACCCCTTGTTGGATATATCATTTGTGAATGTATTCTCACATTCAATAGGTTGCCTTTTTGTTTTGTTGGTGGTATTTTTGACTGTACAAAATTTTTAAATTTCATGTAGTCCCATTTGTTTTTGTTTTTATTTTTATTGTCCTTGCCCGAGGACATGTATCCAAATTTTTTTTTTTTTTTTTTACTAAGACCCATGTCAAAGACCTTACTGCCTGTTTTCTTCTAGGGGTTTTGTGGTTTCTAGTTTTAAATTCAAATCTTTAATACGTTTCAAGTTTACTTTTGTATATAGTGTAAGAAAGTGATCCAGGTTCATTCTTTTGCATGTAGCTGTCCAGTTTTCCCAACATTTTTATTGAAGAAAGCATCTTTTCCCCATTGTATATTCTTGACTCCTTTGTTGTAGATTAATTTACCATATAAGTCTGTGTCATTTCTGGGCTCTCTGCTCTGTTCCTTTGAGCTATGTGTCTGTTTTTGTGCCAGTACTATATTGCTTTGATTACTACAGCTTTGTAGTATAGTTTGAAATCAGGAAGAGTGACAACTCACCTTTGTTCTTTTTTCTTAAGATTGTCTTCACTATTTGGGGTCTTCTGTGGATTTACAAATTTTAGTATTATTTGTTACATTTCTGTGAAAAATATCATTGATATTTTGATAGGGATTGCATTTAAAGTATACATTATTTTGGGTATGATGGGCGTTTAAAAATACTCTTACAGATCTCTTGGGGGACTTAGATGTTTGAGTAATAGGGGGACCCTGGACTTGTCTGGTCCCTGGAACACAGCCAGATCAGCATCAAATAATTTTGAACACCTAGGAAATCATCTGAGGATTCAGAACAATCTCATAATTTGAGGGAAAGAACATGGTGGGTATGTGATGTGAAGAGGGGAATTGGGGAGAGAAGAGTTGAGGCGTTGCAAAGGTGTGGGTACTCTTCGTATGGAGATGAGAGGGAGAGAAGGGGAGGGAGAGCAGCACAGTGGTTTTGTGCATGGGAGGCACTCCCCCAAGACCATTGATGGGGAATAGTGGGAAATTTACTCTCACTGGTTTTTGCAAAGATGGGAGCTGAAATTCCAAGTTTTCCGAAGTCTTTGCCATTTGCTGGAGTAGACCCAGGAGGGCAGTGGTGCTCATGGGGAGGAGGAGGGGAGGCCCAGGGACAGACAGTGGATAACACATTGTGGGGATCCCTTGGGTTACAATGGGAGAGAGCATTCCTTTTCCTTGAGTGCGTTTGGAAGAGGATGTGTTGTCTCTCCAAGGACAAAGGATCTAGCTGGTGCCTTTGACTGGCTTGTTAACAACAGGGGAAAGAGGTGCATGTAGAGGGTGGATAAAGTGGCCACAGCTTTTCATTGTGAATTAACATAGGCTCTAGGCACCTATGGGGCCATGCAACTACTTTTCTAGGACAGGACAGTGATGGGTAGAGCACTGTGAGGCTCTCCTCTGGAGGAGTGGAGCAGGTTCATGCCTTACTGTTTTTTGTGGCGGGGGGGGGTGGGGTGCGGATTTGGAGTTTTGAGTTCCAGTCACATGCTGGAGATAGAAGAGCTGTGGCAGCAGGCATGTCCATTGCCCAGGCACACAGAGGTTGAAGGCAAGGACCTGGTGGAGGCCTGGGACACAGGACAGGATATTTGTTCACTTGGCTATGGGGGCTGCCTGGGCAAAGGTAGGCACTGGCTTCCCTGCCTGGGAACAGAAGAGCAGGGTGGCCCCTTCTTCCCCTGCCTACCAGCACGGTTTGACTTCAGCAAGCAACACAGCGCCCCTTGTGGAGTCTGGAGCCACTTCCACCAAACCGCACCCCTGTGTGTCCTACAGGGACATACCTACAGGGACATACTTATAAGGGCATGTCTGACAGTGAGCCAGTGCAGCAGGCGTCTCCCCAAAGGACCAACACAGGCCCCCTGCATGTACCAGTTCTACTGATCATAGAGTGCTCCATATTGTCGACTTCACTTCTGGTGGAAATAGGCCTAGGCTTTGGTTTTTGTTTTTGTTTTTTGTTGTTGTTTTATCAGGCTTACAGTTTGGTTTTTTTTTTTTTTTTCATTTTTCCATTTTTTTTGGAACAGGTGTTTGTTTTGTTTTGTTTTTCTATCTTTTTTGCTTCCTTTTCCTTTGGAATCAGGTTTATAGTTCTTGTTTCTTTGTTTTGTTGATTTTCCATTTCTTTTTTTTGGATAAGGACTTTTTAAAATCAGTTTAACAAATCAAAGCACACCTAGTTAAAGGTCTCAACACTCCCAATTGCAAGCAAGGAGGACCTCTTCAAAGGACTGACCTGAAGGAAAGAACACCCAAATCGTAACAGCAGGGTGCACACTGTATAAACAAACACTTCCTGGAGCACCAGGCTCTGGACAGGGTATAATCCCTTCTTAATATAGCATTACACTCAGGAGCAGGAAACATAATAAGCTTTCATAACACACATAAGACAGTAACCTAGACAAAATGACAAGACTGAAGAATTCTCCCCCAAAGAAAGGTCAAGAAGAAACTATAGCCAGGGATTAGATCAAAACAGATATAAGTAATATATCTGAACAAGAACTTAGAACAACAGTCATAAGAATACTAACTGGGTTTGAAAAAAAAAAACATAGAAGACTCCAGAAAAACCCTTGCTGCAGAGACAAAAGATCTAAAAATTAGGCCAAAATAAAAAATGTTATAACTGAGATGTGAAACTGACTGAATGTAACTGCAGTGAAGATGGAAGAAACCGGTGATTGAATAGATGCTATAGAAGATAAAATTACAGAAAATAATGAAGCTGAAAAGGAGAGGGAAATACAAGTGTTAGACCACAAATATAAACTTAGGGAAATCACTGATTACATAAAGTGCAATAATATATGTATCATATGAATCCCAGGTGAAGAAGAGCAGGAAAGGGGACAGAACATTTATTGGAACAAATTATAGCTAACAACTTCCCTAATCTGGGGAGGGAAACAGGCATTCAAGTCCAAGACACACATTTGCCCTAAAAATCAACAAAACAGATCAACACCATTATATATATTAGTGGAACTTGAAAAATACAAAACGCAAAAGATAGAATTCTGAAAGTAGCCAGGGACAAAAGGTCCTTAACCTACAAGGGTATAAACGTAAGGTTAGCAGTAGACCTGTCCACAGAAACTTGGTAGGCCAAAAGGAGGTAGCATCATATATTCAATGCACTAAATGGGAAAAATATACAGCCAACAATACTTTATCCAGCAAAGATGTCATTCAGAATTGAATGAGAGATAAAGAATTTCCAAGATAAACAAAAGCCAAAGTAATTAGTGAACACTAAACCACCTCTGCAAGAACTATGAAAGGGGACCCATTGAATGAAAGAGACCAAAGGCAACAAAGACTAGAAAGGGAGAGAGACAGTCTACAGGAACAGCAGTTTTATAAGTAATAACACTGAATTAATGTGTATTAATAATTACTCTGAATTGGGGTGCCTGGTTGCCTCAGTTGGTTCATCTGGTTGGCTGGGTGCCTGGTTGGCTCATCTGAATCTTGATTTCAGCTCAGATCATGATCTTATGGTTTGTGAGATTGAGCTCCAAATTAGGCTCTGTGCTAACAGCACAGATCCTGCTTGGGGTGCTCTCTCTCCCTTTCTGTCTGCCCCTCCCCTGCTCTTTCAAAATGAATATATACATAAACTTAATAAAAAGTTTTAATAAAAAATAATTATACTCAATATAAATGGATTAAATACTCCAATCAAAAGACATAGGATATCAGAATGGTTAAAAAACAAAAGAAAACAAAACAACAAAAACAGGACCCATTGATATGCTGCTTAAAAGAGAACCATTTCGGACCCAAAGCCACCTCCAGATTGAGGGGGTGGAGAACAGTTTATCATGCTATTGGACATCAAAAGGAAGCTGGAGTAGCCATACTTACACCAGACAAACTAGATTTTAAACCAAAGACTGTAATAAGAGATGAAGAAGGGTACTATAACAAAAGTGTTATCCAACAAGATCTAACAATTGTAAATATTTATGCCTCCAACTTGAAAGAAGGCAAATATATAGGTCAATTAATAACAAACTTGAATAAACTCATTGATAAATAATACAGCAATGGGCAGATCATCTAAACAGAAGATTAATAAGGAAATAATGGCTTTGAATGATACACTGGACCAAATGTACTTACCAGATATATTCAGAGAATTTCATCCTCAAGTAGCAGAATACACATTATTTTTGAGTGCACATGGAACATTCTCCAGAATAGATCACATACTGGGTCTCAAATCAGACCTCAACCAGTACAAAAAGATTGAGATCATACCATGCACATTTTCAGACCACAATACTATGAAACTTGAAGCCAACCACAAGAAAAAATTTGGAAAGACCAACAATATGTGGAGGCTAAAGAAAATCCTATTAAAGAATGAATGGGTTAACCAGGATATTAACAAAGAAATAAAAAAAGTACTCAGAAGACAAAAAGAAAACACAACAATCCAAAACCTTCGGCATGCAGCAGAGGCAGTCATAAGAGGTAAGTATATAGAAGTGCAGGCCTTCATCAAGAAGAAAGAAAGTCTCATATAGAACCTGATCTTATACCTAAAGAAGCTGGATAAATAGTAGTAAATAAAGTCAAAACCAGCAGAATAAGGGAAATAATTTTCAGAGCAGAAATAAATGATATAGGAAAAAAACCCAAACAAACCAAAACAGTAGAAGAGACCAATGAAACTAGGAGCTGGTTTTTTGAAAGAATTAACAAAATTGATAAACCCTAGCCACACTTACCAAAAAGAAAAGAAAAAAACCCAAATAAATAAAATCACTAGTGAAAGAGGAGAGATCACAATGAACACCAAAAAATATAAATAATTATAAAAGAAAATTATGAAAAATTATTGGCCAACAAACTGGGAAATCTGGAAGAAATGGATACACTCGTAGAAAAATGTAAACTGTCAAAAATGAAAGGAAGAAATAAAAAAAAAATTGAACCAACCAAGAACCAGTAAAGAAATTAAATCAGTAATAAAAAATCTCTCAACAAACAAGAGTCCAGGGATGAATAGCTTCCCAGGGGAATTCTACCAAACATTTAAAGAAGAATTAATACTCTTTTGAAAATGTTAAAAAAATAGAAATCGAAGAAAAATTTCCAAACTCATTCTACGAGGCCAAGATTACCTTGATTCCAAAACCAGACAAGGACCCCACTAAAAAGAATTACAGACCAATATCCCTGACGAACAGGGATGCAAAAATTCTCAAGATACTAGAAATCAAATCCAACAGTACATTACAGGAATTATTCACCACAGTCAATTGGGGTTTATTTCTGGGATGCGGGGATGGTTCAATATCTGTAAATCAATCAATGTGATATACTGTATTAATAAAAGGAAAGCATAAGACCCATAGGATTTTCTCAAAAGATGGAGAAAAGCATTTGACAAAACATCCTTTCTTGATAAAAACCCTTAAGAATGTAGGGAAAAAAAGAACATACCTCAACATCATAAAGGTTATACATGAAAGACCCACAGCTAATATCATCCTCAATGGGGAAAAACTTGAGAGCTTTCCCCCTAAGGTCCGAAACATGATGAGGATGTCCAATCTCCCCACTGTTATTCAACATAGTGTTGGAAGCCCTAGCATTAGCAATGAAACAACAAAAAGAAATACAGCTTGTCCAAATTGGCAATGAAGAAGTCAAACTTTGACTCTTTGCAGATGAAATAATACTCTATGTGGAAAACCTGAAAGACCACCAAAAATTGCTAGAACTGGTAAATGAATTCAGCAAAGTCACAGGATATAAAATCAATGTACAGAAATTGGTTGCATTTCTATAATAACGAAGCAGTATAAAGAGAAATCAAGGAATTGATCCCATTTACAGTTGCACCAAAACCCATATAATACCTAGGAATAAACCTAACCAAAGAGGTAAAAAATCTGTACACTGAAAACTATAGAACACTTATGAAAGAAATTGAAGAAGACAGAAATAGAAAAACATTCTATGCTTATGGATTGGAAGAACAAATACTGTTAAAATGTCATTACAGCCAAAAGCAATCTACACAGTCAATGCAATTACTATCAAAATAATACCAGCATTTTTCAGAGAGCTAGAACAAACAATTCTAAAATTTGTATGGAACCAGAAAAGATCCTGAATAGCCAAGGTAATGGTGTAAAACAAAAACAAAAAACATGGGACGTATCACAATTCAGGATTTCAAGCTGTTTTGTTTTGTTGTTGTTTTTTTTTTTTTTTTTTTTTTTGGTGTGTGTGTGTGTGTGTGTGTGTGTGCGCGCGCTTCACTTAAATCTCTTCAATATTTTTTTGTAAAGGTGGTTTAGGGATAATGGACTTTAGCTTTTGCTTGTCTGGGAAGCTCTTCTGAAGGAGAAACTTGCTGGGTAGAGTATTCTTAGTTGTAGTTTTCTTTTTCCTTTCATTGCTTTGAATAATTTATGTCACACCCTTGTGGATGCAAAATTTGTGTTGAAAATTCGGTTGATAGTCTTGTGGGGATTCCCTTACATGTAACTAATTGTTTTCTCCCTTGCTGCTTCTATATTCCCTATTTATCTTTGATTTTTGACATTTTAATTATAACATATTTTCGTGTGGATCTCTTTGGTTTCATCTTCTTAGTGGCTTTCTTTTCTTCCTGGATCTAGATGTCTTTTCTTTCCTCAGGTTAGGGAAGTTTTCAGCTATTTCTTCAAGTAACTTTTCTGCCCTTCTCTTACTCTCTTCCCCTTCTGAGATCCCTGTAATGTGAATTTTAGTACTCTTGATTTTGTCTCAGAGGTCCCTTGAATTATCCTCAATTTTAAAATTATATTTTTTCTTTATGGTGTTCTTTTTGGTTGAAATCCACTATCCTGTCTTGCAGATCTCTGAACCATTCTTCTGTATTACATGATCTGCTATTTATTCCCCCAGTGTATTTTTGCTTTCTGTTACTGTATTCTTCAGGTCTTATTAGTGGGTTCTTCTATTTTCTCTTTTTGATACAGAGAAATTGTGTTCATCCACTATTTTCTCAAGTATGGTAAGCATCCTTATTACCATTATTTTGAACTTGTTATCGAGTAGGTTGCTTATCTCCATTTCACTTAACTTTTCTGAAGTTTAGTCTTGTTCTTTTATTCATTAACATACTCTCTTTATACTCATTTCCTCACTCTCTGTGTTTGTTTTTGTATATTAGGTAGTTAAGCTATGTCTCCTGGTCATGAAGAGATGGCATTATGGAGATTTCCTGTGGTACTCAGAAGGGCAATTCCCTCTGGCCACCAGAGACAGGTGTTCTGGGGTGTCACTTGTGTATGCTTCCTGTTGTAATGAGGTTACAATGGCTGCAGGTTCACTGGTGGGCAGGGGAGACCCTGGCCTACCTTCTAAGATTTTTATTTTAGGCAGTTTGGTGTATAGTTGTAGTTTGCTGTAGTTTTCACGTGCATTTTCCTGCTTATTAAAGAAGTTGATCTTATTTTTTTTATTGGTCATTTGGATTTTCTGTTTTGCAAAATATCCAGTTAAGTCTTCAGCCAACTGTTTTTATTGATTTGTCTAACAGTTTCTTATCTATCTGTAGTTACTTGTGTATTCTGTATAAGTCGTCTGATAGTGATAAGATTAAAATTATATTCTTACATTCTGTAGCTTGTTTTTTCTTTACTTTGTATTTTTATGTTCTGGTTAATAGAAGCTCAAAATTTTATTAAATATATCAATATTTTTCCTTATGAATAATTTTTTTGTGAGTTTTGTGACCTGTTCTCTGAAAGGACACACTGGCATTTTTGCAATATTGATAGAAGCAGTCCTGTGTACATTCCATGATTAACTGAAAAGGAATTGGGCTCTACCTTTTCACAGGGATTTCAAAGAATTTTTAGGCATCTTTTAAAATCATCACACATGATAAAATAGTGAAAGTTTTAGAGAAAGGGGAGTAGGATACATGTAAAGGAAGGAAAACACAAGTTGAGAAAAAGAAAACTAGGTTGGAGAGAGGAGAGGTCAGAATATGTATGTTTTCTTTCATAGTTGTTATCTTTTCCTTTTGTTCCCTGAGCAGACAAAGGCTGTGTGTAACAGATAGGGATACTTAAACATAATTGGTGTGTAGTAAGGACTTAATTGTTAGCTGATTTTTTACAATAAATGATTTTTCAATTCCTGAACAAATTTCTATGGTAGTTCTTCCAGTTAATCTCAATGTAAGATATTGATTGACCTTCCCTGAATACCGAATTTAGGGTTGGAACTTAACCAAAACACCAAGTTAAAGAAATTAATTTCAGGCCAAGTTTGACTACAGTCAGGATGATTAGAAGTACCTATTATTTTGGTCTTTAGCCATGTAACATCCTCCAAACTCTCCCCTATTTTTTCCCTTTTAAAATCAATCATCTTATTTTTCTATTCTCAATCTGTCATATCTGGGGAGATATGTCAAATTTATTTTTTGGTGGAGAATTACTCTTAATAGCTTAATTGAAAATGTTTGTATGATTGTATCTAGGGTTCTTTTTTTTAATTTTAATAGTATATTTTGGAGATACAAAGCTTGAAAATAACTTTCCTGTGAGTATATGGTAACATAGTGTCCATTAACTTATATCCTTGCTAATGTCCAAAGATTTGGAACAAAACTCATTAAAAGACATGAGCTTTTGTATTTATGGGCAAGGATTCTGCCATCTAACTAATATTGTGTATTGCCTGCTGTATTCATTTGTCCTTGAATTTATCCATACCCAAACCAGCAGCATATTTGGCTTTGCACTGTGTTTTCATGCAGTCTGTGACTTTTCTTCTCTTCCCAATTAGCCACCTCTCTAATCAATTTAATCCATCTTTGACAGCAAGCCATATTTTCCTACCTTGTTGATGAGCATGTCATGTGGAACAGAGTCAGAAGCCTCCCTGAAGTCAAAATATATTATGTCTGTCCCTTCCTCCCTGCATACAAGGTCTGCTACTCTGTCAGAGGAGGCAATTGAATTGGTCTAACATGATTTGTTGGTCACAAAGTCATGCTGGTTATTACCCATCATTCTGGGCCCTTCCATGTGCTTGCAAATTGATTAGGCATCTTGATCTTGTGGCTAATGTACTTTTTGTCATTGTGTAGGGCTGGGGACACTCCAATGCAGTCTTGGGCTACAGTAAGCATTCATTTACCATCTATTCCCCATTTTTCAAAGATAAGGGGCTCATTTGCTTTTACAGCTCAGCTATTTTCAAAAAGAAAATTTAAAGCTTGCAAGGATTCCTGGGATATTTTATTAATAACTTAGATTTGGTATCACAAAAATTAAAAAGACATTAGGTTTTTTATCCTCATTAACTGGAAATATAACAAATAGTTATTGAGTCAGTGCTATGTGAAAGGCATTAGGTTGCTATATTTTGTGTGAGGTACAGTGATATTTAAGATGGTCTCAAATTTTGTATATAAAACACATGAACACATGGAAAGACCATTCATTGACAATGATTTGTCTGGATAGTAGAGAAAAAGACAAAAACTTTTTAGTATGTTATATGTCACTAGTTACTACTTTTTCTTTGTTCTTGATTATAAAGCTAAATCATTTTAAATAAGCTAGAAATATTATTTGTATATTTCTTTTTGAGTTGACTGCCCTCTGAATTTTTATTCATTATTAACCTACATTGTCAAAGTTTCTAATGGTAGTGAGATCGATTTCCTCATATTCTCATTGTCACTGTATATATATATATATATTTGTATATATATATAAATATATATAAATATATACACACACATATATATACATACATCATATATAATGTATAATATACATATATATTAATATATATGTATATATATTAATGTAATTTTTGTTGTGTATAGCTAGAGACACTCCAATGCAATCTTGGGCTACAGTAAGTATTCATTTACCATCTATTCCCCATTATATATATATAAATATATATATAAATATATATATATAAATATATATATATAAATATATATATATAAATATATATACATATATACATATATACATATATATACATATATACATATATATAAATATATATATAATTATATATAAATATATATAAACATATAAATATATATATAAATATATATGTATGTGTGTGTGTATATGTGTGTGTGTGTGTGTATATATATATGTATATGTATACACACACACACACACATACATATCCCTATTGTTGTCTTGGTCTTTCTGTTTTTTACCTTTTCTTTTTTATTAATTTTATTAAAGCCCAGTAATGTACTTGTGGGCATATTCTTCCAAGATGAGGAGATATTTCCAAGATTGTTGAATTTTAGGGTCTCTGGGGAAACTCTCATTCTGTTTCAATAATGGCGTTATAATACCATATTATCACCATTAATAAAATATGAAAAGTAATATAACTCTTTAATTCTTTATAGTCATAAAGATCTAACACTTTATGAAAAAAATAACATAAATGATTGGCAAAAAATATCCAATGATCACCTTTGTTTTTGTTATAAATTTATTTTAAAATGCAATTTAGAAATGGAGAATAGTTAAAAATGTCCCAGGATAGACTGGAAAATTTGTTATTGTGCTAAATTATCAACTGCTTTTTAACTAAATTTATTAAATAAACTTTAAGAAAACATATTTTATATTATGGATAGCGTTTCTGCCATTAAAGATTTCCACATCTTGACAGTCAGGGTAAAGGATATCAGATGATATTAGATAATTACCATTAGGTGTGATGGTAATATTAGGAAATTGTTAGTTTTAGCAGAACGATGTTGATCTACTTAAAGTGTAGTGATATATGTAAATTTTTTAAATGTTTTGGCAATATAGAATATCTGCATATGTATATATGCAATCATACACACATATGCATTCACATATATGAGGTCTCAAGTCTTAGGTTCAGAAGCAGCTTTTAACCCCCTGCTTTTTCTTACCACTGCCTCAGTTCATGGCTTCATCTTACCACAGTCTCATTCAGTTGTTCACTTACACGTCATTGGTTTGTCTCTCGCTACTGGCTCCAATTTTTCCAGTGCATTAAAGGAGAATCTCATTTTCATATACTACTGCCTAGTCAATGTTTTGAGCCTCAACTTGTCCTTTTGCCTAATTCCTCTCCTTGTAGCCAGGTTAAAAAAAAAAAAAAGAAAAAAAGAAAAGAAGGCAACAGGGCAACTGCTGGGTCACATTAAAACCAGCAATACATCCATGCACGTCTGCTTTCTGCTTCTTTTTTCCCTTCAAATACCGATGGGGTGTGACAATGGATATTTGGTGAACAAACTAGTAAAAACAAAAAAATGAACCAGTGAATGCTCCAAACAGACATGCGGCCCTCAATGCAAGTTTATTGAATATGTAATGCAGGTATTTAAAAATCTACCCAAGTTCCTCCTTGCAAGAGCCAACCTTTAAAAGGCTTTCTTGAAAAGACTTCCTCCAAACAAAAGGTAGAGAAACATTTCAAAAAAGAGTTACATTGTGATAACACCTGGCAATTTTCTTGGCATAAACAATATTTCCTGGGAGATGTAGCGTTAAAGTAGATCTAGTAACCTTACAATTTGATTTTAATAAAGCAAAATCAATTAGTATGATATATGCTGTTGAAATCCAAACAAACGCTAGCATAGTGTAATTGCACACAAGTGTCTGTGAAGAGAGAATGCAGATCAATAATTGATTTCCTCTCATTTAAATTTTTTATTCTCTGTTGGTCAGGATACAGACTAGAGGGAGCAAAGACCTTTTTAAACTCCCTGCTTATTTGAAGTGTGTGATGGATGAATAAAAGCAAGTTTCTTCCAAACATAGTTCTCTTGCTCTCTTATCATTATAAATCTGTAAACGTGCAGTACATAGAGAAGCAATTTTTGAAGTACATTAAAAATAACAACTGCAAAAAAGATCAGACCTAAGTTAAGTTAATTAAGGAGAAGTATGGACTAGAGTATAAACTTGCTGCATAAAGCACATAAAATACACTTTTTCTGATTATCATTCATTTATTCAAAATTTTGTAGCTGCTTAGAGACGTAAAAACTTTAGAGGCCTTTCAATTTGACTTTCTATTTTTAGGACTTCTAAGTGGTGGCTATCTTGCCACTAGGTGCTGGGAGGCTGCCACCAAATAAAAGCTAGACCTTCCTATTGGACAAGTTAAATTCTAAGAAATCTTGTAGTTACATTGAACTACAATTTAACTTGGTAATTTTTCCTGACAGGTCCTTTTTCTTTTGGGTCACTAAAAAATAGCCATCAAGGGAAGCATTATATTACAGAAAAGCAGTTGTCAAATGTGGTCCTATGGCCACTAGCATCAACCTCACCTGGGAACTTGTAAATACAGTCATCAAGTCCCACCCCAGAAACACTGAATTAAAAACTCTGGGGGTGGGGAGTGAAGCCCAATAATCATGGATCAAAAATAACTGTCTTACAAATGTCAAATTAATATTTATTTGATGAATCAATGAAGAAAGAACAATCAAGAAAGAGAGTTTATAGTAAGTTGCCCTTCCCTTCCAAAGAGTGGAAAAGGCAGGAAGAGCTGTCATAATCCAGAGAAAAGAGAGTCAGCAGAAGCTTTAGGAGTAGAAAGCAATGTGGATGAGGTGGAATTTGAAGTGACTGTGGTAGTAAGGAAAATGACTTCTAGGCTGCAAAGAATGAATAAATGCTTCCAGTTGGGAAGGACCAATGAGACATTAAGGGGACTTTGAGATGAAGGCATGATTCTTGTATCATTGTATCTTGGTCTCTTTGGGTGTCTGTGAACTGTAGCATCTAAAAATACTACACATCTGGGTTTTTTGAACTTGGAGAGAAGTGGTTTGAAAATTGAAGTTCATAGGTAATGGAAGTGTTTGTTTTGGAAGGAGTTTATAATATTTGATATTATGACATTTGCCAAGGTTCCTTTTTGCCAAAACACGTGCCTTTCTGATTTTTGCTCCTGTGCACTACCTGGTGTGTTTATCTGTGAAACAGTCATCGTCAGTCATTTACTGAGCAACTATAATAAACAGGAGAGGTTGTGCTTAGGACAAGAAACAGGGAAAATGTAAAAACTGTTGACTGAATTAGCTCCCAGGCGTCAATGCTCTGACAGTACCCATCTTTGTTTCCAAATGTTCTGTTCTAATTAGATACACGTTGCTAGATTACAGATAGCAAATTAAAATGTTCATGGGACTGGGCAGGTAAAACAAGTGACTGAAGCAGGTGTAGGTACATATGCTTACACTGAGCAGCTGGAAGTTTGCCTTTTCTAAGAAGACAGCTGCTACAGAAACCCAGCTACTTATTCCTGTAATGGAATGTCAGCCCAGTTGCCATGTTTCTGATTTTTTCAAGAGAAACTAGGTATATGGATTCTGTGTGAAATCCCCTAATTTTTAAATACGTCTAGAATTTATAAAACATCTCAGTCATACAAACATGACAGCAGCCTTCATTTGGACCTAGACTTAAATTTGTAAACTTGGAAGCTAGATGAATGTCAGGCACTTTCAGGAAGCAAGTCTTTGGAGGAATACCTGGACATTTGGTCTGGGATTCTGTGATCTTTCCCAGATATTATAACCAGCCCCTGACTCCCTAAGAGCTCTATGTCTGCTCAATACTGTACCAAGTCTGATTTGCAAAATTTATGTCCATTGAGCTTCCTGTTAGGGAATTTGATTTGGCATATGTCTCCTTGCAAACCTCAAATTGTGTTTCCAGCCAGACAATATAATAATCATGCCGAAGATGTCCCCAAATGCTGCTAAAAACTGCAAGAATCCACTGATGTTTGAATAAAAATGTTAAGCCTATTTTTATGGATTGGAAATATTCACTACCTCTGATCCAGATAATAAAATGAAACAGTTAGGCATTTTGAAAATGCCTGCACAGTACTGCATTGTAGAATCAGCTGGATGAGACCTCATACAATGGGCATTTTGCAGCTTCTGGAGCGTGTGTGGAAATGACAGAAGGTGCATTTATTCTGTATGTTTATTATGTGTTTGTGACTTCAACTGATACTGATTATAAAGACCATGGCCTTCTGCATTACAAAATAATAATTGGTTGTAATTTCTCTAGAGTATGTTTCTTGAATGTTTGGATCATGACCAAGTCTGAAATATGCTTTTCCTTGCTACGTAGTATGTGCGTGCGCACATGTGTGCGCGTGCATACACACACACACACACATAACTTGAAGAAATTATTTTGATCCTTACTAAATAAAATGTACTGTGGTGTTTTTGTTTTTTATCTTTTTATTTCTCTTTTAGACTAGCCAAGTGTAAACTATTCCATTCTATTACATTAATAAATCATGAAAAAGATGTTACAGTCCACTAATGAGTTATACCCACAGTCTCAAAATAATTGCTCTAAAATATGTCCATATTTATAGTGATTCTTGGTCAGCATGACTGCCCAAGGTCAATGTACAAATTCTTATAAAAACAATGATGATAAAAAAAAGGTTGGGGAGAGAAAGGAGAGAGAGATGGAAAAAGAGAGGGAGATGGAGAAGGGAGTAAAAGAAAATTCCAAAGGATGGTCCCATTGTTTAGCTTTTAATTTATTATCCTAATACCTACCATTACTTGAGCACTAATTGAGCAATCCTTGATTCCCAATTCAGGTTGGAGTTAGAATGGAGTTAATGTGTGGAGCCTAGGGTGCAATATTTAAGAAAAACACTTGTGTTATTTTAGATTGTTCAAAGAATCTGTTCTAATCAGTCCAACATATAAATAGAGCTGAGACTTCAGACAAAAATCAGGGCAAAAAGATGAAATTTTATTTCTGTAAAAGGATACAGTATATTTCAGAGGTATTAGAGTAAGTGTAGGGTGTTTAGAGGGAGAATATTATACTAGGATTTGGTCTGGGATAAGAAAGACCTATCTGGTTCTTGGAAATCTTGAAAATCTAAGTCATATTGTGGTTCATTTCTCTTTTTATGAGATTTGTTGTAACTAGGTCAGTCCTGGATAATGCTCATGTTTTTGTTGTTGATGAAGATGATGATAAATGTGGTAGCATTTACAGTCTCAGGCACCAGACTAAGATATTTACATGTATTAGGTCATTTAATAGCTTGTATCTTGATTCTTCCCCATATTGCTGGACTGTTCTTCCCTCACATGCCGATAGTTCTCCTCCCATTGGTCCTGCATGCTTCCAGGATTTGCTGCTTTATAACTGTCTTTGCTAAGTGTTCAGGGAAGGCTGGTGATGGGGACACAGTGACTGCAACCAGATTGTGCTTGCTTTATTTATATTCATGGACAATCTATCACCTTCCAGGGTTTGTA
Organism: Panthera leo; assembly: GCF_018350215.1. NCBI lineage: Eukaryota > Metazoa > Chordata > Mammalia > Carnivora > Felidae > Panthera > Panthera leo. The sequence goes on along the minus strand of NC_056686.1, from coordinate 122,403,764 downwards.
TAGGGCCCTCTTATCTTTCTAGTTTTACCTATCCTTCTCAGTGTTTTGCCGCTTTTTTTTTCTTCTCTCCCTTTCCCTCCTCACCTTTTCCCCCTTCTTACTCCTTCTGGTCTCTCTGACCTCTAAATGTTAGAAAGTTCTAGAGCTCAGTTTGTGGACCTTTGTTTTACTCCCTAGGGGAACTTGTCCAGTGTCATTATTTTAAATATCATATTTATATTGATGATTGCCAAATTTTTATCTTCATGCCAGAGTTTTTCTCTGAACTCAAGATCTCTTTTTTTTTTAAATTTTTTTTTAACGTTTATTTATTTTTGAGACAGAGAGAGACAGAGCATGAACGGGGGAGGGTCAGAGAGAGGGAGACACAGAATCTGAAACAGGCTCCAGGCTCTGAGCTGTTAGCACAGAGCCCGATGCAGGGCTCGAACTCACGGACCGTGAGATCATGACCTGAGCCGAAGTCGGCCGCTTAACCGACTGAGCCACCCAGGCGCCCCTGAACTCAAGATCTATATAGACTTCGGCTTACTTGACATCCATACCAAGATATCCAAAGGGCATTGCGCATAAAAGAGGTCTGACAATTGAGTTAACAGCAACGCTGATACTGCTGTTGTTAGAAAAGTTTGCCGGGGCGCCTGGGTGGCCCAATCGGTTGAGCGTCCGACTTCAGCTCAGGTCGCGATGTCACTGTTGGTGAGTTCGAGCCCCGGTCAGGCTCTGGGCTGATGGCTGGGAGCCTGGAGCCTGTTTCCGATTCTGTGTCTCCCTCTCTCTCTGCCCCTCCCCCATTCATGCTCTGTCTCTCTCTGTCTCAAAAATAAATAAACATTAAAATTTTTTTTTAAATAAATAAAAAAAAAAGAAAAAAAAAAAAAGAAAAGTTTGCCTACAAGGTTGGCCAGTGGCTGGCATCTGAGAATTTGACCCATGGAATATTTGTAGTCAATATTTCCAGTATTTCCACTCTTAACTGATAAGAGTGCCTCACTGTGTCCAAGCAATGCAAACAATGTGGTTTATGCTGAATATGTGCTTTTCTTCTGGAAGTCTGGAATTTAGGTGAATGCTAGGCAGAAGATGCCTATATTAACAGCCTTTAGTACAAATGTTGGGCACTGAGTCTCTAATGAGTTTTCCTTGTATACAACATTTTGCATATGTTGCTACTATTTGTTTCTGGAGAAATTAAGCCTGTCCTGTGTGTTTCCACTCAAGGGAACTCTTGGAGACTTATGCCTTGTGAACCATTTCCCCACTGAACCATTCAGGACCAAGTAATATTTGTTGAATGAATAAATAAATGGTGAGTAATCACTCCTGTTCTACACTGTTATTCTTTTCATCTGTGCATTATTGTGGCAGATTGTTTGCAAACATTGTTCTAACTCTTCACTCCTCCCTGTACATGCTCTTTGCAATATGATTTTCCTGCTTTTCCTGTCAAAAGGTGAAATCTATTTCCTCATCTGTTGAATCTGGATTGGCTTTTGGACTTGCCTTGGCTAACAAAATATAGTGGAAGTGTAAGCATGCCAGCTCTGGACCTCTGTCTCCAGAGGAAGCTTGCTTGCTTCCTTCCATTCTCTTTCTTAGAGCAGTTTTTGTCATGGAACCAAGCCCAGGCTAACTTACTGGAGGGCAAATGTGAAAGAGAGAAAAATCATCCTAGCAGAGAACACTCTATATCAGCAGTTCCCAGCTGACCTACTAATTGACCGCAAGACCTATAAGCAAGACTAGGTTAGATTGGCCAAATTCTGCCAAGATAATCAGAGCTTCTCAGCTTATCCATAGATTAGTGGACAACAGTAAATGTTTATTTTTTATGCCATCAGGTCTTAAAGTTTTAGTGATTGCACGATTATGGTGGCAATAGATGATTATGCATCTGACAGTGACTCTAAGAAGTATTTTGTATATCAGAGTTATCTTTTATCTTTGAGAGACAGCCCAGCTTAAAAGAAAGCTCGTGGGCTCTGGAATCAGATCAAATTTGGTTTAAATCCCAGTTCCATCACTTATGGTGTGACCTAGTGCAATTTACTTAACTTTTTGAGCTTCTCTTCATAAGTTGTAAATTAAAGATAGGAATACCTGCTCACAGAGTTTCTGTGAGAATTAAATGAAAAACTCACATATCAAGCACCTGGCACAACTATTGCTGTTGATAGAAAAATATCACTAACTTCCTCCCCAAAATTACTTGAGGCTGAATTACCATAAATTAATCTAAATGTTTATAGAAATTACTTATATATTGTTTTCTTATTATGACTCATCAGCTTGTTATACTTGCTACTGACTATTCAAAGTTGTGCTTCCCTTTGGCCTCCTAACTGACATCATTCAAGTTAAAGGAGTTAACTTACAGCTGATAGTTTAAGGTTTAATGATCTGGTTCATTTTTACTCCACTTGTACCCTTCATGATCTTATTGCCTTAGACCAAATACTTTCTTATTTTTCTGTTTCTGAACTAAAGAGGCCTAATTTCTAAACATTAGCCTGGAGGAAACTGGATGCTTCTGATTCAGTGCTTTATACCTGGAAACTGACTGGGGTATTCCCAGCAGCTGTTGGTTAACTCGATAAGTCTAAGTGAAATACAGGCTTCTCTGTGCAAGGAAAAAGGCCCTTGACCTGTCTGTTCACAGTCCCATCATTCTTTCTGTTAATAGTTAGGCAGCTATTTTTGAATATTTATTCTTTTATTTAATACAACCTCTTCAATAAAAGCTAGAGAAGCAGGTTAAATTTGATGTCATGTCTTGGGGCTTAGATTTAATTTACAGAAATAAGTGCTAAAGAGAAACAAGTTTTTTTTTTTTTTTTAAGTTTTCTTTTTTTAAACAAAAAGTTAGCTTAGGCAACTATTTTCAGGTGAACACATTCTATAACTGACATCATTTTTAAGTGCTTTGTATTGATTAAACACTTTGGCTAGATTTGTAAATCTGATCAGAAAATATGAGCTGTAAATCAAGATGTGATTTTTTTCCCTTTGATCCCATTTTAGCTTTTTCTTTTTCCTCTGGGTCAGAGGGTGAATAAAGAATGGTGATAACTTATGACAAAATTTTGGAAATGAAAATCAATTTGATTGATAATTACTTCTCTTGTAGAAATGCTTAACATACAATTTTTTGTTAAAATGCATGAACAGGGATTCATTGATACTTGTTTTCTCAAGAATAGAATTGAGTTTCCCATATTAATCATCTCTTCAATAAACTGTCACTCTTCTGGTCAAGTCATTAAAATGATGCCATCTCACTTTTTAATCTAAATAATTAACGTAATTTTAGGAAGAAAACTTCAAATAGATTAAAATTTGTTTGAGGGGCGCCTGGGTGGCTCAGTTGGTTAAGCGTCCGACTTCAGCTCAGGTCATGATCTCACTGTCTGTGAGTTTGAGCCCCGTGTCCGGCTTTGTGCTGATAGCTCAGAACCTGGACCCTGCTTCAGATTCTGTGTCTCCCTCTCTCTCTGCTGCTCCCCTGCTCATGCTCTGTCTCTCTCTGTCTCAAAAATAAATAAAAACATTTAAAAAAATTAAAAAAAAATTGTTTGAAAACAAGGACGTGATGTCTCCTTTATACTATACTGTAGAATATAGCTTCTATAAGGGTCCTAAGGCTTCTTTCATATTTACACGGTATTATTACACTTGCTGCACTCAGATAAATCTAAGCATGCAACTCTAAAACTCTCCAGTTATGTATAAGAAGAACATTCAGTATTTGAAATACAACACCAGAGTTTATTGTGGCAATGAGGACACTGTAATGATCTGGGTCTCTAATTCTACAGGCCACGTGGACCATTGAGAATGGGAATGGATTGTCTGGGTGATGGGTACAAAAAGCCATTTTGTGATGAAATTGGGTGTTTGGATGACATGGCAATCTACATTACATCTATCTTTTGGGTCTAGATTTTATAAGCCACTGTTTTCAAGTAAGCTGAAGTTGGGATACATTAGTATCATAAAGGCTAATATTTTGCTAAATATAAGCACCATACAAATATGGAAAACATAGCAAAAAAAGTTGGAATGTATCCTTTCAAACTTCCTACTTTCACAGGTGGAGTGGACGACCATGCACTAAAATTAGCAATAGATCCCAGGTGTCCTTATTGCCTGGGCTGGTGCTCTTTATATGAAAGGAAAGTGCTTTCTTGCTGGCAGATGGTTGGAGCAAGGGATGCTTTTGAGTGGAGGAGTAAGTGTGTAGGGGTAAGAGGAGAGATCAGGCAATTTCCTCTTTTCCCATCCTTAATAACCCCCAAGTTCCTGCTCTGGGGATGCATGCTTAAAGATAACATCAGAGGTGAACCTGATCAATAGAAAAGGTTTGAAAGCTAATGCAAATTCTATTTATCCCTATCATCTTCCCTCACAGGAGTAGCAGGCTTACTCCTAGCCCATCTGCTAACCCCACACATAGGCACAGAACTGTAAAGCCCTCAGTGTTTCTGTTACTCTACCACTGGCAGTGTACTCCAAACTGCAGTTTTCTCTGGCACAGTATTAACTGATTTGGACTAGTCTGACCTTCAGCAAGTTCCGATCTAGTGTCAGGTAAAAGTATTGGGGTCTATTGCTAATTAGGGAGCTCATTGAAGGTATGTGTAATGAATCAGCAATGAACAGAGGGGATTATCCTAAAATCCTGATTATTTTTATCAGAGACAGAACCAACAAATGGCTTGAATTGGGGGTCATAGCTGGAAATAATAGTCTTCACTAAGATAAGAAATTATCTAAATGTTTTAAAAATCAGTATGATTATAATTCACTTATTGAAAATGAAAAAAAAAGTCCAAATGAGTATATAATTACATAATAAAAATAAGTCTTCCTTTAACCCCATATTCCAAAGGCAACCATAAACTACTTTTTTGGCTATCTTTCACCAAATTTTCCATGCATCTTTATGCATTTACCTCTCAACTCATTTTTTAATATACGGTGAATTTACTAATTTCATGTTTCTGCACCTCAGCTCAGTGCCTGGCATATAGAAAATACCTGATGATGGTATCCATTACTGTTACTTGTAGATTTTAATGTTTCTCTCTGAACCTTTTTTCCATTCCAAGACAGCAGCTAGGTCTGTACCGTATCATTTTTCTCTCAATCACCTGCCCACCATTGCTGACAGTCATGGCATCTGACCTCTTATTAGAGTGAACTTTGGCATGATCTAAGGCAGTGGTCTCAACCCTGAGTATGTTTTAGAATTGCCTAGGGACCACTTAAAAACTATTGATGCCTGGGCCTTGACCCAGGCTAATTGAATTAGAATCTCTGTGAGTGGATCCCAGGCCTGGCTGGTCTTTTAAAGCTCCCCAGCTGCTGCTAACATGCAGCCAGAGTTGAGAACCACTGGTGCAGTTTCAGCTTGTCAGGGCCGCTTTGGATACCAATTCTGTTACCTAAGATGTTAGCCCTTATTCCTAGTTTTGGATTATACATAAATTTAACAAACATGCCTTCTGATTTCTTTATTCTTGTCACTGGCAGACAATCTTTGCTTATTTTTCCTTTTTGTTTTTACTTTGTGAGATATTCAACTCTTTTCCTCAAAACTCAAATATAGAACACTTCCTGATAAATTGAAGGTTTTCGGTTTAATTTCATTCTGTATAACTGGGGTTTCATCTATTAAGGAAATAACATGACCCCAGGTGATAAATTTTAATTCTGTAACTGTTATATCAGTTTTGCTTACACTGATCCCTCTTGAACTCTTTCTCTTGTGAGAATTTCCAAGCTAGGTTTCCATCTTTCCACTATTTACTTAGACATAGATAAATACCTGCATGAGCATCACCCAGCACTGGTAACTAAATTGCTAAAGTCTTTACCAGGACCAAGACTTTGGTCATTTTCTAGAACTAATGTATTTATTTGCAGCCTATATTGTCTACATTACAGTAAGCAGACTTTCCATGGGCATAGCTATTTAAAGCAGGTTAAGATTATTTAACATGCATTTTTAAGGAAGTAAAAGTGTTTTGGCAAAGTTGTTACTGGTGGAGAGTCATGTAGAAGTTTGAAAGGCCATGTATCACCCCTATCTTTGATCTCTTGGAACAAATCCTGAGATTATAATAAAGCAAGTTTCTGCTTTTACAAAATGCTGTTTCTAAAAAAGGCCATTTTTGTGGAATGAAAGAAAAGGTTAAAATGTTAAAGAGGTGTTTCAAGTCATATTTCTGAGTGGGTAAGTATGACCATTACTCCTATTATAGAGGAGCTACTAAAGCTCCTGACCATACAGTGTCATGCATTCTGTGATGGATAGGGAAGGATGTTAAATGTGGCAGAGAATACTGAGGCCTGAAAATGGATGAAAGACCTTATTCACAGGATTCCCTTGGACATCTCAGGTTTTTTCCCCACATTTATTTACCCTAAAATGATTTACAGTTCAAAGACACAGTTTTATTGGTTGGAGAAGTTCCCAGTCCTTATCAAACCAATACACCATTTTTATAAGACATACTTTACAAACTCCTTTTTACTATCCTGAAATGTAAATATATGTACTTAATAACCTAACTACACACTAATTAAAAGTATCATTATAATGTCCTAATTATAAAGAACATTAAGGGAAATAATTTGATTAAATAATATGTATTTAAATATAGAAATGTTCAGACATGCACAGGAATAAACACTAGAACACATAATATGTAGTCCTCTATATTTCTTTTTTCTACATGGAAGCATTGTGAATGTGGCACCTAGAAATATAAATGAATATGGCTATGTTGGTTTTATTTCACACTCAAGGAGCACAAATCATATTTCCATCAATGACATGATTTTTGGGTAGAATAAACATCTTTTGTTAAAGTTTATAATAAAATAGGATACAGTCTTCCCTACTTTTATGTAATAGTTGAATATCAGAAAACCAGTTAATATTAAAACCTTACAAAAATACTACTGTTCATAAACAAATAGAACCTAGGCTCAGATGCTTCAAATTAAATTCATCCACTCAAAACATGGTTTATAAAAAGACCCAAGCCTGACAATAACAAATAAAGATGTAGTGCAATTGAATTCTCATACAATGCTGAAGGAATTATAAATTAGTAAAATCATTTTTGGAAACTGTGGGAAGGGTTACTCAAGATGAGCATATGCCTACTCTATGACCCAACAGTACTAACCACAGGTATATATATTCAACAGAAAGTGGCAATGAGAGTGAACAAACCACCACTACCTACAGTAACATGGGTGAATCTTGCAAACATAACGTTAAACAAAAGAAGCCAATAATTAAAGAGTGTGTAAAGTTTCTCAGGATCCACAGAAAAGTGAAAAAAAAAAAAAAAGGGAGGCAAGCCATAAGAGACTCTTAAAAACTGAGAATAAACTGAGGGTTGATGGGGGGATGGGAGGGAGGGGAAAGTGGGTGATGGGCATTGAGGGCACCTGTTGGGATGAGCACTGGCTGTTGTATGGAAACCAATTTGACAATAAATTTCATATTAAAAAATTAAAAAATAAAATATCAGTACAAAAAAATAGTGTGTAAAGAATTACTTGATTTATATTAATTTCAAAAGAGGCAAAAACTAATATGTTGTCAGAATAGTTAACTTGGTAGTGGAGAGGAGCTTGGGGAACATGAAGAAAATTACTGAGATAGTAGTCATGCTCTGTATATTGTTCTAGGTAGTGGTTACACAGGTGTATTTATTTGTAAAAGTGTATTAGGCTGTGTAATTACAGCATATAAATTTTATTTCAAAACATTTACAATGACAAAACAGAAGATTCACTTATATAAATGTCTATTGGAATATTGTTTTTGGGTGGATGTCTCACAATGGATTGTAGGGCTTCTAGCACCCTTGGTTCCTGCCTACTAAACTTCTATGGTATTACATTACAATATTCACACAGAATTTCAAATTGTCTCCTAGAAGGCAAACTTGCTGAGAACGATGCTGGTTCGAGATGTATTCTAAAACAAGGTTTCACAGTGATTTCCATACCACCCAAACTATTACTTATTATTTTTCTTTTGACTTGCCTTTTTAATTTAAATAAATGTATTTTAAGAAAAAAATATTACTTATGTAAATAGAAAATCTGTCTTATTTGGCATAGATAGAAAGTAATTATACAAACAAATATTCCAACAAAGAACTATTGACCACAGAACTTTAGGATAAAACTTGCTTTCTTTCGATTAGTGTTAGTCATACTAGATTGATGTGAAAATCAGAAGAGCATCAAACTGAAACACATTAACATAATCAAAAAGTTTGGAAAATAATTGTAATAATTCCCACTCCAGGACTATTTGTCACCAATTGTTACATGGGTTGTGAGTTAGTGTAACTTCATACATCTTCAGCCATCTTGCTTTTTACTAAGTCTCTCACGGCAATAATAATAATAAAAAAATCCACATTGGTGTGTCTTCCTAGGTGGATAGACCTATGCTTTCTTCAACTTTGTAGCAGCTAGTTTGATTTTCTAAGGAATGAACAGACGTGGGATTGAATAGTTAGAGGAAGGGTTAGGTATTACATTTTACCTGGCTATGAGTAAATGTTGGGTGGGTGAGTGATCTAGGCCCAGTCAGTCTACCAACACAACACTTCAAAATAATTATAGGAAAATCAACACGAATAACAAATCTTTGATTCCATGTTTAGGTAAGAAATTATAATCAGGAGTACCCTTCACAGGGAAATTGGTATAAATTACATCTATTTCATGGATTCTCTTGGCACTCCCACTTTCAGAGATGTATCCCAACATGCTGACATAATTCAGTGGTATTTAATCCTATTTATGGGTACTGTACAAATAATCACATGAATCACCCAAATCAAGTGAAATACACCTTATGTGTTGGAATGCATGCCTCAAGGAAAAGAGGTCTAAACTCCAAAACACATGGGAAAAATGACTACAGTATTAGTAAACTATAAACAAGTGAGGTTTTTGAAAGTCAAAAGTGGTCAGGTATTGGCAATTAAAGATGTTTCAAAGTCATACCTAGTAATAGTGATGAACTTACTTGTGTATAACCATGATGGAGTGTGGTCCTGTTGGGTGGAAAGATGAACAAACTGTGAGTCAAGATCCAGCTGTAGGCTCTACCATCTAACAGTAGAATATTGGGTAAATTACTTCTCCTTGGCTAGACTTTGCTCTTGCATGTGGAGAAAACATTAATGGATTTGTGTTTCCTAAAATAGGTACCTTGGCCTCTATGAGGTTGTGGAATTAATGAGGTATGTTCTTTAGTTCATTTTCTTACCAAGCATGTTCTGCAGTAAGAAAGAATTATATATTGCACATGTATTGCATCATGTATCCCATGATGGTGAATGAAGTATAAATTAATGTGTTTAATTCACAATAGTATCTTATAATTGTATATTTTATAAGTTATAAGATTAAAAGATAACCATTGCATTTGAAAACTATTCCTAATTGGTTTGGTTTCATTATCAATGTTGAAAGGTGGCACTGTTTCCCATCATCAACTGGTGAAGGATAATTTTGAGAAATACTTTGAGCACAAGAGCTAGTTAATACCCAGACTAGAGGCAGAGAACAAATCAAGGATGAGGCCATTGATCTGTTTGTTTATCAATGTGATGCCTAGTAAATATTTTCATTTGGGCAAAAGAGCTTATGGAAAACAGACTTAGGATATGCTCTCTCATAGGAGCTGGATAAACTCATGCTTGAAATTAAGTAGTGAGAAAGACAGAGGTCACTCTGAAAAATAATCATGAATGTGGCTATTTGCACTGGAGTTGAATGGAATCAAACTGATAAAAAGCCAAGCTGAATTTTGAGAAGATTATGTGGCCCAAAGAATCCTCAGTGTGGATTAAAATAATCTGTGAATATTTGAGATTTATTATGATTTTTAGGGTTTCAAACTTCTGCAAATAGCAGACAGAGAAAGCTTTGCAACCTTTTAAAGGAGCTCCAATGTTGTCTTCATATGGGTTCAAGAAGGATAATGGGAAATTAAGGATTCCTAGAGGACAGAGCCAAGAACTAAAATTGGGATCTAAAGAGAGATAATCCCCCAGTCCTCGATAAGTGGGCTGTTGCAAACAGGATTTTAGAATTGGTATAGTCTGGTAATCCTTTGGGCCTCCAGTTCTCCTTTCTGTATGGAACTGTGTATTATGATTATCCCTCTTTGACTATCTGTTGGATGTATGAGGGACATATAACTAGTTTTCTTAGTTCATAGGTTTCTTGATCAAGAGGTGCCACATCTAGATTAGACTTTAGGTACTTTCAAGAAGTCTCAGAATATGGGTCTTATACTCTAATTATGTGAGACTTTTATGACTTTTTTTCAAGGGAGGATGAATATATTTGGGGGGACATAAAAGAAGGAAGTGTACGCTTGAATAAGAGAATAATCTGTGGTAGATTGTATATTTTTCTCAATTTTCTGCTGTTCTACCATGACAATAAACACTTTCTGCTTCTTTCAAGTCAGGCTTTGTCATGTGACTTGCTTTTTTTCCCCTGCTGCCACAAGAATTGTGTGCCCAATAGGAACTGCTGATTAAGCCTGGGTCTCAGAATGAAGAAGACATAGAACAGGTGCCATCTACACTAATCTGGCATAAAACACAGCAAGAAACACATTTGTTGTAAGCCACTGAGACTTGGAGGTTATAGCCTACTGATGCATAATATAATAAAAACAGGTTGATGTTCTGCATCAGAGCCAAAAGCAGAACAAGGACTATTGATGCCCACTTAGAGGAGTCTTTTCATGGCATCTCAACTCTTTTCATGAGTTAAGAGTGTCAAAGGTGGTCACAATTTTTAAAATGCTGTTAGAACACACATGAGTATTAGGATATTATATTTGCACGGTTCATCAAACTATACTTAGGACACATCTACTCAGCCAGCTTAACTAGGAAATGGGAGCAGTTGCCTAAGTTCTGATACTGCTTGCTTCAGTTATGTATATATTTAAAGGAAAAGATACTTAAAATTTATTCATTTTTTACTCTCTTTGGTTTTAGGCTTACTTAGATATAGAGGCAATGTTAAAATTTCCAGATTTCCACTAAAACCAGTTTGAAGTATAACTCTTGGAATGGAACACTAGATAAAAATGGCCTCTTTCTTTTCTTACTTGAGAACTGGAAACAATAAAATCCTGAATAAATTAACTAGAAATCCTCTTACAAGGGTCCAAAGCCACAAAAAAATTATTTCATGGAACAGTCTTGAGTTATCACACATCACTGCCAACTGCTAAAAGTAATACAGCAGTATCATATTTTAGTGTCTATCTTGGAGATACCATTTAATCACTTTTATCTCACTTTGGATTGTCTTGTTTAATGGAACTGCCTTAGCCACTTCACCCCCCTATGAGCTAATGAGCCTAATGCACCACTTTCTGTGTTCTGAGGTAACTGATACTTAAATACATTCAACCTTAACTGTCCTTTATTAAGGCAGACAGTCTCTGCTCCACAGATGAATCTGAAAGCTATTTGTGATGAGATTGGGTCCTTATAATAAACCTGCCATGGAGAAGCTGCCATTTAGCTCATAGAATGTTTTATTGCAGCAAAAAAAAAAAAAAAAGCTGCATATATTAACTTTATTTTCCATCGTTCCTATCCCATTCTCCTATTCTCTTGGTTTAGATGTTTTGTTGTTGTTGTCATTGTTGTTTTTGCCCAGAGATAATTTTATTTTTCTTTGCGCCTTAAAATAAGTTGTAGCAAAATCTATTCAAGAATCCCTGGATGTCAAGAGAACGGAGATTTTACAAACAACTTTCTAAATTAGCCCAAAAAGAAAAAAAAAAGGCAGGGGGAGGTATAAAAAGAAAGAAATATAGACAAGAATGCTGTGTCTAAAAAAGAGAAAGGGTTTGCTCTGGTGTTTATGTATAATGTTTTAAAAACTGTAGCCCAAATGATAATGGTAAAAAGACCATCACACTGAGTCTCAGAAGCTCGGGTTCTTGCTTCACTAGCTGAGAGCACAACCAGGGACAAATCTTTTCACCTTTCAGGTTCCTTATCTACAAATTGAAGCTGTTAGATCAGTATATAGTTATCTTGGTTTTCATTTGTGACCTATGATTCTAAAGAAATCACTTTAGGAAGAGGAACTGTTTGGTCTAAACAGGGGGCTTATGCAATATGTGTTCAAAGAGACAGATGGTCTTCATGAGTATCAGCAGTGCTACTGTCAAAAGTGCCTAAAAGTTCAGGAGATGAAAAAGAAAATCTAACTACTTTCTAAGAGCAAGGCAATGTTTAACGTCCTCATGCTGCTGGCGGTACATTGCTACTCTTATTCTGTAACAGTTCAGCAACCCTTGTTGGGAATCTCTAAAATGACCTTTTCCTGGTTTCGTTTTTATTTTGTTTTCCTCAGACCTTGAATTGTCAGCCACTCAGCATGAAATGTAAGTTATTTTTTGTAAAACACTAAAGGAAATATACCCATTCTGAACATTTCTTGAAGAAAATGACCTCTTGCCTACAGAATTGCCAAGGCATTTGTGTTAAAGAAGTGTGTTTTTCACCAGGAGGCAATTTGGTGTATTTTGATTTATGTCCTTGACATGTTTTAAAGGTTAAGAAAATGTTCAGTGTATTTCTTCTTCTAAAGTTAAAGGAGTTGCTTCCTCAGAAATGGCTGCTTAATGTTTAATACTCTTTAACATGGTTAGAAAGCTGGAATCAGTGAAGGAGCATAGTTCAGTTTTTGCATAAAGTATAATATGAAGAACTGCTGTTGTTTGGGGAAAGTTGAAGCAATTTTAGGGGAGGTGGAGGGTGAAGATGGGAGTTGCCTGGAAAGTCATTTCTCTTGTGACTCTCTTTCTGTGGGGCTGGATATCTTGTTTGCCACTCAGGAGATGTAAAATAAAAAGGTAAAAAAAGTATGCTCTAAGCCACAGTTTTATCAGGAATTTACACCTTTTGCTTGTACAAATGAGAGCTGAAAGCTAGAAGGACAAAGGAGACTAAGTGAGAGTACTGCTCTTGCATTTTAGCAATAAATGATGAGTTTGAAGTAATGTTGTCAAATTGACTTAAGGGTCTTTGATTCTTGGTCACAGGTATTGTAAATGTGATGAGATGTGTGTTGTTGTCAAATTGACTTAAGGGTCTTTGATTCTTGGTCACAGGTATTGTAAATGTAATGAGATGGAAGGTAGACCACGTTCTGTCCCCACTGGTTAACCCATTCCACAGAAGCTAACTTCCTTTTTCGTCTCTGACTCTTACTTTCTTAACATGTCAAATGAAGGTGGTGGACTAGATGACTTTTAGGGTGCCTTTTGTGAAATTTCTCAATTTGTGTGTGTGTGTGTGTGTGTGTGTGTGTGTGTGTGTGTGTTTTATTGCCCCTATTTTTTCACTTCTCTTTGCCTCCAGAACTTCCCTGATATCCTGCCCTTTCATGTTGGAAAAAATGGATCTAGTAAGTAGGACTTGATGTGCTGCTTTCCAGAGATGTTTAATTATTTTTGGTTGTCCTTGTGTACTTTATTTTTAATCTGACTTGGAATACCGCAGAATATTATCATTGATTTATGTCAACATTCATTTAGATTTATCTACATTTTTATCACTTTGCTCTTCATTCCTTGTATTTCAAGTTTTCAATCTGTGATCATTTTTCTTCTGCCTACGTTCCAACCTTCTTCAGAATTCCCATCAGCTAGGTTTTGCCTCCAATTTAGTTCGGACATAGTTTTTAGTTGGAACATAGTGAGTGGTCTATTAAGATAAGCTACCATTATTATCTGAATATATGTGGTTACTCATTCGCTTATTATTTACTGACTCCATTAAAATGTGGAGGCCCTAAGAGGGCAGGAGCTCAAATTGTCATATTCCTCACTGTCTTCCATTATCAGACCAGTTGTGCAGCATGTTGGGGGTGCTCATTAAGTATTGAATGCCTGAATGAATTCAATCATTCACTCACTCATTCTTTCATTCCACACATGTTGAATGAGTATCCATTGTGGGTCAGACATTGTGCTAGGTTTTGGGATTACAAACATAAACCAGACTCCATCTCTGTACTAATGGGGCTAACTCTTATGGGAAAAAGTTAAGCAAAGATGTAATGGAAGTACTTGTGGAAAGCACTCTGAGATATCACTGATAAATGCTTGGGACTGGTGGTATGGAACAGAAAGATGCTTTTGAATACAGGTCTTCTAAAAAGCATCTTAGATTATGAGCTTGTAGGATTGACCCAAGATTTTGGCTTCTGGAAGTGATCTTGGGCAGGTGAAAGTGAGAAGTAGAAATCTGGTTATTTAGTTGTCTGAGATCTCATCTAATTTCTACAATGCAGGGAAGGTGAATTTGTGAATCAACAGGCATATTCCACTGAAACTAATGAGTTGGAAAAAATAGCCTGGAACAAAAAGAACTACTTTGTTGAAACTGGCCGTATTACACTCCACGGAGTAATGATCATAGATGGCCATTACTTCAGGTTATGATGATGGTACTATCAGTTACCATGGCCCTACTGAGACAGAGCAATATCCTTGAGAATTTTCCTTTAAGGGCAGAGCACCTTGTTGAACTTCCAACAGAAGGACCTTGAAAAATATTTTAAGTCAGGGTAAGAAAGTAAGCATCATGGTATAGCAAAACAAGTAGACTTCTGAATAAAGCTACTAAATATTAGTTTCTTTATTCCATAGCTCTGTGATATAGGGTAAATGACTTAGCCTCTCTGGGATATTTATTTATTTTTAATATGGGGATAAAAATATCTACAAGACTGTTTTGAGTATTAAAACAATGTTTATAAAATACTTGGTACATAGTAGGCCTTCACAGTCATAAATATTAATGAATTGATGGTGGCAATAAATGTGCACAATTATGTAAAGGGATATGCAGGTTATCTTGCAACTCTTTCTTTGCTGCTATTTTTATTATTCTTGATAATTTTTGCCTCACGTTCTAGCATCTTTGGCTCCCTTAACGATCATCAGTTCAGGTAGGCTATGGTAGCCACCCTGCCTTGTTTATACTAAGGTTAATGTAGTGCTGCTTTTGTGATTTTGTGTGAATGGATTTCAGGAGTCTTGGAAAAATCTCATCAATTGTCAAATCCTATCTTGGAGTTTGAAATACTTTCCCAAGGGCAATGATCTCCTCCCTCCACCCCCAAATTAAAGACAAGGCTTAGATACCACATTCTTCCTGGAAATATTTCTTTGCTGTTTCCTCTTCACTATTTAGCATTTCATTTGGTATTCCACCATTTCTCCCAGACAGCTTCCAGACAAACTTACAAGTCAATTCTATGTAGTTTGTACACATTGCTTACAGTCACTATAATTTATGGAAAATAAAATGTTACTTATTGTGAAATGTGTGTAGATATTACAAATGTTGTAGCGTGGGGGGAGAAAAGGTCTTTGAAGGCAGAAACTATATTCAAAGAAACTGGCAAAACTCCAGGTTCATCGGGTATAAATAGCCAATTTAGAAGTTTTTGCTATGGGCTGATTTAGATAGCTGTAAAGTTGAGAAGAGGATGAAGAAATCATGAGGACATTTGAGAGGATGTGATTAGTGGCTGGTGGAAATGAAAGGAGGGAGAAAAATTATGCATGGAAGGGATATAGCCATAACAGAAGACAAACGTCACCAATATCCAGATTGGATAAGGACCTTTCTTACTGAGAACATATTTACAGTCTTAATTTTGCAATATTTCAAAGAAATATAATTATTCCATACCCCCTCAATAGCTTGTTGGAATATTTTATGCATGTAAAAATGTGGTTTTAGACGAATGAATTCCAATGCATTTAAAACCCAAATGCAAGAAAGCATGTTCCCATGCCAATGAATTCATTTTGTAAATAGATGTCTTATAAGCAATTATAAAGTAATTGTGTAAATTATTAATTGATAATGAGCTAATATGGCATATATTTATAAGGGATGAATTATTGTTGAACTTTTAAGAATACCAATGTTAATTACTGAAAGCTGTATTAGAGTTGAGAAAAAGACTACTAATCCATGCCTGAGGATATCAAAAGCAAGCAAGCAGTATCAATCTGCACCCATTTGTATTAGATATATGGTATTTCTCCAGATGTATTGACCTCTTCTAAAAAGTAAATTAGGTTATTTCAGCATAGCTTGTTCTTTGTGCCTATTGATAACTGGAGGTTTTTTGTTTGTTTGTTTTTTTGTTTCTTGTTTTTGTTTTTTTTTGGTGGGGAGGCAGAAATCTGGCAGGCATTATTAGACATTATATGAAACTGTCTCATTAACCCCTGAAGTGACTTTTTTTCCCCAGCTAGGAAAACCTTGACCACAATTACCCACATATTGTCACTTCTCATTATTCCATCAGTTCTGGAAGATTAATAATATTTGTTTTATGATTAGTTCCCTGTGTTATTTTAGTGTCCTGGATATAATTATTGTGGACTTGCACTCTTGAATTCTTTTAGAACAACTACATACTTTTATTTCAGTTAAATTTACCAAAATTTGCCCTCTAATTCAAAATCCTTAATCTGGGCCTGGAGACCTCCCAACACTTAAAACCAAACTTTGATGCACCTTTATTATCTTTTGACAATGACTCCCAAGTCTCAAGGAGTTTCCTCCCAAAGGAGATGCATCAGATTTACTACAATAATAATTATTGCTTGTGAAACCATCTATAAGCTTTCTTGATTCAGGAGTTAAGGTCTGGGAGAATAGATTTACAACTAGCACTGAGTAAGGGAAATGCAAATAACTAAAAAACTTGTTTTACTTTAGCAGAAGCATTTGTGGTAATGAAGGGAAAAGGTTGAGGAGTTTTAGCCAAAAAAAGATTTATCATGTTTTCTCCCCTCTATATCTGTTCTTAGGCCAAATTGCCTGAGAAATAATTGAGATATAATTAAACCAAGTGGAAAGTTGGAGAAGGCCATTTCAGGCAGGTGAAATCACATATATGACCCATATGAAGTCTTAGGTAGTAGTGCTATTTTTCACTGGAGGCATTTGAAGCCTAACAGGGCTGGTATAGAGAGAAGAACACAGTGGTGTGACTGATGAGGTGTTCATGGAAGAGATAATGGAAGAATAAGGGGCTGGAAAGCAAGGATTCTGCTGGGTTCTGAAGGACTGTGTGTAAAATGCCAATGGATTTAGATTTTGTCTAAAAGTCTTTATAAGCATTATGCTCCAAGACAGAACATTTTTTTAGAATGATCATCCTGGGAGTAGTAGCATGAAGAAGCTGAAGGTGGGAGAATGCCAAAGTCAGTAATGTTCATTACTATAAGTGTGCAGAGGAAGGATGGTAGGAGCCTGACCCACCTTGGAGAAATGAGGGGAACCTACCCTTGTGGGGCTCTGGAAAGTTCTAGGTAACCAAGGAAAATAGCTGTAGCGTTTAGCCTACAAGAGTAGAAATAAGTCACAGAAAAAAAAAAAAAAAAAAGGACAGGAGTATATTGTTCTCCTAAATTCCTTCTTTTATTTGGATGGTTTAGTTTTCCTCCTCAAATTTCTATGCCCATTTACAATGGAGGTCAATGGGGCTGTTGTGACAGTTGACACCACTTAAGTGCAGAAGTGCTTGAGTGCAGAAGTCCACGTAACACTGGCAATCTTCCCGTCCACGGTCACAAGTTAGAGCATAATCACATCACATGCCTGGACTGGGGCATTGTAAATAAATTGCCAGAGATGATATTGAATGGTAGTCTTATTACTGCCGAATAATAAGTGACCCCAACAAAGTGAGTATAAACATGCCCAGGCTCAGTAAATCACCTTACTCTCAGAACACTCAGTGCTGAATTCCTGGTGAGGGCTCTCCTGAGAGAGTCTGAGACTGAGTGGTTAAAAGCTGTAAAGACATAAGAAGAGGGCAGTTGGTAAGTGTTGGAAACACACTGAGACCATGAAAAGGCAGAATCCTGATTTCCTTGACTGATGCAGTAATGCCAGCAAAAGGAACAGGTGCCTTTTAGTTAAAACAACAAAATCTCTTCTTTTTTTTTATTTAAAAAAAAATTTCTTTTTAGCGCTTATTTATTTTTGAGACAGAGAGAGACAGAGCATGAACGGGGGAGGGGCAGAGAGAGAGGGAGACATAGAATCGGAAGCAGGCTCCAGGCTCTGAGCCATCGGCCCAGAGCCCGACGTGGGGCTCGCACTCACGAAGTGTGAGATCGTGACCTGAGCTGAAGTCGGACGCTTAACCGACTGAGCCACCCAGGCGCCCCAACAAAATCTCTTCTTGAAGAGACCGGTAACAGGCATATAATCCTGCTTTAACCTCTCATTTCACCCGAAAGGAGTGAAGGGAATCCATAGAAGGTGAGAGGAGCATAAGGGTCAGACTAAGATCAGGACATACTCCCTCAGCAGCCAGACCATTCCTAGGAAAGGAGGAGTAGGGACCTTTTTAAAGTCCATAAACAGAACCTACTTCCAAAATTCCTATTCCATAAACATTGGGGTACATGTGCCCCTATGAATCAGTACTCCTGTATCCTTTGGATAGCAGCACTTTCAACAATGGCCAAGTTATGGAAAGAGCCTAAATGTCCATAAACTGAGGAATGGATAAAGAAGACGTGGTTTATATGTTCAATGGAATACTACTTGGCAATGAGGAAGAATAAAATCATGCCATTTGCAGCAACGTGGATGGAACTGGAGGTTGTCATGCTAAGTGAAATAAGTCAGAGAAAGACAAGATACATATGTTTTAACTCCTATGTGGAACTTGAAAACTTAACAGAAGACCATGGGAGAAGGGAAGGGGGGAAAATAGTTAGAGTGAAGCAAACCATAAGAGACTCTTAAATACAGAGAACAAACTGAGGGTTCATGGGGGGGTGTTTGGGGGAGAGGGGAAAATGGGTGATGGGCATTGAGGAAGTCACTTGTTGGGATGAGAACTGGATGTTGTATGTAAGTGATAAATCACGGGAATCTACCCCCAAAACCAAGAGCACACTGTATACACTGTTAGCCAATTTGACAATAAATTATATATATATATATTATTTTTTTTAATATATGAAATTTACTGTCAAACTGGTTTCCATACAACACCCAGTGCTCATCCCAAAAGGTGCCCTCCTCAATACCCATCACCCACCCTCTCCTCCCTCCCACCCCCCATCAACCCTCAGTTTGTTCTCAGTTTTTAACAGTCTCTTATGCTTTGGCTCTCTCCCACTCTAACCTCTTTTTTTTTTTTTTTTCCTTCCCCTCCCCCATGGGTTTCTGTTACGTTTCTCAGGATCCACATAAGAGTGAAACCATATGGTATCTTTCTTTCTCTGTATGGCTTATTTCACTTAGCATCACACTCTCCAGTTCCATCCACGTTGCTACAAAAGGCCATATTTCATTCTTTCTCATTGCCACGTAGTATTCCATTGTGTATATAAACCACAATTTCTTTATCCATTCATCAGTTGATGGACATTTAGGCCCTTTCCATAATTTGGCTATTGTTGAGAGTGCTGCTATAAACATTGGGGTACAAGTGCCCCCATGCATCAGTACTCCTGTATCCCTTGGATAAATTCCTAGCAGTGCTATTGCTGGGTCATAGGGTAGGTCTATTTTTAATTTTCTGAGGAACCTCCACACTGCTTTCCAGAGCGGCTGCACCAATTTGCATTCCCACCAACAGTACAAGAGGGTTCCTGTTTCTCCACATCCTCTCCAGCATCTATAGTCTCCTGATTTCTTCATTTTGGCCACTCTGACTGGCGTGAGGTGATATCTGAGTGTGGTTTTGATTTGCATTTCCCTGATAAGGAGCGACGTTGAACATCTTTTCATGTGCCTGTTGGCCATCCGGATGTCTTCTTTAGAGAAGTGTCTATTCATGTTTTCTGCCCATTTCTTCACTGGGTTATTTGTTTTTTGGGTGTGGAGTTTGGTGAGCTCTTTATAGATTTTGGATACTAGCCCTTTGTCCGATATGTCATTTGCAAATATCTTTTCCCATTCCGTTGGTTGCCTTTTAGTTTTGTTGGTTGTTTCCTTTGCTGTGCAGAAGCTTTTTATCTTCATAAGGTCCAGGTAATTCATTTTTGCTTTTAATTCCCTTGCCTTTGGGGATGTGTCGAGTAAGAGATTGCTACGGCTGAGGTTAGAGAGGTCTTTTCCTGCTTTCTCCTCTAGGGTTTTTATGGTTTCCTGTCTCACATTCAGGTCCTTTATCCATTTTGAATTTATTTTTGTGAATGGTGTGAGAAAGTGGTCTAGTTTCAACCTTCTGCATGTTGCTGTCCACTTCTCCCAGCACCATTTGTTATAGAGACTGTCTTTTTTCCATTGGATGTTCTTTCCTGCTTTGTCAAAGATGACTTGGCCATACGTTTGTGGGTCTAGTTCTGGTGTTTCTATTCTATTCCATTGGTCTATGTGTCTGTTTTTGTGTCAATACCATGCTGTCTTGATGATGACAGCTTTGTAGTAGAGGCTAAAGTCTGGGATTGTGATGCCTCCTGCTTTGGTCTTCTTCTTCAAAATTACCTTGGCTATTCGGGGCCTTTTGTGGTTCCATATGAATTTTAGGATTGCTTGTTCTAGTTTTGAGAAGAATGCTGGTGCAATTTTGATTGGGATTGCATTGAATGTGTAGATAGCTTTGGGTAGTATTGACATTTTGACAATATTTATTCTTCCAATCCATGAGCAGGGAATGTCTTTCCATTTCTTTATATCTTCTTCAATTACCTTCATAAGCTTTCTATAGTTTTCAGCATACAGATCTTTTACATCTTTGGTTAGATTTATTCCTAGGTATTTTATGCTTCTTGGTGCAATTGTGAATAGGATCAGTTTCTTTATTTGTCTTTCTGTTGCTTCATTGTTAGTGTATAAGAATGCAACGGATTTCTGTACATTGATTTTGTATCCTCCAACTTTGCTGAATTTATGTATCAGTTCTAGCAGACTTTTGGTGGAGTCTATCGGATTTTCCATGTATAATATCATGTCATCTGCAAAAAGCGAAAGCTTGACTTCATCTTTGCCAATTTTGATGCCTTTGATTTCCTTTTGTTGTCTGATTGCTGATGCTAGAACTTCCAGCACTATGTTAAACAACAGCGGTGAGAGTGGGCATCCCTGGCGTGTTCCTGATCTCAGGGAAAAAGCTCTCAGTTTTTCCCCGTTGAGGATGATGTTAGCTGTGGGCTTTTCATAAATGGCTTTTATGATCTTTAAGTATGTTCCTTCTATCCCGACTTTCTCAAGGGTTTTTATTAAGAAAGGGTGCTGGATTTTGTCAAAGGCCTTTTCTGCATCGATTGACAGGATCATATGGTTCTTATCTTTTTTTTTGTTAATGTGATGTATCACGTTGATTGATTTGCGAATGTTGAACCAGCCCTGCATCCCAGGAATGAGTCCCACTTGATCATGGTGAATCATTTTTTTTATATGCTGTTGAATTCGATTTGCTAGTATCTTATTGAGAATT
The DNA here is from genome assembly GCF_018350215.1 of Panthera leo. Classification (NCBI taxonomy): domain Eukaryota; kingdom Metazoa; phylum Chordata; class Mammalia; order Carnivora; family Felidae; genus Panthera; species Panthera leo. The sequence goes on along the minus strand of NC_056686.1, from coordinate 122,382,236 downwards.
TTTGCATCCATATTCATCAGGGGTATTGGCCTGTAGTTCTCTTTTTTTACTGGGTCTCTGTCTGGTTTAGGAATCAAAGTAATACTGGCTTGATAGAATGAGTCGGGAAGTTTTCCTTCCCTTTCTATTTCTTGGAATAGCTTGAGAAGGATAGGTATTATCTCTGCTTTAAACGTCTGGTAGAACTCCCCTGGGAAGCCATCTGGTCCTGGACTTTTATTTGTTGGGAGATTTTTGATAACCAATTCAATTTCTTCACTGGTTATGGGTCTGTTCAAGCTTTCTATTTCCTCCTGATTGAGTTTTGGAAGAGTGTGGGTGTTTAGGAATTTGTCCATTTCTTCCAGGTTGTCCAATTTGTTGGCATATAATTTTTCATAGTATTCCCTGATAATTGTTTGTATCTCTGAGGGATTGGTTGTAATAATCCCATTTTCATTCATGATTTTATCTATTTGGGTCATCTCCCTTTTCTTTTTGAGAAGCCTGGCTAGAGGTTTGTCAATTTTGTTTATTTTTTCAAAAAACCAACTCTTGGTTTCGTTGATCTGCTCTACAGTTTTTTTAGATTCTATATTGTTTATTTCTGCTCTGATCTTTATGATTTCTCTTCTTCTGCTGGGTTTAGGCTGCCTTTGCTGTTCTGCTTCTATTTCCTTTAGGTGTGCTGTTAGATTTTATATTTGGGATTTTTCTTGTTTCTTGAGATAGGCCTGGATTGCAATGTATTTTCCTCTCAGGACTGCCTTTGCTGCGTCCCAAAGCATTTGGATTGTTGTATTTTCATTTTCGTTTGTTTCCATTTATTTTTTAATTTCTTCTCTAATTGCCTGGTTGACCACTCATTCGTTAGTAGGGTGTTCTTTAACCTCCATGCTTTTGGAGGTTTTCCAGACTTTTTCCTGTGGTTGATTTCAAGCTTCATAGCATTGTGGTCTGAAAGTATGCATGGTATAATTTCAATTCTTGTAAACTTATGAAGGGCTGTTTTGTGACCCAGTATATGATCTATCTTGGAGAATGTTCCATGTGCACTCGAGAAGAAAGTATATTCTGTTGCTTTGGGATGCAGAGTTCTAAATATATCTGTCAAGTCCATCTGATCCAATGTATCATTCAGGGCCCTTGTTTCTTTATTGACCATGTGTCTAGATGATCTATCCATTTCTGTAAGTAGGGTGTTAAAGTCCCCTGCAATGACCACATTCTTATCAATAAGGTTGCTTATGTTTATGAGTAATTGTTTTATATATCTGGGGGCTCCGGTATTCGGCGCATAGACATGTATAATTGTTAGCTCTTCCTGATGGATAGACCCTGTAATTATTATATAATGCCCTTCTTCATCTCTTGTTACAGCCTTTAATTTAAAGTCTAGTTTGTCTGATATAAGTATGGCTACTCCAGCTTTCTTTTGGCTTCCAGGAGCATGATAAATAGTTCTCCATCCCCTCACTCTCAATCTAAAGGTGTCCTCAAATCTAAAATGAGTCTCTTGTAGGCAGCAAATACATGGGTCTTGTTTTTTTATCCATTCTGATACCCTATGTCTTTTGGTTGGCGCATTTAATCCATTTACATTCAGTGTTATTATAGAAAGATACGGGTTTAGAGTCATTGTGATGTCTGTATGTTTTATGCTTGTAGTGATGTCTCTGGTACTTTGTCTCACAGGATCCCCCTTAGGATCTCTTGTAGGGCTGGTTTCGTGGTGACGAATTCCTTCAGTTTTTGTTTGTTTGGGAAGACCTTTATCTCTCCTTCTATTCTAAATGACAGACTTGCTGGATAAAGGATTCTCGGCTGCATATTTTTTCTGTTTAGCACACTGAAGATATCGTGCCAAGCCTTTCTGGCCTGCCAAGTTTCAAAAGAGAGATCAGTCACGAGTCTTATAGGTCTCCCTTTATATGTGAGGGCACGTTTATCCCTTGCTGCTTTCAGAATTTTCTCTTTATCCTTGTATTTTGCCAGTTTCACTATGATATGTCGTGCAGAAGATCGATTCAAGTTACGTCTGAAGGGAGTTCTCTGTGCCTCTTGGATTTCAATGCCTTTTTCCTTCCCCAGGTCAGGGAAGTTCTCAGCTATAATTTCTTCAAGTATCCCTTCAGCACCTTTACCTCTCTTCCTCCTCTGGGGTACCAATTATGCGTATATTATTTCTTTTTAGTGTATCACTTAGTTCTCTAATTTTCCCCTCATACTCCTGGATTTTTTTATCTCTCTTTCTCCCAGCTTCCTCTTTCCATAACTTTGTCTTCTAGTTCACCTATTCTCTCCTCTGCCTCTTCAATCTGAGCTGTCGTTGTTTCCATTTTGTTTTGCATTTCGCTTAAAGCGCTTTTCAGCTCCTCGTGACTGTTCCTTAGTCCCTTGATCTCTGTAGCAAGAGATTCTCTGCTGTCCTCTATACTGTTTTCAAGCCCAGCGATTAATTTTATGACTATTATTCTGAATTCACTTTCTGTTATATTATTTAAATCCTTTTTGATCAGTTCATTAGCTGTTGTTATTTCCTGGAGTTTCTTCTGAGGGGAATTCTTCCATTTGGTCATTTTGGATAGTCCCTGGAGTGGTGAGGACCTGCAGGGCACTTCCCCTGTGCTGTGGTGTATAACTGGAGTTGGTGGGCGGGGCCACAGTCCAACCTGATGTCTGCCCCCAGCCCACCGCTGGGGCCACAGTCAGACTGGTGTGTGCCTTCTCTTCCCCTCTCCTAGGGGTGGGATTCACTGTGGGGTGGCGTGGCCCGTCTGGGCTACGTGCACACTGCCAGGCTTGTGGTGCTGGGGATCTGGCCTATTAGCTGGGGTGGGTAGGCAAGGTGCATGGGGGCAGGAGGGGCAGGCTTAGCTCGATTCTCCTTAGGTGATCCACTTCAGGAGGGGCCCTGTGGCAGCGGGAGGTAGTCAGATCCACTGCCGGAGGTTTGGCTCCACAGAAGCACAGAGTTGGGTGTTTGCGCGGAGCGAGCAAGTTCCCTGGCAGGAACTGGTTCCCTTTGGGATTTTGGCTGGGGGATGGGCGGGGGAGATGGCGCTGGGGAGCGCCTTTGTTCCCCACCAAACTGAGCTCTGTCGTCTGGGGACTCAGCAGCTCTCCCTCCCTTTGTCCTCCAGCCTTCCCGCTTTCTGAGCAGAGCTGTTAACTTATGACCTCCCAGACGCTAAGTCGCGCTTGCTGTCGGAACACAGTCCGTCAGGCCCCTCTGCATTCGCCAGCCAGACTCGGGGGCTCTGCTTGGCCGGTGAGCCGCCCCTCTGTCCCGGCTCCCTCTCGCCAGTCCGTGGAGCGCGCTCCGCCTCGCTGCCCTTCCTACCCTCTTCCGTGGGCCTCTCGTCTGTGCTTGGCTCCGGAGACTCCATTCTGCTAATCCTCTGGCGGTTTTCTGGGTTATTTAGGCAGGTGTAGGTGGAATCTAAGTGATCAGCAGGACGCGCGGTGAGCCCAGCGTCCTCCTACGCCGCCATCTTCCCTCTCTCTGACCACTGAATTTCAATAAATTATATTTTAAACAATTAAAAAAAAAACCCAAAATTCCTATTCCAGAAAACTAAAAATCTGGAAGGTACATAAATTTTATTTATTTATTTGTTTATATATCTATCATCTTTATAATTTGTAATAGTATCTTTATAATTTAGTATCTTTCTCCATGCTGATATTCTATTCTGTTTTCTAGGGTATTGAGTATTCTGTAAAAGGGCATATCATTTTACATACACATTTATAAGATGCCAGGTCCTTACATGGGTCAGGTGAACTATTGCCCACAGGTGCTGTAAGCTGTGTCATCGGATATGTTCATAAAGAAGTCCAGAGCTTAGACCTGAGAACTGTGTCAGTGCCAAGCAACAGGAGACAGCAAATTAGTAACATACACTTTAGAAAGGGAACATTAGATGAGTTGAAGGGAATGTTTTTGGATGGGGCCTATACATGAGGTGACTTTTCTTGTTAATGTTGGGTTTGTGGAGAGGGGTGGACTGGCAGTCTAAAGGCATAGGGCATGCTCAGACTGCAGTAGCAATTTGACATGTTTGTCAGAAATACACATCTTTGGTAATGATTTTCTAAGTGTATTCTCTGGACCAGCAGCATCTGCATCACCTGGAAACATGTTAGAAATGAAAATTATTGGAACTTTTCCCACGTCTACTGAGTCAGAAACTAGGGGATGGGATCTAAGAATGTGTTGTAATAAAATCTCCCAACCTAAGATAGTATAGAAATGAGTGCACATAGGAGGTGTTGAAAGGGACAGAGGAAGGTATGGGCTGGGAAAAGTTGCGTTTTGTCTCTTTTAGGTGTAAGTGACATTCCCTTCCCTTCTCCTGAATCCATGGAGAGTGGAAGAGAATATAGTAGGAATCCTACCTAGCCTAACAATGTCAAGGTTGATAAAGTAATGTAATGGATTGCTTTCCTTAAGAAATCAAGATGGTATCTATTGTGTTACTTTCCTCCCACATTTCTAATTCTAACCATAATTAATTAAACAAAAAGCCTGCTACATTGATTTAGTTGCACATCAACCACTAATGATTAGTATAATCACCTTGGATGTGGAGGCCATAGGACTCTGAAGGGAGTGAGGGGCACCTTTCAAATATTCTCAGCCAAAGAACCCTAATAGCTTCCAACTTTTGCATCCTCACCCTTCTGAAGCTGTTTAAATAGTTTATAGGGATTAAGTAAGATTTTTCAAATTATTATTTGAATGATATTAACTTGGAATATTTTCTGTGAGCCCCCCCCCCCAAGATTTAATTTTTAAAGATGTGGCTTGATCATTAGCACAATTGGTGTCCTCATTAATAATCTGAGTTGTCAACATCCATGTCCTGGTTACCTCTGTGCTCTGCTATTTACAAGCTGTTTGCAAGAAGCTCTCCCAAGTCATTGCATAATAATCAATTTGGTTTGCTTTCCTTCTAGATTCATTAAATTGTCTTGATGCCCATTAAGCATGCATTTCTCATCAACTAAGTGGTTTAAAATGAGGGCCTTTGAAGCACTTCTAATTAGCTGTGTAAAGTTTAGAACAAAGTTAACAGAGACCCCAAAAGGCTGTTGTTTGGAGTTTCAGGCCACAGATTGCTAGTTGCCGAGTAATGCAAAATCAAGAGTGTAGTTTTTCTTCCCTGAAGATCTCTTTGAAACACCCAGATAAAAGGAAGTGCACTATTTACAGTAGTTGTCACATTTGTGGCTAATAATTGTTAATTAGGTTAACTCACTTGCATAAGAAATGTGTTGTCTTACTTGGGGAGTGATAAGCAGGTTCTGCAAACCCTGCGGCCTTTACTGAGACTTGAGCCATGGAGGGATACATCTAAGAGATTGTTAAAGTACTCCAGAGTAGGAAGCATCTTTTTCTTGGAGGAAATCAACTGTATTATGAATTCTTAGCTAGCTCCAGGAATGGAAGGGCCTTAGCAAGACAACCTTAAAGGTGTTCAAGGGTCATGTTGAGAAAAGGAATGATCTCCTAAGGGTGTCCTCTTAGATTAGCAGTGGTTGTCAACCTAGGCTGTGCACTGGAATCATTTGGAGAACTTTGAATAAGTGGTGATAACTGGACCCCACCCAAGATCATGTAAATAAAACTCTCTGCTGATAATGTAGCTGATGTGTAGCTATTTTTTTTTTTTTTTAAAGCTTCTCAGGTGATTTTATGGACAGCCCTGGATGAGCACTATTAGAATTTCCTAGTCATTATTTTCTCGTTCCCAAAGAAAAAATACTGGGCTTATTTGGAATAAAAGGATGCCCCTTCCACCTCCTACTTGTTAGAGAATAACTCTTCCTCTATTTCATTTTCAGAGCAGTAGCACAGATTATCCAAAAGTCACTTGTGTGTTTTATTGATTGCTTTATTAAATCTTTAAAAATGTCATCTGGATGAACTTTGCATAAATAAATAATAAAATTTGTTTGCGTTCAAACTAATCCCATAAGCATTCATGGACTAAGCATAGAGATGCAGTTTTGGTGCGGGGGAAGATGGAAGCTACTGATCATAAAATAGACCCTGAAAACATAGAGCAAATAGACAGTTGAGAATCAGCTCTAAGATAAATTTTGAGCTCCACAGATTTTCCTTGTACCTTCAGGTTCTAAAGGGTTCATATACACCCATGGCCTATACAGGTGAATTAGACAGAGGCTAACACATGACACGTAAAGGCTCCAAGTGGCTTTCAACTGTGGCCCATGTACTGTAAACTACAATAAGTCTGGCCGAATTCCCTAACCTTGGTAAATGAGACTTGGAATTCAAATCATTCAAGTCATTTCTTCATGTGCTATAAATATAAACAAAAAAACCTTGGGAGTTTCAAACTAAAAATTGTCTTTTATTTGGCCAGCTTACAGTTTTAAAACTTTAAGCTAGGGGTGCATGGGTGGGTCAGTTGGTTAAGCGTCCTACTCTTGATTTGGGCTCAGGTCATGATCTCACGGTTTGTGAGCTGGGTTCTATGCTGACCCTGTGGAGCCTGCTTAGGATTCTCTCTCTCTCTGTACTTCCAACCCACTCCTCATCTCTCTCTCGGTCTCTCTCTCTCTCTGTCTCAAAAATAAACAAACTAAAAAAAAAATCCTTAAGCTAACAATTCTTTGAGTGTCAGGGTAGTGTGAAACAAGAAACAAATAAGATTTGATATTCATGCATTTTGGACAAAGTAGTTTTATGGGGAACAGGCTTTCCTAACACATTTTCTTCTTGACAGGGCAAACAGAGGAATATTTCATGCTCTGCCTTTCTTCTAAATGTAGCAGATAAATTTCTTAAGTCCTGGACAAATTTATCATTAATATGTGGTGGCATGTTTTGTTGTCTTAAACACATAAATATTACTTGCCTCCTGATTTTTTTATGTTTATTTAATTTTTGACAGAGAGAGAGAGAGTGAGCAAGCGAGCTGGAGAGGGGAAGAGAGAGAGGGAGACACAGAGTCCAAAGCAGGCTCCACACCGTCATCCCAGAGCCTGATGCGGGTCTCAATCTCATGAACCATGAGATTGTGACCTGAGCCAAAATCTGTTGGACATTTAACCAACTAAGCCACCCAGGCACCCCACTTGCCTCCTCATTTAGGTTAGAAGCTCTATGCAGAGAAGAACCACTTCTCCTTCTTTATACTTCTTATATGCAGTAGAGTATTAGACATACCACAGTGGTTAAACAGGTGCAGGGGACGAGTGGTACTTTTGGAAGACACAGACTGTGTATTACATATACTTATACATGTGGTATAATATATAAGTATACACACACACATGCAGTTTTGAGAGGAAAAACTTAAGGTCATTCTTAGTATTTTATGAGTGTGACCATTGCCCTTGCTATTAGGCATGTCATGAAGTACAAAAACAAATATCATAGTTAGAAGAGTATGGATGTTCTCACTGCATCAGATGCCCTAACTTCACACACTGACTGCCAGATGGGAAGTGAGTGACCCAAACTAACATCTGGTAATGAATATTTTCTTTAACAAAAAGGAGACAAAAGTTAGTAAAGGCATTTTTCCCCCCTTGCTTTAGGCCTTGGTTCAAACTAATTTCACTGTGTCCTCTGTAGCTTCTTATGATGTAGAATTTTACTTTCTGGGGAATTGCCGACTCTCTAGAAGAGCATATTAAACGATTATTCTTATCACTGAAGCCTGTCCTTTGACAGGTATTCTCAGAGGCTAAAGAGAAACACCCTTCCCTGGAGGAAATGGGAAATAAGGGGAACGGATTCAAGATATAATTCTAATGTGTTACACACAGTCTACCTACACTAGAAAAAGGTAATGAATAATTCAAGAAAAAAATAAAGTACAAATTTGAAACCTTTTGTGAGCATACTAGCAATCTTAGAGGAGGAGATAAGTATACTTGGATAAGACTTTAGCTAGATCATTGGATGTTGGCTAAGAATTCAGTAGTACTTTGAGTAGTTGGCCTGGTTGCAGTCTAGAGTGGGCATGGCTGAAAAGTGAGGAGAGAATGGGCCCATAGCTCAGATACAGGGACCTACAGCAGTGCAAAGCACATTTCTTCCTTTGTGCAATAATAGGGGAATCTCTGATGTCTGTTTCTGTTTTAGTCATGCTGGTATTTACCTATAGACTCTGACCGGATCACATCCTGACCCTGCGTCCCCCCAGACTAAACCTGACAGTTAAGGTTGAAAAGATAATAACCACATAATCCCAGCATTAAAATTCAATTTGGGAGGCACCTGGGTGGCTCAGCCAGTTAAGTGTCCGGCTCTCGATTTTGGCTCAAGTCGTGATCTCATGGTTTGTGAAACTGAGTCATCGCATTGGGGTCTGTGCTGACAGTACAGAGCCTGCTTAGCATTCTCTCTCTCCCCCTCTCTCTGCCTCTCCTCCACTCATTGGCTCTCTCTCAAAATTAAAAAAAAAAAAAAAAAGAAAAAAGGAAAGAATTCAGTTTTGCTTATTCTGGTGGTGCTTTGACATTCTGGTTTCTAGTGTCTGCCTGTATGCTAGGCTATGAAACTGATACGGTTTTGTCTTAACAATGGGCCATGCCTAACAGAGAGATCCCACTAATATTCATTAAACTCCTCTTCCTCAGCTTCATTGTAACTCATATATTCCACGTAGCCAGAACTATTTCCTCTCTACCCATAACCAACCATGACTTTTTTTCTTCTTTTCTTCTCAAATTCAGTGATTCAGACTACTTTTATTCTCTTGGATTTTTCCAGATTTGTGATGATTTGGGGCTTCCCTCTTTCTCCGTCATCATGCAGGTAGGTTGGAATTATTATGAGGTTGCCTGGCACTCAGTGATTCAGAAGGTTGAACGTCCGGGAATCTTGCTGGGTATCTTCTCAAATCCTAACCTCTATTAGCTAATTGGAAATTACATTCAGATGCCTTGGCTGTGGTGCCTTCGGAAATCACTATCATTCAAATTCATATTTCAGCTACCAGAAAATGGGCAACTGAGACAATTATTTTCGTAGAACACCTCTGTCAATGAAAATCACACACCAAAAATGTTTGCTTTTAATAAAAATCAGAAGTGATCCATGAGTATTCTGAAAGCTTTTTTTTTTTTTTAAGTTTATTCTGAGAGAAACCATGACAGTGTGAGTAGGGGAGGGGACAGAGAGAGGGAGACAGAATCCCAAGCAGGCTCTGTGCAGCCAGTGCAGAGCCCCAAGCAGGGCTTGAACCCCTGTGAGATCATGACCTGAGTCAAAACCAAGACTCAGACACTAAATGGACTAAGACATGCAGGGACTTCTGAAATCCTTTTTTGACTCTTCCCTGTATGGATTGTTTTCCAAAAGTTGGGAGAGGAGATTATGTATGCAGAGATGAACAAATTAGCTAAATCTCAGTGAGAGAGATGGGAAAAATATTTTAAAAATAAAAAGGTGAAAATTAAAACTTAAAGAAACAGTAAAAATAAATGTGATCTCCTTTGTATCTTAGAGAAATATATATATATTGGTGCTGTGGGAAAATACCCTCTTTTTATTGTGATTTTAAAGAAGGCTTCCACTTTACTGATGAGTTGTGCTCTGAGAGCTCATTTGTAGCATGGATTTTGATATTTGGTGAATTTAACAATGCTGTAAATAACACTGAGGTCCCCTGGCCTATCCACATGAATCCACTGAATTCACAGAGTAGCTGAAATATTGCATATTTGCAACACATCAAAATCTTCAGTGTTGGTTTTTGAGAAGGGTAAACTTAATTTAAAACCAAATTGGGAAATAGATATAGGCTTTAAAAAACCTTGAAAGAACTTAGAAGGGTCTTCAAAGAGCTTAGAGCTCCTTTTTTTTTTTTTTTTAAGTAATTTTTATCTGACTTCCCTTTTCTTTGATCAGGTATTTCTCTACTATTTTTTTTTCAAAGAAGATATGATTAAGATTATTTCTTGTTATTGGTTTTGTTTCAGTGAATGTGGGGGGGAGATAAAGAATTAGATGGGAGATTTCTCTGGTAACTTTAAGTATTGAAAAAAAGGTGATTATTAAAAAGAGTAAGAGCAGATAGGCAAGAAAAGGAATTTTTTAGATGACCTTATCTCTATTGGCAAAAGGAAAGCAAAAAGCTAAGTTGGCTGTACAGGTCTTGCTTTGCACTGTTCTGATTTCATGGATTATAGTTACCACAACTGGTATTAAGTAACACTAGCCCTGAAAATGTGGTTTAAATATTAGTGACCATAGTGTATTAACTGTACATAATTTCATAAAGAGCAAACTGCTGGTTTAGTGCCAAATTACTAAATAAATAACAGATGCACATCATGGTCAGTGGCCAATTATTCATTTCTCTCAGCATCTGTGGTGATTGGTCATTGCACATTTATTGTTCAGCCACACACAGTCAGCAAGGCATGTAGCTGTGCTGTGTCTCTTACAGTGATGAATCCACTTGCCATATTGCAAAAATGGATAAGCAAAAGAGAGAAGTAGCCAACAAAAAGGAAAGTGTAATAAACAAAGAAAAAGTGATGATGCTGGAATAGAAATTAAAATTGAACATAAGTAGAGTTATAGAACAAAACGCTGACTTTGGAAGTGTTGACACTGCAATCATTTGAGAGTGCACATACAGTGAGAAACTCAGTGAAGGCAAACTTACTGACATAAAATGGTTTTGATGAAAAAGATGAAGGTGTCTTGGAGGAAGTGATGTCAGTAAAAACGTTGAAATTAAAGGAAATCTCACATATTTCATAGGGTTCAAAGGTAAAATGTTGGAAGCCAATCTAACTTTAGGACTATGACAATTTGCCAAGACACAGCAAAGAAGCTTACTCTGTTTTGTAAGTTACACAGTGAGAAAGGGAAGCACAGTTTTAAGATCTGTTGATAAGTTTTTACCAAGAAATAAGTGCTTTAATTCTCAATGTCTTTAGTGTTTCCAATTACAGTGTGATAAATAAATAATAATGTTACTATTTTTTATCATTTTATATATTTGTAATTGATAAGGTCTTTAATACCTTGACCAAAATTTTTTAAAGATTACAGAACATTTATAATTTTCTCAAATATTAAAGATCAGTTTGCATAGTATCAACATGCCTAATTGCTTTTATGGTCATGGACTACCATGCAGAGTGAGGACTGCTAGTATTTTCATTAAAGAAAAAGAGATATTGAGTCATATCTTTTACTGTGCACAAATCAAATGGTAATATTGGTCCAGGATAATTTGATTGAGTAGCTGGGAACCTTTGCATACAGCGAGATAGGGCAATTGAAGGACTCCATAAAAATCTGCTTTTTGCTCCTTTTCCTGCTTCTATTCTTGTTAAGACCTGCACCCCCACCCTACTTTACACATGCCTCACAATGTCCTCCTTATAAAGGACAATGGGTTAATGATTTATTTAGAATAGATAACATCTAAAGAATGACCAGGTGAGAATGACCAGATGAAACTATCCTATCCATATTTCAGACCATGGGCACTAGACATATTGGTACCAAGACCCTCTGGATCCAAGGAATAACATCTGGCCCCTCGTCTTTGAGCTAACAAGTTCCTAGATGCCCAAGAGGACAAATGCACCAGACCAGCCTCCTCAATAAACTCCTCCCCGGCACCCCCCCTCCCCAGGCACTGAACAAGGATGAAACTCTCTCCTTTCCTCTGGGTCTGCCAGATACTCTTTAGCTGCACTCTCTTTATACTTTGAGTAAACTCTTCTTCTTTCACTTCCTGCTGACTCACATTTGATTTCTATCCTGTGCAAAGCCAAGGATCCTCTTGGCTGGTCCTGTGGAACGTGCTTTGGGTCCTTGGACTTGGCTTGCAGAAATCAACTGGATATAAATTAGAGTTCTGAAATTTAACTCTGCTCTGAACCAACAGAAATAATATCCTGCCTTTAACCAAGTTCTTAATGCCTTGGAATCACAAACATTAAGACTGGAAAAGGATATTATATGGTTGCAGCTTACAGATGGTGAAACTAAGGGTCACACAGGTTTTAAGTGCTGTGACTTACCTGAGCCCATATAGCTGGTTAGTGACAGAGGGTTTGAAAAAATGAGGATCTCTTGACTTCCGTTCTACCTCTTTCTTGGGTGAAATAGAATCAGAGTACATCCTTTATGAGACCACCATGGAAGATGTTGGGGAGGTATCTCCCTGTTCACTGCATGGCTCCTGTAGATACAAATAACGGCTACATTGAAAATACCAGCCCTCAGTGAATTCCTGTTTCCTTTTAAATCTTCAGTTTTTTTTTTCTACTCACCTATGAGAGTGCTTTAGAAGAGCCTTTGAAGTAGGGCTAGATTTCCCTTGACACTGTTAAATCAAGATCTTTTTCAAGGTAATTTTTTTTAAAAGCTAGTTAAGTTTCTCACTAGATAAGTACCTTCTCTTCACCCACTAATTCCTGAGCTTTTCTTTGCTTGATTGCCTATTTAATTTGTGTAATTTAATATTTTGGTGTCATTTTTGTCTTAACTTTTCACATTTTTTTACTCTAGGTAACCAGATAAGGAAGAATGATTTGTGACTCTTTCTAGCTTGAAATTGTTGTCCCTTTCTGTTTCTTTTTGAAATTTAAATAATTTGAGTTGATTAAGGATTGTTGATACATATTTGGAACTTGGCTTTTTTTGAAATTCAGTGCCAAATCACATGTTGAAATTTCTCATGAATTTAATAATACAGTTCAACAAACACATGTCCCGTCATATTATCGTATTTTGTTCTTTATATTGTGTATCAGTATCCGAAGTTATTATTTATAATGGTTATTTACTTGGTGGTTTGGCTTTCTCTACTAATATCTAAGCTCTAGTCTCGTTTCTCTTCTTCACATGATCCTAGATTAGTGCTTAGGATCTAGTAAGGCATCCAAAAATATTTATTGAATAACTAATAGGTAATAATATAAATACAAATAACAATATAAATAAATAATACTTAACAAATACATTAAATGATAAGGACCGTGACAAGTATTGAGGGGTACAATGATGAATAAAACAGTTCTTGAAATAAAGGGACCCCAATCTAGTCAGAAGTGGGAGGCACACATGAAAGGAAATACACTACTTTGTAGTAAACAAGAAAAACAGAAGAGCATATTAAAAAAGCAAAGAAAGTGCAGTGCAGAGAGGGTAGACAAGGTGTGAACTTCACTTTGAAAGAAGGCCCATGGCTCATTTAGCAGACAAGAGAGAGGAAAGAAGAAAAAAAATTCCCAAGAAAGGAAACAGCAAGGGTGAAAACAGAAACACAAAAGAACAAGACATTTCCAGAGAGCTACCATTGCCATGTGGTATTGCCAGAGTCCGAGTGGGAAATGGCTGCAAATGCCAGCAACAAAGACCAGGTCAGATGATGAAGGAGCAAGTCACAGCATCAGCTAATAATTTTCCAATTTCTTTTCCTTGAAAAGTGTTGTGCAAGTATTATAGTCATAAAGAGGCATGAGTCATGAATTTTGCAACAACGGTTTAACTGGGGAGACCTGAGATGAAGCTAAAAAATATAAATAATACAAATTAGCATGTTCCACGTGTCAGAGGGTCTTTTCTCCACATCTGTGCATACTGTGTTCCCTCTGTTTACTCATATTTCTCTGCCTGGCTTATTCTACTTTTTTTTAAGACTCGGTCTCTTTTCTCCTATGGGAAGTCACCTGCCACCTTATACATTGGCTAAATAACCCATATATACTCCAATAGTGTCTTGTCCCTCTCTATTTACCATGACATTCCTTGAGCTTTACTCATTTTCATGTACACCCTGTCCAACCCTGGAGACGTCTTCCTGAAACAGTCACTTCAGTGCTTCAGCCATAAGGGTTCTTAGAGCATAATCTCTAAAGACTACATTTTCAGTATTTTGTGAGGGAAATTATTTCTTTTTGTTTTTTGTTCTCTTCAAATTCCCTGAGGTCATAACTTCAGGTGTCTTAGATGAGTTTTCTTCCACTTACTAAATGTGAGGTCAGTCCCTCCAGGTCATGGATGCATCTTTGATAGATCTCATAGTATCAATGTATTAACAACCCCCCTCTGCCTGCTACTCTTTAGTGTCAGTTATTTGGACTAATTCCTAGAAAGCACTTCCTTGAAGATTTCAGTGGGACATTTTTCTGTGTTTGTGTGTGTGTGTGTGTGTGTGTGTGTGTGTGTGTGTGTGTGTGTTTGTAGGTGTGGCTGGCTTAGTGCTACTTCTTGTATAACAATTGTACAACCATTATGGGTCAAAACTATTCTATGTTGCAAAGAGTAAATGATGAAAATAAGTCTCAGGGATGTGAACGGCACAATGTAAAATAAACTTACTGGGGATAGCAAAGTAGAGTTCTCTTTGGCTGAGAACAGAGGTAGTATGGTTTGTTAATGTTCGTTGGTCTAAATTATGCAGTTCATTCTGTCTCCCCAGTTCTCATTGGGTGGGAATATTCAGTAATACTTATGTGTTATAACATTAATATATAATTTTTACTTTAAAAAATTGAGTTAAATGGTGGTAGGCATTAGGCTATATACCTGGCATATCAGTTTTCTATTGCTGTTATAACAAATTATGACAAATTTAGTGGTGGAAAACAACACAAATTTATTCTCTTTCAGTTCTAGGGGGCAGAAGTCCAAAATAGGTCTCAGCTGACAAAAACTAAGATGGTAGCAGGATTGCATTCTTTGGAGGCTCTTGGCGGGGGGAGTTCCGTTTCCTTGATTGGTTCTTTCAGGTTCTAGATGCTGCTTTCATTCATTAGCTCATGGCCCATTCTTCAGATCTAGAAGCACAGAATCTTCACCTCTCTCTTTGACTCTTACTATTCTGACCTTCTCTTCCACTTTAAAGAATATCTGTAGTTACATTGAGCCATCCAAATAATCCAAGATAATATCTTTATTTTAGGTTTGGTTAATTAGCAATCCTTACTCCACCTGCAACCTCAGTTCCCTCTTGTCATGTAGCATACTATGTTCATCAGTTCTGGGGCATTAAAATGTGCACAGGTTTAGTGTGGGAGCACTTTTCTGTCTACCACATATGATTACTTATGTATCTCTCCTTTAGAAACAGACTGAGGGCTGTGATTTCCCTGCTTCACCAGCACACACTGGGTCTCTCTCTCAGTAGGTATCAAGAAGTTGGCTCAGAAATTCAGAAGAGGGAATCCATCCTTCACAATATGTGTTGTCTGGAAGAAGGCTTCTTCAAGGGAATGAGGCTTCATTTGAGCCTTGAAGAACAAAAGTTATTATAAGAATATGGGTGTGGATTATCTAAGGAGGGAGGACAGAGGGAGAAATAGTGCAGAAAGAATATAAAAAGCATGTGTATAGAATTATCAGCAGAGTGGTGAGAGAAATTTATTTTCCTATGAAGCAGAGTCTTCACTAAAGGAGCAATGCTGTAGGATGTAAATGACATTTACAATTACTTTTCTATTTCTTTTTCATGGCTGATTGAGCCTCGATACTGTTGGGGTTAGGGGACATGCTAGGGAATGAAGCATTCTCTGACTCAACAACTGAGCCTTTATGAGTCCACTATTTCACAGGGGAGTGGTGAGGTGGGGAAAGGCAGAGTCAGGGAAAGTTTGTCCTTAGCCAAGGACTCCAAGAGAAGTCTAAACATTGACACTTTTTGGTTACCATTTCTTTCCCCAAATTTCCAGAACAGTCACCTAATAGATTATCATCCATTTTCATCTTCAACAAATCTGTGATCATTGGGACATGTGTGATAAACAACTTGATGCAGGCTTGTGGCACTGTGGTGGAGGCTGCTGATCAGATACCCCTGCATTTGCTAAAGAAGAGACAGAACCTTCGGAACATAGAATCTTTTAAGTAAGAACCCAAGGTTAGTGTAGTACACATGCTGTGTGATCACAGAAGACCTATTCCTACTTGAACTTCCTTTTTCTCAAGTCCCCATTTGATCACTGTATTAGTTTCACAGCATTTCTCCCCACCTCCATGTTCATTCATTGCATAGTAGCCAGAGTGGCCTTTCTAAACTGTACATAAGATTATTTCACGCTGTATCTTAATACCATCAATGGCCCCTCTGTCTTCAGCATAAAGTCTAAATCCTTTATCAGTGCTTTCCATGACTAGCTACCTACTTAGCAACAACTCTTGTTATTTCCACCACCCACTGTCTACCTGTGTGTTCCACTAATTGTGGAGCAGCCCCATTTTACCAAGAAATATTCATTGAGCATCTGTTTTGTTCCTTTACATGTACTTCTGAATTTCAGTAAAATTCATCTAACAAATATCTTTTTGACACTTGTTGGATACCTTTGCCTGTGCTCTCTAATGCTCCAGAATACTCATGTTTTACTTATTGGCCTGGTAAAAACCACCTTGGCCAGAGCCTTGGCTAGGGCCTGACATAGCTGGGATGTACCTTAATCAGTGAACAGGACATTTCAGAGTGTTATTTTTAGGAGCAGCCATGAAGGACAGAAATGACAGCAGAAGAATAGATGGTTTGTGTAATTGTGCCTGGATCAGCTATAACCACTGCCTTGATACTCCTGGTCATGTTCTCAGCCACTAAACTCTGGTTCCAAACCAGCTATAGAATTCTGACTTTTCTCCCCCTATCTTAGAGTCTGAATCCTTGAACATCTTCTTTTTCTCCAGTCTTCTTTCATGAGTCTGGAAGTTTCAAATTTTTGACACTTAAAACACAGAATACCTGATTTTGTTTTAATTTCTGAACAATGAGAGTAATTCCTCATACTGGTAGGGGCATACGATCATTTCAAAACTCTCCACATCCTCCTCTAGAGAGGAGCTTTATTTAAAGTCTAAATTAGAATATGATAGCTTACCTTAGAGTGAGCTCCCTATGACTTCAAGGTGATATTCTGATACTTCCCTTTCTCAAACAGAGGGAAATATGAGACATAATGCTCAACTTGGCTGATCTGAGACATATAAGTATTTACTAATTCATACCCATGCAAAGGGGCACTCAGAGGCTGCAGCAGTTTGAGCTCCCTCAGACCTATTAATATGGTCAGCTGTATTTATTCTGATGATTTGTCTGGATCTCCATCCTTAAAGAGGGAATTTAATTACAATTTTTATAATCTTTATTTGCCTACTCATTAATCTAATGTCTCCAGACTCCAGACCCTTCAGGAAGTATGACTTCCCCTAGCATCTTTGCAGATCATTTGGCAATTGACAAGTGTGACGGAAGGTATTAAGTTTAGAAGGACTTTCTTTCCCACTAGTCAGGTGTCAAATGAGCTGGCAGACTGGGTTCTATCCATTGAGGGTAGTCTTCCATTAAAAGCAGTCAGACTTCTTTCCACTGAGCTTCTCCAGGTATAAGTGAGGGCAGGCGACTCTCTCTCCGCCAAAGAAGGGGAATCACTTGAGCTTTTCTGTTTAGGTTTCCTCCAGGGTGGCTGACACGGGAAGGATTAGGTCTACCCACATCTAGGAGCATGATCCATTCCTTCTTATGCAAGGTATCTTTAGAAGATGTCTAACTTTTTGTCCTTTTGTATCTCCCTTCTTGTAATAACAAGCTTGATAGTTCTTTGAAAAGTTAACTGCTGCACAGTTTCTATATGAGTAGGAATGGTAAACTCAACATCTAACACAAACATTCTTTACACTATTGAAGAGCATTCAGATGACACCAAACACTATGTTCCATCATTGACACATGCCGATTGGATGTTTCCTTCACTGGAAGTTCTACCAATCATACTCACTGAACTCCAGCAAAGGGATCTGGAATTTTTTAAGTATCTTCACTGGGATTTACTTGCTCCAGATGAAAGAGAATGAGGCTTGCAGTTGCTAGAGGCCAGCTAGGGATGGCAGGCAATATTAACATTGCTAACAACAGCCATCAATCAAACGGTCAGCTAGATTAATGTAGTATATATAGCTATGGGTTATAAAGATTGTATTTGGTTATGAATAATTTAGAACATTTCCTAGAACTTGAGGTAGATTTTTGGCCCAAGCCTTTGCAATACAACTTTTATGAATCTTCCTCTATTTGCAAAAATAGTTCATGTTCTCCTCAAAAGGCTGTATAGCCTGGTAAGGCAAGGCTACTTTATTACTAAATGCAGCTGACTTTTTTCCCCTGTGGTCTCCTGTATGTAGAACATTAGATAGCTCTTGCATAAATCTTTATTTTTCTTAAAGGGGTTGAATATCGGCCTTGGAGATCCCTGACAAATCAGGCATCATCTATTTAAACCATTCTTCTGAATGGAACCCTTGGACTTGAACTGTTTGGTTCCATAATAAATTGCAGGTGTTGAAAGAGATTGGCATGGCTCTCCTTAATTGCTTGTCACACAGCTAATCTGATGAGGGGGACATCAGTGCCAGGGAGATGTGTTTTAAGCAGAAGCAGCTGGCAGTTTTCTCACTCACGAACTGAAGCAGATTCTTGGACTAAGAAATTGGGAGACAAAAATGTTAATGATTCCTCTCTTATAAATAGTTCTAAGAATGTTAGTTGAGGTCTGGCTTAAGTTTGTGAATAAAATGAAAATAAGAATAATATATATTTAAAAGGACATAGATTTCAGTGTAAGAGAGTCCTGGGTGAGAATCCTAGCTTATCCCTGTTAGCTGTGTGTCCTTCTACAAGTTATTAAACTTTTCCGAGTCTTAGTTTCTCCATTAATAAAATGGGGGTGGAAATACCTAACCTTATAGGGTTGTTATAATTAGTGCTAACATAAATTACCACACTGTATTTATTCTGATGATTTGTGCATTGTGGGAGCCAATGGTTCTCAAAGTATGTGGGCCCTGTACCAGTAGCATCAGTATCACTGGGAGCTTGCTAGAAAATAATTTTGTTTTTTCACTTCTCCTTCCTGTCTCCCCAAACCTACTGAAAGAAATACTCCATGGCCCAGCAATCTGGTTTAACAAGGTCTCCAGTTAATTCTGATACAAGCTAAACTTTGAGAATTACTGGTATAGGCAGGCCTTCAAAAAGTGATTGTTAAAATAAAGAAAATGGAGCCAGGATTCAAAACATAAAATAAACACAAGAAGCCAAAATTTGAAGTCTAATTTCCAGAAGGAGAAAGAAGAGTTGATGAGCAAGAAAGACCATGTAAAACCCACCCTAAATGGAGCATAGTGGGATTCTAAGCCCATAGTTGCATGTCCTTGGTAGAACAGTTACGTGGAATTACTGGTCAACTGTGAGGACCGTATACCCTTTGGCTGCTCCTCAGCAGATGCCTGAGTTACTCCCCTTTCATATCTTCATTTCTAATTACTCTCAAATCAAGTCTTCTGGAGTCTTTTTTTACCCTAAATAAATAATTTTTAGATTTAAATTTGAAGTATTTGAAATTTAAACATAAACTTTTATAATAAATTACATTTATAAATAACCTATTTAAAATAATGTAAATTAGTTTATATTGAGAGAATTATGACATAGCTCATCCCTAAAGGAGAGTAATTGCTGTGTAATGATAACAAGTTTTGCATATGGTCCCTTTTTTATATTTCCAATGAGGATTCTGAATGTATTTGACCTATGTAAGAGAAATTGTAACATGAACATGCTTTCAATTTTAGTAACAACACCTATATTTTATGCAACTTTTTTGCAGACTCCAATATGTGTTCACATTTATTCATTGAATCTGATTCCTACCATAGCAGATCAAAAGGAGTATGAGTTGAGCATTCTCCAGGAATTGGAAGATATGGCATTATAAGTGTGCCAAGTTGAGGCCATCAGCATTTGGGCATCATTTGAGACTGCGGGGTGCTATGTTCCAACATCAGGATCCACAACACCTGTAAGGAGCAAGATGGCAGACACCATGTGCATGGGCTCAGTCTGAGTATTTCATCTATAGTCAGCTGGAGTGCCATCCACACCTCCTGGAAATGCTCCAACCTTGTAATTATATTCTGCCTCTCAAAATCACACCTCATCTTTCTAATTGAATAATGTTCCATTTCATCATGCTTACTTTAGATACTTTCTCCTCACATTTCCAGAGTTAAATAACAGACATCTATCACAATTCAAAGTGGAGGTGTATGAGGAAAAACAGCTCTCTAGAAGTAGTTCCCATCCCTTGAGGCATCTTCTAGCTATCAGGCTGAGACACTCTACAAAAGTCTCTCTCACGACCTTCTTCATGCCCATAGTCACCAACTTTTCCCACACATGCAATCAGAAAATTGACTGGCCTGAAGGGTAGCACCAACCCATGGGACCATGGTTTGCTGATTAGGAAAGAAGAGACTGCTTTTGCCAGATTTTCTTTTCAGCTTCATTACAGAAACCTCATTTAGTTACTCAGCTGCTTTAAGCATTATTTCTTAAAGAAACTCTATTATTTAGGAAATTTGTCAGTTGATCCTCATATGCTGCCTTTGGCTGTTATCCCTTCTCAGTTGCTGTGATAAGATACAAGAGAAATAATAGATTTAGTTCTTCTCACCACTCATTCAATTAATAACCCCTGAGTAATTACTGTGCACAGGCAACTAGAATATGGAACTATGGATCATATCTAGAATCTATCTTTAAGGAATGGGGATTATAAACTATACTCTGTTTACTAGTCTGATGGTAAGTCCCCCCAGGAACTACATCCTACAAATGTAAAATCAATGCAGAGGTCAAGAATTTCAAGTGGAATCAGGGAAGAATGCCATAAAAATGACCCTTAGGATAGAGGTGATTCCCCTGAACAGTGTGTATTACTATTAGAATAGCTCCATTAGAAAACTGTCTAAAAGACATTTCTAACTCAAATGCTTTGAGATAAATAGGAAAAAAATCCCAAATGTTAGAAGTACATCAATTTTAAGTTCAGGGAAGCTACATATAGTGTAGGGATTGTCCATGTACAACTCATGGGGACACCATTTACATAGGTTGTTATGTATTCTGCAATGCACAGCCTATACAAATACATGTGGCAGCTCTATGTGAATTCTTCAAAGAAAAGAATACTGACTTTCTTTGAAGATATAGTTTATAAATCTTAATTTAACTCTTTTTTTTTTTTTTTTTTTTTTAAATTTTTTTATTTATTTTTGGGACAGAGAGAGACAGAGCATGAACGGGGGAGGGACAGAGAAAGAGGGAGACACAGAATCGGAAACAGGCTCCAGGCTCTGAGCCATCAGCCCAGAGCCCGACGCGGGGCTCGAACTCACGGACCGTGAGATCGTGACCTGGCTGAAGTCGGCCGCTCAACCGACTGCGCCACCCAGGCGCCCCTTAATTTAACTCTTAAATTAACTCTTAATTTAACTATTCATAATTTGGGATTTGTTATAATATAATCTGGTTTGTCTAAACACCCAAAGAGAAAAAGAAATAATCATTAAATCACCTGTAATTTGCAATGCCACCTTTTTTTAGTGGAGTTAGATTTTAATATTATTAGGTAGAGAAATAGCAGATTCTGTCCTACCTGGTTTATCTAGAAAGCAGAGCCTCAGCCAAAAATACAGTGAGTATAGTACTATCATTTTATTAGAGTTTAATACTATGGGATGGGCGTGAGAGACAAAAAGTGAAATAGGGCAGGGAAGTCAGCACTTTCTAGAATGCCTTGGAGAGACAGCAATTGTTAAGTGTAACTAATTGTTCAAATTCCGCAAGAAAAACTGTGTCTTGGGATTATCCACTGGGGTGAAAGAAGGAAAAATTGTATTCGGTAGTCCTATATCCCACTTGTCAAAGTTTATGCCATAGGGAGTTAGTTTCCAGACACTTAGATTGCACATGTGTGAACACGAGATAAGGTTCTGTGATGATTTCAATAGGGAAACATAGGAGGAGAGGCAAGAGAGGCACTGTGTGGGCAAGAGGCAAGGCATTTAGGCTGTGCCTATGTGAAGTAGTGGAACCCAGATATCAATGAAACAAGGGAAATCTAAAGCAGTCCACAAGAGGTATCTGATACAATCTCTTGATTTCCCCTGCTTCTCAAGTCATATCTCCTTGGACAGGAGACAAATTAGAAATCAATTTATTACTGCACCATGTGTAATCTATTTTCTTCCTTCCTTTCTTCCTTCCCTTTCCCCTTCCTTTTTTTCATTGTATAACAGAACACATGTCTGTGTTCCACCCCCTTCACCTTTCTTTATCATACACACACATTCCTGAATGGCACCAAATGGGTTATGTGAAAAATAATCATTCCCCCTCTGGCTAAGTTTTACTCCCAAAAGAAACCACTTTTAAATTTTTTTTAAGGAAAAAGTAGTCTACTAATTTTCTTTTAAAAATGGCATACTGCCATTGTTTAAAATTCAAACAAAAAGTATAACAAAGAAAGCTAAAACACTTTTTAAAATCTTGCCACTGACAAATAATCATTAGTAATGGATGTATAGATTTTTAAAAAACACTGTAAATATAAAGGTGGAGATAGGTTGATAAATAGATCAATAAGTGATAGATACAGTTTCATTTATTAAATGTGATAAGGCTTCTCATTTTTTTTTAACGTTTATTTATTTTTGAGACAGAGAGAGACAGAGCATGAACAGGGAAGGGGCAGAGAGAGAGGGAGACACAGAATCTGAAACAGGCTCCAGGCTCTGAGAAGTCAGCACAGAGCCCGACGCGGGGCTCGAACTCACGGACCGCGAGATCATGACCTGAGCCGAAGTCAGACGCTTAACCCACTGAGCCACCCAGGCGCCCCAAGGCTTCTCATTTCTTATCAGGTTAATTATCTTTGTTTTCACAGAAGAAAAAGACAAAAATCCAATGGAAGGAATTACAAGCAAATATAAAGATTGCACAAAAATACTCAGATAAGTATTTTTAACCACAAGAAATATATTTATCTTAAATATTGTAAAATCTATATAAAAAACAAAAGAATGTGAAACTCAGTAAGAATTTGCAGTGATTATATTTTTTAAAATTCCATGCTTAAATTGTATACTACACCAATTAACTCTACTGTGAAAGATGTGGAAATTAGAACTCTCCTATTTTTTCACTTTTTTTCTTCTCTGTTTTCATTGTTAATATTTTTTTACAGTTTCAAGGTTGATAACTATTGTAGTCTGTTCAGTAACTATAATTCCCAAGGTTATGCAACCTTCCTTTTATATTTAATTGGATTCAGTGTTCATAACCATTATTTTGCAATGCCTTCTGTACTCATTGTTTATCCAACAGTTGGATGGATTTTGGTATGAAGATGCCTTCTTGGAGTTAGTTTCCTTGTGTTGTTGCATGCTTAAGAACATCTCTCTGTTGCCTTTGTGCTTAAAGACAAAACATGTTGGGGAGGTTATTTTTAGATCACTCTATCTTTCTCTCACACACTGCTCCATGGACTTCCATATGGACTATTAAACTAGACTGAGGCTCTTTAAATCATCTTCTAATTGACTGGATTTGTTTGTGAAATGTTGTCACCTGTTTGACATACAATATTATATTAGTTTCAGGTATGCAACATAGTGATTCAGTATTTGTGTACATTGTGAAATGGTTGTCACAATAAGTCTATTTACTGTCTGTCACCTTATAAAGTTACTACAATATAATTGGCTATATTCCCTATGCTGTACTTGATATCCCTATACACTAGCTAGAATTATGCACTTCTTAATCTCCTTCACCCATTTTACGCCCTCTCCAACCTCTCTGGAAACCACCAGTCTGTTCTCTGTATCTATGAATCTGGGTTTTGCTTTTTTATGATTTGTTAGTTTTGTTAGTTTTGTTTTTTTAGATTCCACATATAAGTGAAATGCTTGTCTTACTCTATATTGAGTGATTTATTCCACTCAATATAATACCCATCCGTGTTGTCACAAATGGTAAGAATCTCATTCATGTGTTGATGGACATTTAGCTTTCTTCTATATCTTGGCTATTGTAAATGATACTTAAATAAACATAGAGATGCATATATTTTTTCAAATTAGTGTTTTTATTTTCTTAGAATAGATACCCACTAGTGGAATTGCTGGATAATATGGTAGCTCTATTTTTCATTTGTTGAGGAATCTTCATACTGTGTTCCATAGTGGCTACATTAAATTACATTCCCACCAGCAGTGCACAAGTGTTCCTTTTCCTCTACAGCCTCATCAACAGCTATTACTTCATATTTGTGTATAATATCCATTCTGACAGGTATGAAGTAATTATTTCATTGTGTTTTTGACTTGTATTTCACTAATGATTACTGATGTTTATCATTTTTTTATGTGTCCATTGGCCATCTGTATATCTTCTTTGGAATAATATCTATTCAGATCCTCTGTCCATTTTTCAATCAAATTGTTTTTTGTTAATGAGGTATGTGATTAATTAATTCATTCAAAAATTTAAGTTAGTCTAATATTGGTTTCAGAAGTAGAACCCAGTGATTCATCACTTATATATAGCACCCAGTATTCATCCCAACAAGTGCCCTCCTTAATGCCCATTGCCCATTTAGCCTATCTCCTCACCTACCTCCCCTAGAAAGCTTCAGTTTGTTGTCTGTATTTAAGAGTCTCTTATGGTTTGCCTCTGTTTCTGTTTTTATCTTATTTTTCCATCCCTTCCCCTATGTTTATCTGCTGTGTTTCTTAAATTTCTTAAATTCCACATATGAGTGAAATAATATATTTGTCTTTCTCTGACTGACTTATTTCACTTAGCATAATACATTCTAGTTCCGTACATGTTGTCGCAAATGGCAAGATTTCATTCTGTTTGATCACCAAATAATATTCCATTGTGTTGTATCTATATACCACATCTTCTTCATTTATATATTTTGGATATTAATCCTTTAACAGACATATAATTTGAAAAAAATCTTCTCTCATTCAGTAGGTTGCCTTTTGATTTTGTTGATGGTTTCCTTCACTGTGCAGAAGCTTTTTAGTTTGATGTAGTTCCATTTGTTTGTTTTTGTTTCACTTGCCAGTGGAGTCAGATTCCCGCCCCCCCCCCTTAAAAAAAATCACTAAGACCAGTGTCAAGGAGTTTATTGCTTGTATTTTCTTTTAGGATTTTTATGGTTTCAGGTCCTACATTAAGTCCTACATTTTAATCAGTTTTGAGTTGATTTTTGTATATAAGATAGTGGTCCAGTTTCATTCTTTTGCAGATGGCTATCCAGTTTTCTCACCACCAGTTGTTGGAGAGATTGTCCTTTCTCTATTGAATATTCTTACTTGTTTTTTGTAAGTTAGTTGATCACATATATGTGGGTTTCTTTCTGGGCTCTGTATTATGTTCCATTGATGAATGTATCTGTTATAATGCCAATATTATATTGTTTTGATTACTATAGCTTTGTAGCATATTCTGAAATGAGGGAGTGTGATACCTCTAGCTGTGTTCCTTTTCAAAATTGTTTTGTTATGTGGAGGCTTTTTTGGTTTCATAAACATTTTAAAATTATTCTAGTTTTATGAAAAATGTTATTAGAATTTTAAAAGGAATTTCTTTAAATCTGTACATTGCTTTGGGTAGTATAGACATTTTAACAATATTAACTTTTCCAGTTCATGAATGTGAATTATCTTTTCATTTGTTTGTATTGTCTTTAATTTATTTCATCAGTGTTTTCTAGTTTTCAGAGTATAGATATTTGTCTTCCTTTGCTAAATTTGTTTCTTGGTATTTTATTCTTTTGATGCACTTGTAAACGGGACTGTTTTCTTGATTTCTCTTTTTGGTAGTTTGCTAATAGAGTATAGAAAAACAGATTATTGAATATTAATTTTGTATTCTGAAACTTTACTAAACAGATTATTACTTCTAACAGTTTTCTGGTGGAATCTTAAGGGTTTTCTATATATAGTATCATCTCATCTTCAAATAATGTTAGTTTTACTTTTTTCTTTCCAATTTTTATGTTTTTTAAACCATTTTTTCTTCCCTAACTGCTATGGCTAGGACTTTCAATAAATATGTTGAACAATAGTGGGAATAGTGGACATCCTTGTCTAGCTCCTTAGAGGAAAAGCATTCAGCTTTTCACCATTGAGTTGGATGTTAGTTGTGTTTGTTGTATATGGCCTTTATTATGCTGAGGTATGTTCTCTCTAAATCTACTTTGTTCAGAGTTTTTATCCCAAATGAATGTTCAATTTTGTCAAATGCTTTTTTTGCAATTATTGAAGTGATCATCTTTTTTTTAATTTTTGTTTTTGTGTTTTAGAGAGAGAGCGCGCACAGGGTGGGGGGGGGGGGGAAGACGAGGGTAGAAAAGGGGGAGGGAGGCTGCATGCTCAGTGCAGAGCCCGTCACGGTGGGGCTTAAATCTCACAACCATGAGATCATGACTTGAGCTGAAACCAAGAGTTAGAAGCTTAACTGACTGAGCTACTCAGGTGTCCTGGTGATCATGTGATTTTTAATCTATCTTTGTTAATGTGTATCACATTGATCGATTTGCAGATGTTCAACCTTGTTGCATCTCTGGAATAAATCCCACTTAATCACTGTGTATGATCCTTTAAATGTATTGTTGAATTCAATTTACTAAAATTTTTTTGAGCATTTTTGCATCTATGTTCATTGGGGATATTGGCCTGTAGTGTGTGTGTGTGTGTGTGTGTGTGTGTGTGTGTGTGTGTGTGTGTGGTCTGCATTTTCGTCTGGTTTGTCTGGAATAAATCCCACTTAATCACTGTGTATGATCCTTTAAATGTATTGTTGAATTCAATTTACTAAAATTTTTTTGAGCATTTTTGCATCTATGTTCATTGGGGATATTGGCCTGTAGTGTGTGTGTGTGTGTGTGTGTGTGTGTGTGTGTGTGTGTGGTCTGCATTTTCGTCTGGTTTGTCTGGTATCAGGGTAATTCTGACTTTGTAAATGAGTTTGGAAGACTTCCCTTCTCTTCAGATTTTTGGAAGAATTTGAAAAGGATGTGTTAAATCTTTGAATATTCACTAGAATTCACCACTGAAACTGTCTCCTCATGGAATTTTGTGTGTTGAAAGGTATTTGATTCCTGATTCAATCTCCTTACTGGTAATTTGTATATTCAGATTTTCCATTTCTTCCTGATTAAGTCCTTGAAGATGGTAAATTTTAAGACATTATTCCATTTTTCTAGGTTGTGCAATTTGTTGGTTACAATTATTCGTAGTAGTCTCATGATCCTTTGTATTTTGATATCCCTATGTCTTATGATCCCTTTGTATTTTTGTGGTATCAGTTGTAATTTCTCCTTTTTCATATCTGATTTTAATTATTGGAGCCCTCCTTTTTTTTTCTTGGTGAGTCTGACTAAAGGGTTATTTTAGTTTATCTTTTTGAGAACTTGCTCTTAGCTATTTTGATACTTTCTATTTTCTTTTTCGTCTCTATTTCATTTATCTCCACACTAATCTTTACTATTCTCTTTCTTATGCTAACTTTGGGCTGTGTTTTTCTTTTTCTTGTCCCTTCAGGTATAAAGTTAAATTGTTTATTTGATCTTTTTCTTCTTTCTTGGGAAAGACCTGTATTACTATGATCTTGCCTCTTATTGTGGTCAGAAGAAATGCTTGACATAATTTCAGTCTTTTTGATTTATTGAGACTCATTTTGTGGCCTTACATGATCTATGCTGAGGAATGTTTCCATGCACTTGAGAAGAATGTGTATTCTGCTGATTTCGGATGAAATGTTCTGTGTATGCCTATTAAGTGCAACTGGTCTAATGTGTCATTTAAGGCAGATGTTTCCTTGTTGATTTTCTGTCTGGATGATCTATCTATTCATTGATGTAAGTGGGGTGTTAAAGACTCCTACTATTATTGTATTGCTGTCAATTTCTCCCTTACTCTGTTAATATTTGCTTTATATATTTTGGTGTTCTATGTTGTGTCCATATACGTATACAAATGTGTCTTGCTGGATTGACCCCTTTATCATTATTTTGTGCCCTCTTTGTCTTTTATTTTACTCTTTGTTTTAAAGTCTACTTTGTCTTGTATGTGTATTGCTATTACAGTTTTCATTCCCATTTGCATGGAGTATCTATTTCTATCCCTTTACTTTCAGTCTGCATGTGTCCTTACTTTTGAACTGAATCTCTTATAGGCAGAATATAGATGGGTATGTATGTATGTATTTATCCACTGAGCTACTCTACATCTTTTGATTAGAGAATTTAGTCCATTTAAAGTAACAGTTGATAGGTATGTACTTATTGCCGTTTTGTTAATTGTCTTGTGTCTGATTTTAAAATTTCTCTCTGTTCCTTTCTTTCTCTCTTCCCTTGTGGTTTGATGGTTTTATTTAGTGTTATATTTAGATTTCTTTTCCATCTTTTGTACATTTACTATAAGTTTTTGCTTTGTGGTTACTGTAAAGTTTACACATAGTATCTTATGTATGTAACAGCCTATTTTTAAGTTGATAGCAAATTAATTTGAACACACACCAAGACCTAACTCTTTTACTACACATTTTATGCTTGTAATATTATATTTTACATCTTTTTATTTTATGTATCCTTTGACTCATTGTACTTTTAATTTTTTTACATTTATCTTTTAAGCCTCTTAGTAGCTTTATAAGTGATTAATTCACCACCTTTACTAAGTATTTGCCTTTTCCAGTGAGATTTTTATGTTTGTATGCTTTCTTGTTATTACTTAGTGCCATTTCTTTTCAGCTTAAAGAAGTCCCTTTAATATTTTTTGTAAATCTGGTTTGGTAATGATGAACTTCTTTAGTTTTTGCTTGTCTGGAAAACTCTTTATTTCTTTCAAATCTAAATGATAACCTTGCTAAATAGAGTATTTTTAGTTGGAAGTTTTTGTTTGTTTTTGTTTGTGTTTGTTTTCTTTTAGCACTTTTAATGTGTCATGCCATTCACTTCTGGCTTGCAAACTTTCTACTGAAAATTATGCTGCTAGTCTTAAGGGGTTTCCCTTGTATGTAACAATTTGTTTTTTTTCTTGTTGCTTCTAATGTTCTCTTTTTATTTTTAACTTCTGAAATTTTAATTATAATATATCTTGGTGTGGCTCTCTTTGAGTTCATTTTATGTGGAACTCTCTGAGGTTCCTGGATCTGGATGTCTGTTTATTTCCCCAGGTTAGGGAACTTTTCACCCATTATTTCTTCACATGAGCTTTCTTCCCCTTTCTCTCTCTCTTTTCTCCTTCTAGTACCCCTATAATGCAAATGTTACTCCACTTGATGTTTTCCCAGATGTCCTTTAAGTTATCTCAATTTTTAAAAACTCATTTTTTGGGTTTTTTTTTCTTTTGCTGCTCTGTCTGGGTGAGTTCCATTGCTTTAACTTCCCAGTCATCAATCTATACTTCATCTAGTCTGATGTTGAAACCCTCTAGTGTATTTTTCAGTTGAGTTATTGTATTCTTTTTCTCTGTCTACTGTTTGCTACTTTCTTACATTTTCTATCTCCTTGTTGAAGTTCTTATTGTTTTTATCCATTCTTATCCCAAGTTGGTGAGCATCTTTATGGCCATTACTTTGCATTCTTTGTCAGACAGATTACTTAACTTTGTATCATTAAGATATTTTTCTGAGGTTTTTGTCTTATTCCTTCATTTGGAATATACTTCTCTGTTTCTTTATTTGGCTTGAATCTCTTTGTTTTTATGTATGAGGTGAAACAGCTACCTCTTTCAGTCTTGAAGACATGGCCTTGTGTAGGTGATAATCCTTCTTGTTCAACCTTTCCCTAGTGCTTGCTTGTCTCTCAAACATTTGTGATTATGTGAACCACCTGATTTATTCTTGATTATGTTCTCATTGTTAGGGGTGTGCCAAGGTCTTTCAATGATCAAAGGGGAGGAATCTCATTTAATACCTAGTTTTAGGCTGATTGGAAGACAGACCCTCAGGTAGAAGCTTTTAAAGTTATAAATATATACAGTACTGTGGGTTTGCAGTCATAATCCCTGTGGGCCTTTGAACCAAGGGGATTGGAGATAGTGCCTGGTCAACAGTTAAAAACATCAGGGCTCTAGAGCAGTATATAAGCTCCTTCCTGAAAAGTCTGGTTAAGCTGTAGTGATGTCAAGGGGGTGTGCAAGGATATGTCTTTTCAATTATTTTCCCTGAATATGCCTCCTTAGCCTCGGGATGTGGGGGAAACCTGAAGCCTGTCCTTCAGGCTGAAGTTTCAGGCTAAGGAAATAGGCACTTTTCACAGGAAGACTAGGCTGATGTTTAAGTCTGCTATTTGTGTAGTGCTTGGGGGTTGATGGAATGCCCAGATCTGTCTTTCTATTTGTTACAGTCCCATAGAGCTCTGGAACTTGAGTCCTCTTGGCTGCCACAACCATGCAGTTAAGGGGTGTTCTCTATGTAGATTT
This sequence comes from Panthera leo, assembly GCF_018350215.1. NCBI lineage: Eukaryota > Metazoa > Chordata > Mammalia > Carnivora > Felidae > Panthera > Panthera leo. The sequence goes on along the minus strand of NC_056686.1, from coordinate 122,351,935 downwards.
CACATGCCTTCTGGCTTTAGCAAGGCAATGGACAGTGTAGTGGGTTGGGCATCTCATTGGCTTCAGAAAGGCAGCATGAAAATGCCTTGTGTATGGACACCTGTGAGCTTCAGTACTACAGCAACAGATAGCCTTGTCGGTGCATGCACACTTGATTTAGGCTGCAAGTGGCAGCCACAACCAGGTGACAGAGGAGGGTACAGTTACCCACACCCACAGATTTTAGCTAGGGAACAGAACTCTAGGACTATTTACATTCACCCACACAAGCCAGGGAGTGGGGGAGCACTGCAATCACCCATTCTCTCCAGTTTCAGCAAGTGCTGCTGCCATAAGGTGGTGGGAGGATGCCAGATTTGAGCTAACCCATATGTGCTAGCAGGCTTTGTAGAGAATACAAGAATTGTGTCTTCCAGGGCTTTGTCTCCAGAGAACATCTCAAATATCTCCCACCCCTCCAGCCAATGCACCCAGATGAACAAATGAATCTTCCTCACAAAAAATCTAGGTACTTTTCAAACTGCTCCCTCCTCCACCCCAGGTCTCAGAACAAGTAGGACCACATGTGAGCCCTCTCACAGGGAAATCTCAGTTTCTTATATAGTACTGTGGGATCCCTGGACGTCAGCCCCATTGACTTTGCAAGCCAGATGTTCTGGGAGGCTTATTCTTAAGGTGTAGATCCCAAAGAGGCTGGGGTCCCCTTTGTGGGGTATCAACCCTTTTCTCCTCTAGGAGACATGTCTTTCTGTTGAGATACCTCCACATTGTGTATCACCAGGCCAGGTTTGAGTTTTCTGCAAGACTATGTCTATGCCCCTTCCTTGCCTTGATATGGCCCTTTTATCCTTTGTTACGGAAAGCAGTTCATCTAGTTTTAAAATCTTTTCAGAGGGAAATGATATATATGTACCTATAGATTTGGGTCTTCCTCCTTGGGTTCTTAATATATTTACTTGATTTATTTTTGAGAATATCAAGTTATTGCCTTTATAATTGAGTAACATTGGTGATTATCATTCTGTCAAAATTTTATGATTTTTTTTTCCTTAAAGGGTTGCCCCATACTTCTTGGTAAAATAATTGTATAGCTTTGTTTATTGGTTTCCAGACACTTTGTGATTATTACCTTTTAATTGCACTTTCACAATAATCCTTTATGGGACATACTGTCATCCTTATTTCATTGATCAAGAAGTTGAGATTAAGAGGGGTTAATAATTCTCAGGGTCACAGACGAATAGTGGAGATATGATGTATATAGGTCTGTTTCCAGGGTCTCCTCTCTTTATCCCCTGCCATACTGTCTTCTCCTAGCTGTGGAGAGTCTGGGGATGTGGTAGACATGGAGCAATGTGAGGTGTGGTCAGTTTGGTGAATGGGAAGGAAAAGAAAGATGATTTGCCTTCTAAATTCTGTTACTAGATATGCAAAGAAAATTGTACTTCCAAGAATCCCGAAGTTGAAAGTAAATAATGTTAGTGAAATTGGAGAATATTTCTTAGCTCTGTGCTCTTTGGAAGATTTCTTTTCAGGTTGACAGTTTCTTGGAATTCTAGCGGCCTGGCATAATGTACTTTGCTCTATCATGTTACCATAAAAAATGTCTCCTGTTTAGGAAAATTAAAGATATTATATCAAATCCATATTCCCATGTCAGCTCCATTATCTTGAGTCACATTTAATAGCTGTAATATTTGATATCTGTTGTTATAAACTCTCCTTTGGGGTCGGTATTTAAAATATTCCTTATGCCTAATCAATTCGTGTGATTCTATTCCTGACACAAGCAGGCACCTTCAGTCAAATGGCAAAGTGGTGAGCATCTATGAGCAGAGTTCAGAATAGCTATGACAAAGCTCATATTTACATATATAAAATCTCATAAGATTTAATGGTTTGTATATCACAAATGGGATACATGATTCTGGTAGATTGGGGCCATTTCCTTATTTACAGTTTAGGGGGAAAGTATAGATATTAAACTCTATGATGTACAAAACCCAAAAGGATCTCTTTCATGTAGGAAACTAAATTTGCAAATTATGAGTTTCCACTCAACACAATCATAAAGGTTGTCTGTGTCTTCAGGATGAACTTAAGGACAACCTGACAATGATGAATGCTCTCCTCTTCCCTCTATGACCTCCCACAGCACTCATCCTCTCTATTACCTCTTGGCACCTCATCAATTCATAGCATTAATTTTTTAAATGATTAGTTTCTTATTAACATCCACCACTAGATGTTAGCTCTGGAAGGAACCATGTATACCCTCCACCTTGTATAGTTCTTGGCACATAATAGGCATTCAATACATATTTGTTAAATATTGTATTTCCTGTAAGTCTTGTCTTCTGAACTAAATTATAAACTGCCAAAGGACAGAGTTCACAGTTTATACTCTGAATGGTCCACTGTACCCAATAATGCAGAGGGGACAGCGGGATCTTGACAATTTGTTATACTGGGTTGAATTAATCAGATGGACTATGAAAGGCTGCCTTCCTGGCTTCTGGCTCTGTACTTCCATGGTAAGTTTGTACATGCTTGTTTTATAGCCTCTAATCAACCCTCCTTTAACTTTTTATTTTAACATCTGGCTATCTCTTCATTTTGTATTCTCTAAAAAAGTATTCATTTCTCATTCTTCTTTGAATAATTTTGCACATAACAAATGATGTGTAAAGAAGAACTAACATTCTATTATTTAGCTACTATGCCAAGCATGTGACTGTTCCATGTGCTTTACAGACATTAATTCAATTAATTTTCACAAATGCTATGAAGTTGGCAGGTTAATTTCATTTTGTAGCTGGAAACACTAAAACTTGATTGCCCTACATCATGCATGTGGCAAGATCAAGACCAGAAATAAGCAATCGGATCATTACAACTCTAAAACCCTTACTCATTCTTCTATTGTGCTGACTCACTTTTGCATTATTTAATGAGCTAACTAATGGAAATAGCCATGGTAGGCTACAAGTAGAGCTCTTCTGCCTACCTCACAATAAAATCTGAATATTTGGGATGTTCTCACAGGGAATCATTTTCATATCAAACTCTTAAGTTTAAGCAATACTTCTTACTCCTCTTTATCAATATTGCTTTATTTAAGTATAACATTCCTCATGTTAGTAAAATTAGAATAAGATACTACACTAGAAAAAATTTATGTTTTCATTTTTTTTCTAGTGAGATATATGCCAGAAATCTTAATTTGAAATCAATAAAGATAGCCATGTCCTTTCACCAGCTTTCAGTCCCAAAGATTAAGTGTAGACAACTTGTAATGACTTGGGCTGCCTCCCTTAGAAAGATAAATCACTTTGAGTTACAAGGATGACTTCCCTAAAAAGAGTAGGGATAAGCCTCCTGGAGTCTCTGATGACAGCTCCCCTTGGCAGGATTAGTGAGTAGCTCCATTGTCAAAAAAAAAAAAAAAAAAAAAAAAGGCAATGTCATAAGACCCTTGAATTAAGGAGTTCAAAAAGAAGTTGTACCCCAGGGAAGGATCTTGAGGGGTTATTCTGGGTCTGTCAAGTGATGAGTACTCAAATAACGCAGTTTTTAAACTTGCTTAGAGCTACTTATGAACATGGCTTTAAGGATATCAATTTCCAGATTCTTAATTTCTAGATGTGTATATACATTTTTCCTAAAGCTTATCTGCCTGAAGAACTTGCCTATGCTTAAAATAATGCTGCTTTCACTTTATTTTAAAAAGGCCTATCCCTGGGGCCCCTGGGGGGATAAGCATCCAGCTCTTGATTTCGGCCCAGGTCATAATCTTGCAGTTTGTGAAGAGCCCTGTGATGGGCTGTGTGCTGATAGCATAGAGCCTTCTTGAGATTCTTAATCTCTCTCTCTCTCTCTCTCTCTCTCTCTCTCTCTCAATAAATAAATACACTTAAAAAAATGTTAGGTTGATAGACTTGTTAGATAGAAAATATTTGGGGCTGTATTGCGGTTTCTGATTTCAGGTACATGGTAAAGCAGGACAGTGGGACTAATTACAATATTCATATAGTGATTTTACCTTGTGTACCCTTTACATATTGTCAAAGAATGCATTTGTCTTAAAGCAGCAAAGCAAAGAAACTATCACTACGAAGCACTGAACACGAAAACTGGCTTTTCTTCCCATGTTTTTAGAAGCAAGCATTTCTTTTCAGCTCTTATCAACACTTATTGTTATGATCTGCAATGTGTAGAAAGAAAAACACCTTTAAACACCCAAAGAACTAGAGATTATTTTAAATGATTTGAAATATGTTCAAGAATTGCAAAAAATTCAGGTTATATTCAATAAAATCCACCAACTAAAAAGAAATAACATGATTTCTTTCATGTAGTTTTTTTAAAATCAAATTACAACATTAATATTTCTTTTAATTGCAGGCATTCTTGATTATATTTAAATTTTCTATGTCCTATTATCAAGATATAAATATGTACTAGGCTTTAGTAGTTTTAAATGGCATATACTTTATTACAAACTATGTCCCAAAACTTAGATTTAAGAATCTTAAAAACAGATTGAGTTATTTCTGGTCTATAGATGCCACATAGTATTTATATTTAATTATTATTACTTTTAAATGTTTATTTATTTTTGAAAGAAAAAGGGCATTAGTGGGAGAGGGGAAGAGAGAGAGGAAGTAGAGGATCTGAAGCAGACTCCGTACTGATGGCAGAGACCCCAATGCAGGGCTTGAACTCATGAACTAATGTGAGATCGTGACCTGAGCTAGTCTGATGCTTAACTGACTGAGCCACCCAGGCACCCCTATATTTAATTTTTTTTAAATCCGTGCAATAGAGTTAAATATAAAGTATTTTAGATTTACATAATTTTAATCAGATTCATTTTGTTTATATTTCATAATGTGATCTGCAATTTATCTCAGTAGTTTTTATGATGTTTCTTTCAACTATTATAACATTTTTGCTATTTTGGTAGGAATTGGATTAAATGTGTAGATTGAATTGGGTAGTGTAGACATTTTAACAACGTTTGTTCTTCAAATCCATGAGCATGGAATACTTTTCCATTTGTGTGTGTCCTTTTCAATTTTTTCATAACTGTTGTATAGTTTTCAGGGTATAGATCATTTTCCTCTTTCATTAGGTTTATTCCTAGGTATCTTATTGTTTTTGGTGCAATTGCAAATGGGATCCATTCTTTGATTTCTTTTTCTGTTGCTTCATTATCGGTGTATAGAAATGCAATAGATTTCTACATGTTGGCTTTATATCTTGCAACTTTGCTGAATTCATGTATTAGTTCTAGCAATGTTTTGGTGGAGTCATTCTAGTTTTCTACATATCATGTCATCTGCAAATAGTGAAAGTTTGGCTTCTTCCTTGCCTATTCAGATGTCTTTGATTTGTTAATGCAATCCCTACCAAAATAACTCTGGCATTTTTTGCACAGCTAGAACAAACAATTATAAAATTTGTATGGAACCACAAAAAACCCAAATAGCCAAAGCAATCCTGAAAAAGAAAAACAAAACAAAACTGGCATCACAATCCATATTTCAAGCTGTATTATAAAGCTGTAGTCAACAAGACAGTATGGTACTTGCATAAAACAGACACACAGATCAATGGAACAGAATATAAAACCCAAATATGGATCCACAACTGTATGGTCAACTCATATTCTACAAATCAGGAAAAAATATCCAATGGGGGGTGGGAAACAGTCTCTTCAACATTGTTGGAAAAACTAACTGGGTGGCGACATGCAGAAGAATGAAACTGGACCACTATCCTGCACTATACATAAAAATAAGTTCAAAATAGGTGAAAGACCTAAATGTGAGATAGGAAACCATCAAAATACTATAAGAGAACAAAGACAGAAACTTCTTTGGCCTTGGCTGGAGCAACTTCTCATTAGACACATTGCTGAAGGCAAGAGAAACAAAAGCAAACATGAACTACTGGGACTTCATCAAGATAAAATCTTATGCACAGAGAAGGAAACAATCAACAAAACACAAAGGCAGCCTACAGAATGGGAGAAGTTATTTGCAAATGACATATCTGATAAAGAGGTAGTATCCAAAGTCTATAAAGAACTTATCAAACTCAACACCCAAAAAAAAAAAAAATAACCCAGCTAGTTAATGGGCAGAAGACATGAATAGACAATTTTCCAAAGAAGACATCCAATTGCTAACAGATACATGAAAAGATGCTCAGCACCACTCATTTTGAGGGAAATTTAAATCAAAACCATGATGAGATACCACCTCACACCTGCCAGAATGGCTAAAATTAAGAACACAAGATAGAAAAGGTGTTGGTGAGGGTGCAGAGAAAAGGGAATCCTTTTTCACTGTTGATAGGGATGCAAACTGGTGCAGGCACTCTGGAAAACAGTATGGAGGTTCCTTAAATAAAAATAAAACTACCCTGTGATCCAGGAATTGTACTGTTAGGTATTTACCCCCAAATTACCTAGATTCATAGGATACATGCACCCTAATGTTGATAGCAGCATTACTAACAATAGCCAAACTGTGGAGAAAGCTCAAATGTCCATCAACTGATGGATGAATAAAGAAGATGTAATTAATATATATATATATATATATATATATATATATATATATATATATATGTATATATATATGTGTGTATATGTATGTATATGTATGTGTGTATATGTATATACACAAACACATATACACACAATGGAATATTAATCAGCCATCAAAAAGAATGATATATTGCCATTTGCAATGACATAGATGGAGCTAGAATGTATTGTGCTAAGTGAAATGAGTCAATCAGAGAAAGACCAATACAATATGATTTCACTTATATATGGAATTTAAGAAACAAAACAGATGAACATATAGGAAGCAGGGGGGAAGAGAAGAGATGGAAACAAACCATAAGAGACTCTTAATGATAACAAATTGTGTTGATGGACAGAGGTGGGAGTTGCGCTAGATGGGTGATAGGTACTAAGGAGGGCACTTGTTGGGATGAGCGCTGGGTATTCTATATGATAAATCACTGAATTCTCCTGAAACCAATATTGCACTGGTTTAAGTCAAGTCAATTTAAACTAAAATTTAAATTAAAAAAGGAAAAAAACAAGTAATCAAAACATTTTTTGAACTAAAAATTTTAGTCTGGTTTGTGGATTGGCTTGAAAATGAGAACTAGCTTAGTGAAACTCAGTTACATGTTATTCAATATTGTTAGGACATACTAATTTATTTCCATGCAATGGCTGAGCTGAATCAGCAGAACCACAATTTAGATGAAAATATTCTTTTTTTTAAATGTATTTTATTTAAAAATGTTTTAAGCTTATTTATGTATTTTTGGGAGAGAGCAAGCAGGGTAGGGGTAGAGAGAGAGGGAAGAGTGAGAATCCCAAACAGCCTCTGCTCCATCAACACAGAACCGGATTCGGAGCCTGAACTCACACACCGTGAGATAATGACCTGAGCCGAAGTTACCAGTCAGAAGTTTAACAAACTAAGCCACTCAGGCACTCCTAGATGAAAATATTCTTAAGACATCTGAAAACATAAAATATTGTGCCAAAAATAATGTTTGAAATAATTAATGAAACTAATCATCTTCCCCAAACCTTTCTCAGAATGTTAGGTTATACAGGTGACTCTAAAAGAATAAAAGGTATAAATAACAAATCTTGGTAGAATTGGATAATCAATAAAATGAGTAGATAGCAAGTCCTTTTGCTAGCCACATGGTTTTTCTAATTTGTTTTCAACAACCAGAGAGTGGGATATTGAACCTTTCTCCCCTGAGGCAGTGGATTAATTAGGAAAATGAGAGATTTGGTTGTGTCCACACCCTGAGTTAGCAGAGTGGTAAGGATTCAGTTACATAAACAGATAAAGAATTGTCAGTTAATTAATCCACTGGCTCCATGGAATAAGTGGTGTCTAAATCTGCTGTTTTGACATCTGATAAGTGCCTAATTAACATAGTAAAAAACTTCTAACATTTACCCCATAAATATCTTGAAAGTTCACTACATAGAAGTTGTCCCAGGGTTTTGTGGTGTTGCAGTATACGTCAGAGAAAACGTCAGTCCACAGGGACTCCTGTTGAGTGGGCAGAGTTAGACAATAACAGAAAAGTAAATAAATAAGATTCTTTACGATTATGGTATTCATGAGGAAGAAAATAATACAAGGGAATATGGTAAGGAATGACTAGGTGCGAATGGAGAAATTCCCTTAGCATGGGCAGTCAGAACAGTTGGAAACAAGGCTGAGTCCTTTATGACATGAAGTAGCAGCCAAGTGAGAACTTCTCAGTAAAGGGAACAGCAAGTGCAAAGTCTTGGGGTGGGGAAAAGCTTGACGCTTGCTCAGACTTACATCTCAGCTGCTAAGAACTGCCTTCATTTTAACAGCTCTTTATGGTGTCTACAGACTTCCCACTCTTGATTTTTCTAACTTCCGTACCTTGACTTAACTTCTTATTCTGCAAGAAGATTCTGGAATCCTCACGGCCCATAGACTCTGAAACTGGAATTTTTCCCCTGTCAGCTCTCAAAATTAGATGTTAAAGAAATGCAACTTTTATTTTTGTCTGATCATCAAATAATGTATATCTATTGTGAAAATATTGGAAGCATGAAAGACAAAGAAAACCATAATTAAACAAAGAGTGAAAACTTTGGTGAAAATACTAAAATATGTTGAAAAAATTCTAAAGAAAATATAATGAAAAGTATAAGGCCAAAAGGGAAAAGCAATAGAATCCCCATTCGTGTAATGAGTCACTATCAACACTTGCATGAATTTCTTTTCTTTATTTCTAATCTTTTTTTTTTTCAGAAGCAAACATGCACATATATATAATTATATGTATATATTCATAATAGTACATTTTATTCCTTTAATTTTAGTCAAATACATGTCTCTATCATATATCTCTATATCTGTCTATCTATCTATACACACACCTGTCTGTCTACCTAGTTATTATTATACATAGAAGCAGGGAAGGTAGTGACTAACTTAGCCAACAAGGGTGTAGTTTAGTTTATTCAGTATTGTTAGGGTACTACTTTAATGCATTATAAATCACTCTGTCTTTACCCAGAATTACCTCTTCATATTGGTCTGTTGGTATAATCCTGCCAAAATACTATTTATGTGAACAAGGAATAGAGAGATTTAGGTAATGTGTAAGATATGAAGGCTTTATTTTCTGTCACTACACCTTCCTTTTTCCCTAGTAAAATTGACTATTTCTTCCTTTTTGTCCCTGCATGTTACTTTTATAGTGCACATTCCTTATTGCATTTATTTGAGCAGGAGAAGTGAGCTTCCTATATGAGACAGGAGCAAAAAATATCAAATTCTTAATTTTTCTAAGTCAAGTCAATCTAGATCCAAGCTCTTGCATAAGTATAAACTAATTACAATTTCAATCCTAAGTTTCCTACAATAATACAGCAATACATTGATTACCTGAGAAAGGTGGAAAAACTTCTGTCCTGACAACTGGTCACCCATGTGCTCATTTCCCAATCCCTTTCAAAGACATGTGATCTCATTCCCAGAAAGGGAACCCCATTTTCTTGGTGACTTGTGCGGACCTGTAAATCATTCATTAAGGCTCTCAATTTATGATTTTATCATTTTCCACTAATGTTTACTCTTCTGGTAAGAGGAACATTGAGTATCATTCACAGAAAATTCCCGCTTCCAAATCCTTGTTTATTTCTAAGGTCTTCAGGTGTCCCTCCTTTCCAAACTCTGATTTCTCACTTTCTCATTGATTCTGGACTCCCAAGGAAAAATCACTCCAAAGGATGTTCACTTGCCCTGCAGCTTCTGCTTCTGTCCCACACACCAGGATTTATGTTTTCTCAAGATTAGAAAGGCAGAAATATGGAGGAAATTATTTCAACTTAATTTCCACAATGAGAAAACAGCAAGAATTTAGCATCACAATAAACTAGCATGATTATATACATGTTTATGTCACTCTACAGTTCTGGATGTTCTCTAGCTCTGCATCACTCAGACTCACATAGTGCTTGGCACATGGTAATAAGTCCAACAAATGGTAGTTGAATAAATACACTCATCATTACTTCTGACTTATTTGCATAATAAGACAAAACATTTTGTATTTCCATGTTTTTCCATTACCCACAATTTGGAGATTAAGGTCCTTTTTCTGGCCACTCTATATTTTTCCAACTCTATGGAGATACTGGATAATAAAACAGATCTTTAAACAGTGTTACTTTGACTGGGAAGATTCTTGGAAGAAGGATCTGAGAGCCTGACACAAAGAACGACATATTTGGGTGGTTGATTCTTTCCTTTGAGAAAGACCTCTTAGAATGAAATATTTTGTATTTACTCTATTGCATCTTTCCCCTTACTTGAGGAATTAACTATAAATTGTTGCTGTGGATCTACCATAAGGCAAGCTGAGACTTTGTGATGGGCTGGTGTGGAGTGAGCATCAGCAGCATATGGGCTGGGAGAATTTTCAGTGCTTTGTGTTGAGCCCTTGCATAAGCATGGCGAGGGGTAATTAGCAATCCACCTTAGTGTTTAAATGTCTGAGAAAACTCAGGATCACTCTGGGTTCACATCAGTCAGACTACTGGGCAAGCTGATCTGGTGGGTAGAGTGTTGTGGCAGGAATTTCTAGTTGTCACAAGGGCTATCTGACTTATTTTTAATGCCATAGAAAGGTGATTTTACAGAGATAAAGGACTATTTAATAGATTTCAATTTAGTATTCAAATTATCAATGGTATAAAATTCAAACCTATATTTAAAAAACTGTGAGTATACATATAATTTCTTAACTTCTTTGAATATATAACAAAATCTGAGTGGAATACTTTCTTTAAGAATTCCAACATAAACCTTGGATTGCAGAGTAATAAGGAAGTGCTAAAGTCATCTAAGATGGCAAAGATAGCAAAACTGGTCCTGGGATTCTCATTCCCATTGTCTTCTTCCATCCATGTTAAAAGAGGAAAAAGCACTATAGAAAGACAGAATGGAGGGAATTCCTAGGGGTATGGAGCCTTTAGAATTTTCCTTCCTCCCTCTTATTTATCTGTCCATATAAGGTATCTCAAAGAGTCTGCTCATGAAGATTAAAATTGCCTGAAAAAATGGGGCATTGACATTTTACTCCTGGACTGGAAGTTGGTTGAACTGCAAAGAGCCACTGTGTCAGATGTGGTGAAAGAGCTCTTAGGATAACTTGACGTATGTGTTTAGAAATTTAGAGGAATTCTGAAGAAGGGAGGTAAGCTACAGGAATCCATGAGGACAGAATACAGGGAGATGGCAGAAGTAGGGGAAAACCTGTATTTCCACAGTTTGGCAAGGCAATGATGCATGTGATTCCTCATGCAGAACAAATATTCAGGAAGAAACTAGGCTGAGGCCAAATTGAAAGACTGTCTACCCAAGAGTGCTGCCTGTGTCAGAATCCAGCATTTGTGCTGAGGTTGAAAGTAATTTACTTCACTGCTTGAGGTTTTTTTTGTTGTTGTTTTTTTTTAGATACTTTCTTTATTGACTGGATTTTGCATTCCCTCCCAAAATAACTATACAATTTCATGGTCATCTTCCTGATATGAGTCACAAAGGAGACCTGTAATACATTTTCAGATGCCCTTTAGTTTGCTCAGCTGCTGGATTAATAATCTGCTTCAGAGAAACCAACCCACAACAGGGAGGGCATGAGAAGAGTTAGGGTTGTAAACCTGGTGAGCCTCAGAGAAGGAGGCTGAATTTTCTGGAAGAAAAGAGTAGATCTAAGGTTCTGGTATAAAGTTATACATAGGAAAGTTATGGTCTTCAAGACTCTTTTTTTCCAAACTTATTCCAATGTTCTGCTCTTAAATATGTCTTTTTTAACTGTAGATTTATTAATTTTTTGGATTGAGATAGCTATGATTTTAGAAGCTCCTCCTCTTCATCAGATTTATGTTGTTTATCAAGAGCCATGTCAACTATTTCTCAGTTTAGTGATGAAAATGCACTTTTTGTAATAAGTCACCACCTCTGTGGATATAGTCTGCAAATGATCAAACATTGCTGGGTTCTGATTGGCTAGACATGGAGTATGGTCCAATTGTTCTAAATATCCTCTCAATGATAAAAATCATAGGTATATAAGCTGATGACACTACTCATGACATAAAGTGATTTTGTGTTATGATTTATTAGTACATAAACATATTTTTTCCTCAAAAGATCTGATAATACCCTCTTCAACAGATTCTTTTCTAAAAATTTCTTCCTCTAGAAGAAGCTAAAAATATATATGCATGTATGTTGTATAGCTTATACCAATCACAGTTATGTGAACAAATGTGGATAGTTTCAAATGCAATAGTGTTTTGCATTCTTCTTTAAAATGTTTATTTATTTATTTTGAGAGGGGTTGGGGGGAGGGGCAGACAGAGAGGGAGACTGAGAATCTCAAGCAGGCTCCATGCTGTCAACATTGAGCCGAAAACAGGGCTCAAACTCACAAACAATATCATGCCCTGATCCAAAATCAAGAGTCTGGCACTCAATCAACTGAGTCACCCAGATGCCCCTGTTTTGTATTTGTATGTTAAATTTGGGAGTAGGGAAAGGGAGGTGGAAATATTTTTCATAGTTTGTTATGGACTGATCCATGGATAACTTAACGTAGACCTGTTTGTGGGACATTAAGGGAGAAGACTGCACAGTCAGCAGGTTTTTGGAAATAAGGTTGGGCAAGAAGGTTAATTCTTGTTGGTAGACACTTAGAGAAATAAATGACGTAAGGAAACCAGACTAATTTCATGGTCTGTACACTGGTTCATCCTGGCGTTTTTACATATTGCCAAGCATACCTTGGATTGGAAAAGGGTCTGGACACAGATGACCTTGTATATGTCATTCCTTTGTGCTGGCAGTCAGGATTGGAAAGAGAGAAACTTTTGGACATAAAAATTAATTGAAACAAACATGTAGAATGAGTGAGAAAGTGACAAAGAAGCTAGAATTATAAAAGCAAATAGAATTATAAAATTTATCCTGAATTTATTGTCTACTTTATCAGTATAAGTGGATTGGTACCCTTTCCCAGGATAGAGGAGGGAAGTGAGAATTTCCTCAGTTGTGGATGATAACTAGGTTTTGTATACTTAGCTTTTTATGTTTTTCATTAATAAATATTTACAGCATGGAATCTTTGGTTTAAAATTTTGTTATTTTATTAAACTTAAAGCCATTGTATTAATCAGAAATCTGTTCAACTGCAAAATACAAAAAACCTGATTAGCTGTATTTGAACAGCCTACAGACATATTTGCCAAACATGAAAAATCTGGCATTAATAGTCCAGAGCAGGTGGGTTTAATAATGACTTAGAGACGTAGGCTTCTCTCATGTTTCTGTTCCACTGTTCTTAGTGTACTGGCATTTATGTTTGCACGTATTGCTTCATGAGCAAAAGAGAGCTCCAGGCTTCATGACTACATTACACATGTAGAGCAGGCCTTTATAATACTTAAGCAAGGGCAGGGAAAGAGTATTGAAGGTGCAGGTTGCATTAGTCAACCCATAGTGTTGGCCTACAGCCCTTTTACAGATAAATACATGAGCAATTATTAGATAACACAATATGTTCTAAATTGTTAATATTTATCATCCCTATCTCCCTAATACAGTAATATGAGAGCTGGTGGTTTTACTTGTTTTTAGACTAATTTTTCTTAGATTCAGCCCAGTGTCTACTATACCTGGGCCTATTGGTCTGTGAAAAAATGGAAGGCAGAATTATACTCAGGTATGGCAGTTGAGCTCTGTTGTAATGCTAACTCCTCCCAATTGGAAGGGTTGCCAAGACTTCCAGGTAGAAATAGATTTTGAGGTTTTCCTAAGGGGTGGCAGGAAAGTGGGCCTTGATATTTGCCATGAGAGAAATGGAGAAAATATTTGCTCATGGGCTGAGTATCTGTTCTCCCTTTCTATAAAATTCAGCTACAGTATTAACCCTTCCATGGAAATTGTACTAATTTTTCCTCTCTCCCCGTGTAACTCTTTACTGACAATAGGTATTAAGTAGGGAAAACTGATGGCTTTGTAAATAAAAATGAGTTAATTTGAGAAGCTCTTATAGAAAGGAAAGTCAGGTATACAGTCAACTAAACTTGTTTCTTTGAAAATTAAGGAATTCAACTAGTCTTTGGGATATCACCATTAGTTGCATATTCTAAGTTATGTGCAAAAGAGTGACAGGTGCCACATTAATTATGTTGGAGTTTATGCTCTCATTCTTGTAAGTAGTTATCATTTGGAACAATGCTTTATGCCCAGAATAGCATCTTTATATTTTTCTGCTCAAAGATAGTTCTCAAAATTTTCTGTTCTGTCTCTCTCTCTCTCTCTCTCTCAAAAAAAAATAAACATTACAAAAAATATTTAAAAAATTTTTTTTCTGTTCATATAAATGAACACTCATATTCCCTTATATTAGTTTACTCGGGCTACTGTAACAAAGTGCCATAGACTAGTATAGTTTCAATGCCAGAAATTTATTTTCTTATAGTTTTGGAGGCTGGGAAGTTCAAGATCAAGGTCTTAGCAAAGTAGATTTCATTCTGAGTCCTTTTCTCTTAGCCTGCAGGCAGCATCCATCTTACTGTGTGCCCACATGACCTCTGTGTTCATGTACAGAGAGAGAGAGAGCACATGCACAAGATTTCTGGTGTCTCTTCTTATAAGGACACTAATCTTACAGTATCAGAGCTCCACCCTTACAATCTCATTTAACCTTAAGTAACTCTTTATAGGCCTTGTCTCCAAATTAGGAAGTTGGAGCTTCAAAATACAAATTCAGGGAGAATACAATTCAGTCTTTAACATCCCCATAAGACATAAATATAAGGAAATTTTAATCCTAAAACAGATGTTTTTTCATTCTAGGTTTAATAAACTATTTTTTATTCTAACGTGTATCAGAAGTCATGATAGCCTCAATCCACAGAATGTTCAAGGTCTTTAGGAAGATTTGTTAGGAAGCATAAAAAGCAACCCAAATACGCTTTTCATTACAGTCCTTTTTTTGGCTAGAATTATTCAGCCTGAGAGGTCACCAAAGATGATAAACACCAGCAGTACAAAGGTTAAGTTATTTTCTTCAAGGTTATTTTCTTTCACATAAAATTTAATCAGTTTTATTATTTTTAATTCTTGTTTTAATTAGACATCAAAGAATATTGAAAAATTCTCTCTAATGAGCTTTTTTTTCCCCCTTTCCATGAGAGATGACTTAAGTAATAGGGCTTGCCAAGTGTATATCAGCTCTTGATTAGGGAAATGGTTCTGGGCTATTTAATAAAACATTTTTTTAAGTTCACTTATTTTTGACAGAGAGAGAGAGAGAGCACATAAGTGGGGGAGGAGCAGAGAGAAGGAGACACACCTGATTCTCAGTCGGACACTTAACCAACTGTGCCACCCAAGCGCCCCTTTAATAAAACATTTTAAACCAACGACATAAACAAGCCACATTGATAATCTGATCACTGTGATTTGGCAGAAAAAAATACTGTACTAGAAATTAGGGAAAAAATAAAAAAAATAGTTTAACTTTTGATTGTCTCTGGTCTCCTGAAATGAATTCTGAGAAGAAAGTCAGCACACAAGTGGCAAGAGCCCTTGGATTGGAAGGTAGGAGATCTGAGTGTGAATGTATCACTACTAACTTTTCTGAATCTTGATTTCCTTGTGAAATAAGATTATTCATTCCTATCTAAAAGTGGGGGGATGTGAGTATGAATATACTTAGAATTGTGTCAGTCATATTATTGGTATGAAATAAATTTGTACTAGATGATTAGTCCTGTGTGGACAGATACACATTGAACTCATAGTTGTAACTCCAGAACACTTTTAATTTTTGATTAAATAGACACTCAAAGAATGTTTGCTGAATGAATGAGAGACCGTGTCATAGACAAGTGACTCCACCTAATTTCCTTCCCTCCAGTATTCAGAGTTTGCCCTCTGTGATCGTCTAGCTCATCCAGTTTATAATATTTCAGTTCAGAATAGGATTCAAATGCACAATATTTAAGGGTGGAAGGACAAGTGAAAATCCCATTTTAGGCAAGACAAAGAGCGTGCTAATGGATCAGCTAAAAACTCTCCAGAGCCTGGACAGAAATTTTCTCTTGTTGGATTAAAATAGTCGTGCATATTTGTTGAAAGTATGAGCAAATCTAGTCCTATATATAATTTTTTTTAAAATAAAGTCTTGCTTTTCCCCATCCTTAGCTTCCTTCATGTACTACTTCTTAGGAATAAGTGATGACAAAGGTTTGATGCATTTTTTTTTTCAGATCTCTCTCTCTCTCTCTCAGATATTCAGATGAATGAATAGATGGATAGAGTACTTTTTAATGAATTATGCCAGAAAGTAGGTACATCTATAGTTTATAAAGAAAGGAACAGAGAGAAAATCTCCAAAGAATGACATTGCTTTGTACAATTTGCTATACTTTGAAACCTGAGTGGTGTCTAGTATTGGACATGGTAAATAATAGTTTTTGCCCAAAATGGCTTCTCTTGGCACATTATAATTATATCTCATAAAAGACAATCTTTTTTACATCTATCCTGGGATGGTTTGATAATGATTGGGCTAGTTGAGGTTCCTTTCTCCTTTTTAAATCCAAGTCTGACATTAAATAATTAAACTGTTCAACTGATCAATATGATGGGTTGGGTACTCGTTGGCTCAGGCATTGGGCATAGTTACTGAAATAGCTGAGATATGATTTCAGAAGATGTAGACTTTAATGGATAAAAATCCAATTATGTTTCATTATTTTAACACATTGCTTTTTTTTTTTTTTTTTTTAGAGGTAGATGGATTGCTTGTGTAACTGTACTTATGGTTTGCCTAAAACTTACCACTTTGAGAAGTGTATATTCCAGAATTACCAGAAGCTGGGGGTGTTTTTGTTTGTTTGGTTGTTTTTTTTTTTAAGTTTTCATTATGACATTTTGTGCCTCTGTCTTCTGCTTCTGTTTGCTTTTGGTCATGTGGGCCTTAGCACTTAGCTGCGGGTACTCAGATTGGAAATGGAGACCTGGGATATAGCTGTACATCTTGCATATTCCTTAGAAGATATATTTTTTAATATCATTAATTGTTGTTTCTACAAACCATAACCATGTCCTAGTAAAATCTTGGGGTCTGAGATCCTCTGCAAGGCTGTTTGCACTAAGAACTGGCACAGAGTCTCCTAAGTTCTGATTTTGCTTCTGAACTTATCACTGTGCATTCCACATTCCTTATTTATACCACAATTTCTGCCACTTTTTATAAATGGAAATTCTTATTAGGGTTGGGAAACAGGGCAATTCTTAGTATGGGTAGGGAAAGAATAAATGAAGACCAACCCCCTGACATGCCCACCCAGGGTATCATGTACCTGAGTCCCTAACTCCCTAAGGTCTTTGGAAGTCCCATAATCTCATTCCATTCTGAGGACCTTGCTTGGTCTAGGGATTGTATGGTATAAAAAGAACTTCAGCTTCTGTTAAAAGAAAGTGGACAAGTGATACACTCTTAAGAAGGTCAGGTTTGGAAAAAGGGGGAGTAGTGAAAAAGGAAAAGGAAGCACAGAACAGACTACCTGGATAGGAGCATTCTGTATCCAATTTTGGGAGAGACAGAACTAATATTCAGCCATTGTGCACCATAATGAGTTTCCTAATATTTTTTAAGTTATTTATTTTGAGAAAGAAAGAGCGTGAATGGGGGAGGGGCAGAGAGCAAGGGAGACAGAGAATCCTAAGTAGGCTCCGCACCACCCTCACAGAGTCTGATGCAGAGCTGGAACTCACGAAACTGTGAGATCATAACCTGAGCTGAAACTGACAGTCCGAAACTTAACTGACTGAGCCACCCAAGCACCCCTGAGTTTTCTAATACTGAAATACTTCTCTAACGGAAGGATATTTCCCCATGGCTTTGCCCCCAGTGATCACACATGTCTGGATGGGAAGAGGTCCTAGGATGGCAGAGATAGCACCTGGTTGGTACTGTAGACAAAAGGGAAGAGACCTTAAAACCATAATTAAAAATTTGGACTGTTTCCTACTTGAAAGGGGAAAAACATTCCAGCATAGGAGATGAGACAATAGACGCAAGAGGACTTAAAGGAAGAGTAAGAGAAAATCCCAAAGGCTGACAGAGGGATCAGGACAAATTGCTACTGTGAATGTCAGGGTTGCAGAGACTTCTCTGTGCTAGGAGACAGTGCAGGGATTAAGTTTTGTAGATTAAAGTGCTTTGGAACATTCAGCCCATGCTCACTCTGCATTATGTCTATACTTGTCAGATGAGTTGCAAACACCACAGCCAGATCTGTTTTAAAACTTTGCAACCCATCAACAATGCTGGTTGAGTAGCCATGACATTGCTCATATTTATTTATTGGTAGCAGATTATCAAGTTAAAAGCACCATTATCTGCTGCCTTAAAAAGACATATGAGACAAAGTGCAGAATACCTGCCAGGGTGACTGGTTCAGTGCCTTAACCAGGTGGACTAGTGTTCAACTTAAACCATTCACAGGAAACTCAGAGTTTTCACTCAGTGGTATTGCTACTCTCTTCTGCTACTTCCATGTTCTGAGCCACTTCTCAACATCTGAGCCTCTGCAGGATGTTAACCTAGTCATTCATTCTATCAATATTCATTGGCCTTTTATTAAATGTCAGCCACCAGGCAATGGTGAAACGTAGGTAATGCTGGGAGGTTCACTCTGATTTGCTATTCACTGATAGAAGAGCCTGAGTAATGGAGATGGTTTTGGTTTCAAGTGGACCTGGGTTTCAGTATTGACTCCAGTGTTTAGTAGCTCTGATGTTTATTAACCCTCAGGCAAATTAACCTGAGTCTCAATTTCTTTATTTGTACTCTAAGGGAAGTTTAACTTGACACATGTTGTGTGGTTAGCTATGAGAACAAGTAACATGTAAAACGTGTGGGAGGAGAGACTCATTCATAGCAGTGATACCATAAAGGTTTATTTCATTTCCTTCTGTCTTCTAATCAATACAGGACTCCACATCTGGATATTAAAACAGTGTGAAGGATGGACTCACCAGCTGTAAAGTTATTAGTGTTGCTCAGAGAGAAGTTCAAAGATTTGAAATAATTTCTGTAGTTCCTTTAAGATCTCAATTACCTTGTCATTTGAACAAATTTCCACGGGGTTAGGGGTGGGCTGGCAAACAGGCAAGTGGAGGAGCAAAGAAAAACCGATAGCCTGGGAATGTTGCCAGAGAAAGAGTGCAAGAGAGAGAGAGAAAGTGTCTTCTAGACTTTGCCTCCCTTCCTTGGCGTTATTTAATCATCGTAGCATTACTGGAGTTCTCTGGGAGGCATTTATTATTGATATTAGGGCTGTTCTTTTTACTTTGCAGTTCCCAGTGACACAGAACAGCTGAAAATCTGATCGCAACATGCCGTTTTGAGTTCACTTAATGTTCTCTATCTCCTAGGCCCCATAAATAAAGAATCAGTGTGTTTGGAGATTTACTTTGGAGCCTCGTTCATCTTCTGTGTCTCTACGTATAGGAGAGCTGAACTGCAGAGTCTGACTCAATTCTGCAGTCCCGGGGCCTGCAAGCCAAAGACAGTGAAAAGATTATCCCTGAATCTCAGGCTTCTCTTAACTCTGGATAGGTCTTGGGTACAGATTTTAATTACTGTGTATCATTGGCTGTTAAGTGCCACGCCTCCTTGTGGATGAAGATAAAGCTTTTAGGTGATACCAGTATACATCTGTCTACAGTCTTATGGTACTTTGTGTGTGTGTAAGACTCCTGTGTTTGAGAAGTGTCTACCATATCAGAACCATTTACATTTGTAAGGGTTTGAGTCCCCATAAACCAGGAATGAGAGAGCCACATCCCATTTGACTCCCTTGGCATTTTCTACCACATGTAACATAATGCTTCAGAAATAACTTTAAGAAACAGTAAATATTAGTATATAATGGGGACTACATCATTACTGACATTTCAGCCATATCCTAATCAAAATTATTTCCTACCTTATGTCACCTGAGTCGCTAACCCAGCTGTTTCTTTTTCCATTCCTTACCATGTTTTTCTCTTTTCGATTTCTATTGATTTGACACTCTTTCTTAGTTCTTTGCTAATTGACTGCTCCTTTCTTTCTGACTCCTAAAGAACACTGTGGGGTTTTTCTAGGAAAACCTCTCCTTTCCTCTTTAGTATAAATACTGCTTTTACCTTCTCTTTCTAAAATTACAATGAGCTAGCAGAACATTTCTGCAATTTTCTTTTTTCTATAGAGTTTCTCCTCTGGGGTCTTAGTGTACTTTCACTGTCTCCTACTAAAATCACCAGGTGGGTGGTGGTGGGGGAGCACCTGAAAAAATAATACCTTTCCATGGGCCCCACCTGAGACCAAGCGACTAAGACATTTTTGATAAGTGGCTTCTCAGATGATTTTAACCTTTAGCTAGTTTGGCAACAATGGGGTCATGCTTTCATTTCTTAATTTAATAATTATGAAGACTTTTTATTGTGTTAGAAAACCCTGAATAACTCTGCAATATCTAGTTTTTCAGGGACAGTGACAACTACATTTTTGTTTCTGATTACAAGTGTCTGATGTAATCTCTCAAGTTGTCACCTGTAGGCATGCATATTGGTTTGTGCAGTGCCCTGTGCCTTAGCTGCTGCTTTCATCTGGCAAATGTCAGGGCTATGTGTTCTGTCTCCTGGTGACACCCACTCCGAGGTTGTCCTTCAAACCAAGGGGCTCTGCAAGTGTGCATGTTTGTCCTCATGCATGGATTGCAAGTAATAAAAGCCCATTAAAAGTAGATAAAGTTGGGGCACCTGGGTGGCTCAGTTGGCTAAGTCCAACTCTTGACTTCAGCTCAGGTAATGATCTCATGGTTTGTGGGATCAAGCCCCATGTTGTGCTCTGTGCTGACAGCACAGATCCTGCTTGGGATTCTCTCTCTCCCTCTATTTCTATCCCTCCCTAACTCATGTGCACACACACTCCCTCTTAAAATCAATAAACAAACATTTTAAAAAAGTAGATAGGGATGCCTGGATGACTCAATCGGTTAAGTGTCGGACTTCGACTGAGGTTGTGATCTCATGGTTTTTGAGTTTGAGCCCTGCATCAGGCTCTGTGCTGACAGCTTAGAACATGCAACCTGCTTCCAATTCCGTCTCTCTCTCTCTCTCTCTCTCTCTCTCTGCTCCTCTCCCGATAGCACTCTGCCTCTCTTTCTCTCAAAAAAAAATTTTTTTTGAATTTTTTAAAAAAAGTATAAAAAGTAAAATTAACAAATCAAAGAGAACCTTAGGAAACCAAAAGAAACATTATTGGGACTCACCGGGTCCTGGAACCAGGAATTGGGGAGTTGGAAGCCAGACTACTCCTCTGTTTCTCTGTGTATCTTGTCTTTTCTGCTGCTACTGTTCACATTTTCTTGGGTTTGGCAAGTATAACCCAGATGTGGTTGCCTTGGCCTCAACTCCAACAATTCAATTTTTCTGGTTTAAATTCCCAATAGACACTGGCTGGTTTTTCTTTCCTTTTTTTTTTTTTTTTTTTTTTTTTTAATTCCAAATCCCAGAAGGGGAATTTTGTGTGTCATAATCTGGTCAGTCTTCTTAGCTGTCACCATGAGGAATGGGTTCCTAGAGTCTGTTTACTCCTTGTTAGAGGTTGTGAGAACAAGTTTGTCTTTGTTTGTTTCTTAGCCATCTCTAGTACAATTCTATATACACACATACACACATATTTGTACATATACAATATCCATGCATAAAAATGATATATAGATTGGAAAACTGAAATTGTAAAGATAGCATAAAACACAAGAAAAAGCCATGAGCTGAGAGGAGAGAAACATGGACTCCTCAACTGGCATCATCTTGGGCAGCTGCCTTACTATCTCTGAACTTTATTTTTCTCATCTGTAAGGGAGAGGACTGGACTAGTGATTGGCTATGCACTTCCATAACAACTGTTAATAATAATAATAATAAAACAACTATTAAAACATTGTGGCCTCCATATTCAATTTCCTCCTTACCTTAAACTAGTGGTTCTCAAACATTTTGGTTTTGGGTACTCTTAGATTTTTTTTTTTTTTTTAAGCAATTGAGAAACCCAAAGAGCTATTGTTTATATGGGTCATATCTCTTGATATTAACTGTATTTTAAATTTAAACTGAAAATTTTTAAAAGTATTTATTAATTAAGAATCACAATCACATACCTATTATATAACAACATAAGTAACATGTTTTTATGAAAAGTAACTATAATTTTGAATCAAAACAAAATGTCTTTAATGTCTGCCTTAAGAGAAAATAGATGGATTTTCATACCTAGGTCTGCATTCAGTGTGTTGCAATTTGTTATTTTGGTTAAAGTACATACAGGCAATTGAGTTCACATAGAAATGTGGTTAGAAAATAGAGGAGTATGTTAATAGATTTTTCAGATAATTGTGGGTCTTTTCTTTGATACCTCACCAAACCTCTACTAATAGTAGTTTCTTAAAGGTTAGTTGCAATGTGGAATCTGAAACCATAACAACTAAGTTTTCACTGTAGAAAGATTATTGTACTGTTTGTACTTTGAATCTTACCCATATGAGATTCTTTAACATCATGCTTTGGTCATTTAGAAAATATTGGTTTACTGACTTAATTGTTCCAAATGTTGACAAATTGCATTATGTAATATTAAAAATATCAAATTTGTTAATATCATCACCAATCTCATCAGAAAAGTCTTTATATTGGGAAGATGGTAATCTCACATGACAGACATGGTTTCTTAAATTCTAATTTTGGCTTGATAGGTCAGATTTTATTGTTGGTAACAGTGTCAATTGTTTTCCTAGTCATAGACTTAGGTTGTTCATCTTAGAGAAAATATCTGCTAAATATCCAACCGTGAATAACCATAGTTTGTCAGTCATTTGTTTTTTCTTTTTATTTTCTTTATAATTTTTTAATGTTTATTTATTTTGAGAGAGAGAGACAGAGTGTGAGCAGGGGAGGGGCAGAGAGAGAGAGGGAAGAACAGAATCCGAAGCAGGCTCCAGACTGAGCTGTCAGCACAGAGCCACATGAGGGACTCGAACTCACGAGCTGTGAGATCATGACCTGAGCCAAACTCGAAAGCTTAACTGATTGAACAACTCAGGTGACCCTATCATTTGTTTTTTCAAGTAAAAATTCTATTCTTCTGAAAAACAGCCAACTTACAGCTTAATTGCATAATCATTGTACTTTGGTTAATAGTAGTGCTTTTTGCAATTTTAAGAAGTCTTTTGATGAATGTATAATACAAAAGCATTATAAGAAAGAATAAGTGAGAGGTATATATTTTGTGATTTATGTATCTGAAGATACCTTTGTTCGATCTTCCTACTTGATTAATAGATTGACTAGTTGTAGAGTTCTGTGTTAGACATAATTTTCCTTAAGTGTGTTGTTCCACTTGGCCTATTAGTTTCCAAAATTACTGTTGAGAAACTCATGGATACTTTGATCTTTGATTCCTCATCATTTATGTAAAACACTTTGATTTTTACTCCATGGAATCTCTTAGCAACTTTGTTCAATATATTCTAAAATTTCACATTGATTTTGTTTTTGCTTTTTTCTTTTTATTTTTTTTGAATTAGGCACTCAGTGGGTACTTTCAATATGAATATATGATCCTTCCATTTCTAGAATATTTCAAAATTATTTGGTTGATCATTTCTTCCTTACTGTTCTGTTCCCTTTCTAGAATTCCCAGAATTTATGTATCAGACCACTGCAAAGAGGTCTTCTAATTTTTTCTTTCCTATCTCCAAAAATGCTGTTTATGTGTGTTTTCCTAAGTTTATATTACATTAATTTTAAATTCTAATATCATTGTCATGTTTTTGATTTTTTAAGAGTTTTTTTCCCCTTGAATGCTCCTCTAATTTTTTAAATGAGTTTTCTGTTTTGTTTCATGGATATAATACCTTCTCTCATCACTCTTAATGATAGTGTCTTTTGTACTTATATTTTTTCTCTTCATCAAATTTATTTCTTCTAACTTGGTTTTTCCCCTATTTATTTCATTTAATTTTGTCTCTTAGAGGTAGAGAATTTTCTCAAATGTCTAATAATCCTTAGTTTTCTACTCATGATATAGAATAAGAGATCAAAATGTGATTAAACCTCTGAACACATGGTCAGGGCTCACAGAGTTTGATCTTCTTTATAGGGTGATCAGGGTGGGTTGTTAGGGCTCTTAATGTCAGTGTGTTTTGGCTTTTCCTTGGGCTTCCCAGTCTCTTACCTGGAAAATATAGACCTGCCTACCAGAGTCTGGACATGAAGAAAGGAGGAAAGAAGTTTGGTCAACACTCCACATGTGCTTGGTATTCACTCTTATTGATTTTCGGAGAGCATCTAGCTTTTCAAATGCATCTGGTGTTCCCTTGTGCTAATACTCTATGCTTGAACTTAGCCAAAAGACAGAGGAGCAATTGCTAAAACCCTCTGTTTATAGTCACAGAGTTGAACTCTTCAGAAATTCACAGATAAACCTCCATATAGTCACCTAGAGGCATAGAGTAGGGAAGGGTTCTGGAGATGTAATAATTTCTAAAAAAAAAACAACTTTAAATCAATTATCATTTTGCTCTTCATCTAAACTCCCCTTCACTACCAGTTCTAAATGTATCTGGGGCTGTCCCTTCTTGGACATTTCAATAGTTCTAATGTACAAATAGGTTCTCAGTCTTCCATGGTACCTGCTTTAGGCTTCCACTGCTTTCAGTCTGGTAGATCACTTAATGCTTATCTTTCAACGTTCCAAATTTTGTTGTAATTGAAACCTCTTTTTTGCTTGACATCCTTGTAAGTTTATATCTTTAAAGGTAAAAATATGTCTTTACTCATCCGGTGGTTTTTTTAGAGGGAGCAAAGTTAGATGCATATATTCAACTTGGTATCCTTCTCTGCATTTGCCCTTTTTCATATTTTAAAGTAGAACTGAAATGACTTAACCACCACAGTGAATAGTGTGGCCAGTTCAGGAAATAGTGGAGTAAGAACTTGGGACTCTGGTGATTTTTAGCCTGTGCAATGCAGGGTGCTGGTCCTCTACCAAGCTTGCCCTGATATACTTGTAAACCACTCTTTGTCATTACTGCTGTGGCCTTTTCAGCTAGACTCTTACTTCTCTAGCACACCTTTTGTTTATCTTTGATTTAACTGTGCACAATTCTTCTCAGTAAGTAGGTGTTTATGCCTTTTATGACTTTCCTCTAGCCCAGTCCTCCACTCATTCATCCCCATAAGCCAGTGCTAACTCAAATATGTTTATTTTCTCACCGTTATTCACCCTTTGACCCATTGAAATCTGATGTCTCTTTTATAATTCCATCAAAAATGCTCTGAGAAATATAACTTATTTTTTAAATTCTTTCTCCCTTTATTTACATTTTTAACCACCCCTGCCACACACGCGCGCGCGCGCAAACACACACACACACACACACACACACACACACACACACACACACCATTGGGTGGTCATATAGTCACAGCTATTGCGAGGTTGATGTGCTTTTGCACTGTCGAAATGTGACTTATTTTTGCTGGACTTGATAAACAGGTTTTATTTGATAATAATACATGCAACCATTGATCTATGTACATAGTAGGCACTAAACCATTTCATGGTGTATGAAGGATTTTGACCCATAACTTTATCTCTCAAAACACTTATGGGAAATTTAGTAAATATAGCAGTAATACAAAACCCAGTTACTAAAATCAGAATGTGATTAATATCATAAAAGAGACAAAGATAAAACATGAGAAGGAAGAAATTAGTTTTATTTGGAGAAATACAAAAGAAAATTTGATGGAAGAACTTAGATTTTAAACAACCATGCAAAGATGTGCAGTGATTGGGCATGGCAGGGAGGGAATAACATTAGCACTTTTCCAGTCTTTTTGCACAAGTTCAGAAGTAATTCTTTTAACTTTGGTTTTAGGATCTTCCTGGAACGGCACAATAGCTAGCCTGTGAGAGGAGGGGATAGTTTGAGTCAGGGTCCTTTGATTGCACTTCACAAAGGTTATAAATGTTTGATTTGTTTCAAGATTTCTCCCTGGATTTTCATTCCACAAGACTGGATGTGTGGTTTTAATGTTGTTGAGATAGAAGAAAATTTCCAAATAAACATTTTATTCTCTTATAAAAAGTACACAATACTAAATAAAAATACTTATAAAAAGTACACAATACAAATCACACCTGCTGTGATACCTCTTTATTTCTACAATCATAGAAGTTAGTCCTTTGAGTTGGACACTATCTGAAGATAGGGATATATGCTTGCTATCTGTTTATTGTAAAATAGAGGGGACTAGGTTCTAGAAATACATGATTCCTCTACTGATTAGGAAGTATGGGTTGTGCAGTGGGATCCAGGTCTGAATGCCTGCCAAAGCTCTCCAAATGACAGTAGTGATTGCTTTTTTGGGTTTATTAATTACCTACCTTAAATGTGAACTTCATGCAGATCATAAATGTTGGGATAGCCCTCAGAACAGAAAGGATTGAGACCAGGAGGAATGGGTGACCAGGGACCTATAGTCAAAGTTCCTAATAGTTGGATCCTGGAACTTTAGAATTGTGTAAGGTGGCTTGGGGGACTACTATCACTAATAGCTGAACTGGATGAAGTAAAGTCTGTTCCTGGGTGTTGAGGGAACTATAATGCAGTGGATTTTATGTGTGCATTTCTGTCTTCACAGTGATTTATTACTTTGGCCATAGAGAGAATTTATTGAAGGCATTTGTCAGCAATTGCAGAGCAGAAATTGTTTTTGCTTACATGAGGAGTTACCACCAATGTTTATTTCTGTGTATTCTGTGTATTCATGGACGCATCTCTATGTAGAACTGGACATTTCTATAGCACTTTTGGGGGTCCTGTTTGTTGAATTATTTCAGCTGGAGAACTACAGGTTAGGAGAGCTCCAAAAATTTCTCGTGATGGAATAATGGCTATCTATTTTGGTGTTCTATGAATTTAGGGTTTTAATCACATTTTCAGTTGACGGTTTTGCAAAGAGAACTATTCTACAAAACATAAATGTCACCATTAAAAATGAAAGCATAAGACTGAATGACATTAGCAGAGATAATGTGGTGTCTTTCTGTTAGTGTGGAATGCCACTTTGGGTAAGAAATAATTTCTGAGGTGTTGATATTTGATTCTGGTTGATGAAAAACAGGGGAAAGTGAAACCTGTCAGGGATGTCAGTCAACTGATCTGTGATGGCTAGGCGCTCTGTATATACCCTGTATTATACATATATAATATATACTCAGTAATTGGAGGAAAGTAATCATCAGGATAGGTGCAAATTATAATCATGAAGGGAAGTCAGGGATCAGCCAAACATCCAGCCTAAGGAGTTTGTGGTAATGGCTAAGAGATGAAACAAGGAAAGAAGAGTGAAAATATAATCAGAAAGCCAAATCCAATAAAAACAGATATAGAGACAGACAATTCATACTCATTAATGGCTGTTGGATTGGTTCTTAATGGATGTGGAAATGGGGAGTCAGTTTGAGAGTTTAATTGTCACAAGCTAGACAATTTCCCGTATCAATTCTAATCCCTCCTTGTATGTATTTGGCTTTTGGCAACACCTTGTGAGTGAGGATAATAAAATGCCTTATTATTTAAATTGGAAGGTAAATTGAAAATGTAAAGCAAATTCTCCCCAGATGATATTGACTTATATCCATATATTTATAAATCATCATCTTCATGATTCCTTAAACATATTTTTAGTTGCAATATATGTGACAGGATTGTACAGAGGTAGGTTGTAGACAGTGAGTCATACAGAAGTTGACCACCTAAAATAAAAGTGAATTTAGATATTTATTTTTTCCTCATAAACTTGCATTTGTTGCTACCTGAGAGTTCATAGTACTATCTTTAGGATCTTTAAAGCACTCGTTGAAATGGTTCCTACTGAAAGAATGAAAATTGTGACTTCTACCTTTTGTTGTGTTAGTGAAATTAGAATGCTTAGAAGGATAAAAGAATCTTTCACTGGTATAGCACAGTGGTTAAGAGTATATAACCTGGATGTTGTCATACCTTACTTCTCTGCCACCAGCCAAAGTCCTCAGCCTTTGTTGAGTTATATATACCAGCAGGGGGAAAACCTACACCATTAGCTTACATTCAACTCTGTTATTTTCCTGCAAACAAGAATTGTTACAGGTCTATGTCCTACCCCTTATTATCCCAGGAAAATATACTATGAAAACCCTGTTGACTACAGGACACATAGGATAAGGAAGTTCTGTCTTCCTTCCTTCCTTCCTTCCTTCCTTCCTTCCTTCCTTCCTTCCTTCCTATCCTCTATCTATCTATCTATCTATCTATCTATCTATCTATCTATCTAATCTCTTCTAAATGAACTTGTCATAGGCTGCAGAGGCTTAGATTTGAACATGCTGGCATTTTGAGGCAGACTGGAATAGAGAGGCATATGGATCTGCAGTATAGAAAAAAAGGAACAACAGGGTTGTGGTTTTTAGGGCTGTTTACTACTATTCTGATTCCTTTTCCTCTTTGTGCACAAAATGGAAGTCACTTCCTTATTACCTAAATTTGGTTGTGACCATTAACTGGCTTTGGCCAATGGAATGCAAATAGAGGTGGGATATACCATTACTGAGCAGAAGACTTTAAATGAGAGGATGGTTTTCTTCCCTCTGCCATGCTGATTGTGGAAGTTTATATCAAGATGGAGTGTTCATCAGTCTGAGTTCTCTTAGATAGGAAGAATCTCTCTGCTAACCTAGTACTGACATATAGCATTACAAGAAATAAACCTTCATTATTTTAAGCCACTGAGATTTTGAGGTTATTTATTATTGTAGCATAACCTTGTGTGATTTGATGGATATATGTTGTTTCTAGGAAAGATAAATTCTTAAAGAGAGCGTAGCAATTAGAATTATGCCAGTGACATCCACCTGGATTAAATCAGAAACAGTCTGAATCTGAGCAGTTACCAAAGCAGATGCCATTTATGGAGAAAGAGGTAGAAGGCAGGGGTTAGGATGATTTGAAACTACATTCCAGTTTTAATGAGAAATGCAAAGGACTTGGTGGGTAGGACAAGCAGAAGACCATGACATACACAGTGGGTGTTAAGAGGAGGAGGTGGTTTCCTCTATGCTTATGTGGAACTTGGATTCTCTATAATGGACTCCAAATATCAAAGAAAAAGTGTAATAGCTTTGCAGCTAGTATCCTAATTGACTAAGGCAGACGGCTTTCCTAAGCTTGTAATCGGTAGATCACCATTGTGGCCAGCTGGTTAGGGCTAGAGCATACAGGGCCTGAATCACAGAGAAAGCAATTTATAGTAGAGTCTACCTGACAATGTGACAATGTTTTTTCTAAAGAAATATTTTCATTAAGCTAATTTTAGCTCTCTATTTCCCAGATCCAACAATAGTTGTTCAAGTAACCTTCTGAATTATATTTTCTAAAATTAGCACCACCTTCCTTATCTTTTTGTGAGGAGGCTGGAAGTGGTCATTCCTAATTTTCTGCAAACAGAGGACCCTGAAAATAACATTTTTATATGACTTTTACTACTGTTGGTTAAATATAAAATTGGTTCTTTGGATTAAATTGTCTAAAATTTTGGGGTGCCCATGTGGCTTAGTCGGTTAAGCGTCTGACTTCAGCTTAGGTCATGATCTCACCATTCCTGAGTTCAAGCTTCACATCGGGCTCTGTGCTGACAGCTCAGAGCCTGGAGCCTGTTTAGGATTCTGTCTGTCTGTCTGTCTGTCTGTCTCTCTCTCTCTCTGTCCCTTCCCGGCTTGTGCTCTCTCTCTCTCAAAAATAAATAAACATTAAATATTTTTTTTAAATAAAAAAATGTCGGGCACCGTTTGGAATGAGCACTGGGTGTTGTATGGAAACCAATGTGACAATAAATTTCATATATTGAAAAAAAGATACATTTTGTGAAAAAAAAAAATAAATAAATAAATGTCTAAAATTTCTAGTTCACTATGATTCACTGTATAGTGTTTCCTGAGTAGATCTAAACATTTAAAAAAATCTTACCATGTGAAAAACTATGATGGAATTTTGCAGCTGTTTTCACACTAAACATACTGAACCAAATATATCCCAATTAGAATAATTGTATATGAATGTATCCTTCTTAAACAGTATTTATATTTTTTTTAGCATTTCACTAAAGTCTTTAGATCTCTATCTTTTCTGGTTGTACATTCAATTGAACATATTAAGACACAGCAGATTTCAAAAATTATGAAAAATCTGTATGTTTGAAATAGAAATGTTAAAATTGCTATGGTTTTAATTTTCTTGATTCATGAGATGATAATGTGGCAGGGAAAATATAAAAAATGAGATTTGGGTGGTACATTTTATTTTGAACAATTGATTTTTCTTGACTGTGGGATGTGGAAAGAGAGTATATGGTGTAGACTAGTCATCCTTTTCTCTTAATGTACATTCTCTCCTTTTTATTTGTAAAATTCAACATTGGGCAAGGATTTTAGGTGGATTTTTGTCATTTACCTATAGATAGTATGCCAGTGGTGTTTGTTCCTTCGTTTGTTTGTTTGTTTGTTTGTTTGTTTGTTTTGGCATCCTCTCTGCCTTCCAAGTGGGGATAGAAGAGAGTTTTGAAGAATTTTGGAAAAGGAATGAATTCTCATGTGACCACCGTGATTGCAATCTAGCTGCCCATGCCCTCTTTGTGTAAGGCATGTAAATATTGGCTCTCATACTAGTTGTACCTTCCATACTGTATGATATGGGTGAGAAATTCTATCTTAAGTTTTGTACCCTTTCCCTCTGGACACCCCCAACCCCTGCCATTATTCCTGGACTGCCCAGATAATTTAGTTTGGAGATTCCTCAGATATCTGCTACTAAGAAATATCTAAGGAAGAAGAGCTGAGTCAACCTTACTGGTATAGGATATTTATTTCTTTAGAGATATCATGCTGTTCAGTATATGTTATATGGTTCATGGGCTTGTTCACTGGGTCATATGCTTTGAATTTTTTTTTTACGTTATTAATTTTTTTCCATTCTTGTTATATTTGTTCCCTTGTATCTTGAGTTTGTTTTACCATTCTTTTTATTACTTCTTAAGATCAACATGTGGCTTATTAATTATTAATTTTATGCCTTTCTGCATTTCTAATATGTATGTTTAAATACATACATTTTCTCTAAATACTGATTTAGCTGGATCTCACATAAGATGCAATTTTCATGATTTTCAGATACAGGTTTTTAAATTTCTAATATAAAATATTCTTCATTTTATGGATTATTCAAATTATCATATGCAATAAAAATATAATGTAGGCCACAGTGTCAACCATATTTGTGGTTTAAAATCTTAACCCTTGAGTCACCAGATTTCTTGGTCCTCTGGTTTACTCAATATATCGTTATGATGCTGCTACCCAGATTCTTGGAAATAGCTTTTGCCTGTTTTTTATTGGCTCCATGAACTTCTCATGATTTCCTTGATTACTCCAGTACTCTGCCGTTAACCTTTCTGTTTTCAGAATGCTTGATCTTGCTACTGCCTAATCCTTACCTCTACTGTGCTGCCAGAACTATTACCCTTGGAAACTCAGCGATTCACAAACATTTGGTGAAGAATGTTTAGATCCCTTTCCTATTTCAGAACAGGAAAAATTTCTTAAGAATAACACATAAATTTAATCATGTCACCAAACTTATTAGTTTATTTCTTCTCACACTAATGTTAATTAGTATTGTTTTTGGCCCCTCATAAAGCTTCCTGAGAGCTTCGTGCAGTTCAATCTTATAAACTTGGCATTTCACCAGCAAGATATATGTCTGATGAGTAAAAAGGGTTAGTCTTCAAAAATACATGAGACATACACACTCAGCTTAGGCCGCATTCAATACTTTATAATAAATATTGGGAAATCATATACTACATTAAGTCAAGCCTACTGGATCTCTTATTTCCAACTAGGATATTTTCATACTAGTTGGTGCTAATGTGACCACAGGGAGTGGTTACTCTGTAGAAACCTTATTCATAACCATTTATGACTTATTTTGCAAAAATGAATGTCATTTGGGGCAGAGAGGTAACTACGTGGGAAGTTGGACTGGCATGAGCTAGATACTAGTTTGTCCCAGGGAATTTTTTTTTAAAAATGACCTCAAGGAAAGAGATGGTTAAAATTTGAAAAAAAAAAAATGTTTGGTGCAACGTCTAGTAACTATTATGTTTGAAAACTTTTTTATATATCATAAGCTTTCTCACAGCTTACAGAATAAGAATAGTCAGTATCTTAGCCGGCTGTCACTGTAGAATTTCTTACATATCCATAGAAGATGTAAATCCTTTACCATACTTATGTTAAAACCTACAATGTTAAATCAGGCAACAGGTCTTTTCCCAGCATTTACTGCTGTTTTGACTGCAAAAACTACCTAGGAAGAAAAAAATTTAGTATCAGAATGAGAATGAATTATAGTAAAAAAAATGTGAGCAGAGAGGGAGAGAGAGGCAGATTTCTTTTGCACTGGGAAAAAAAAAAAAAGTATAAAGTGGTTAGAATCCGGGAGTTGAGAGTATCCCTTTAAACTGTGGTACTGCAATTGATCTCTGTATGTTTTCTGGTATCCGTCTCTTTGAAAGGAGAATGAGAGCCAAGATCATTGGCTGTACTCTAAAGCTGTCACATCTCAGTACTGAAAAGGTACAGTACAAGTGAATTGCAACAGTCTGTAGCTTTCTTTTCCATATCGTCAAGAGCTTTGAGACTGATGAACCAAATGAATGCTTTATTTAGGGCTGAGATACAGATCCCTCCAATCTGACAGCGTTTCAGCCTCCGGAGTGAGAAAGCAGCAGCAGCAGAAGAAGCAGAAGCAACAGCAGTAGCAACAGCAACAGCAGCAGCCCCTGCTCAAGTCCAGTAGAGGAGACTTGATCACCAATTCACCCTGGAAGTCCACCTGGGATCGTGCGCTGTCCAGGGTCCTGAAAAATGAACCAAACGGCCAGCGTGTCCCATCACATCAAGTGTCAACCCTCGAAAACTGTCAAGGTAGGAACCCAGGTTTCCTTCTTCCCTCTGTTTCTGCATATGTATCTTCATTCATCTACTGAACACGTGAATGTTGGTCTGGCAGGGCACTGACAGTGAAGACAGCTAGTTGCTCTGAGTTTAAATGAAAGATTGGATCTAAATAAAGAGTTTAGTTCTGTTTGTATGTGTGTATAGACTGGAGAGAGTAGTTTTCACTTAACAATTCATTTACCTTGATGACTTTTGCTTTTTTGATTGAGACTCTATCAGTGGTATATTTTAGGAAGAAAGTTTAGTGAGCTTTGAGCTTCCAGAGGAGTTTTTATTCCATGTCCGTTTTCTTGATGAAATTGGTGAAGAATTTGCAAACTGCTGAAAACAGATAATATTAAACTGAATACAAATTTTATAATAGCATTTCATTGTTATATGGATTTGGGACTTCTTATCCTTTTCATAGAAAAACATATTCATCATTGTGAGTGTTGAACTGTTGGTTATACTAAAGCCACTATAGTGATGGAGTATGAAAGTCTATAGAGGGAGTATACAAACATATGCTATTATCTAAGCCATCATGTAAGGGAGGTGATTGGGGATGCCTTTTAATACAAGTGCTTGTTTTAAATTTGAGGCTTATTTGACATGGCTAAAAGAAAAGGATCAAACTTGGAATTTGACTGTTCTGTTTTAGTTTTAAGTAATGTTTATGCTATCCTCTTTGCTGTTATTTTGGTGTTCTTACTTAAAAGGAGACTTCTTAAAAACAGATTTCAAATGAAGCATTTATTTTGTCTTGCAATTTATCTGTGTGGATATTTTGCATCCTGGGAGAAAGTGATGGGCTCCTTTGGAACTCTTTCATGGAAAAAAAACTGATAACCTGATAGATCATTTTTAGTAACTACAATCTCTAATTCACAAACAGTTGTATGTCTTTTATTGAGATTCCAAAATTCGACATGACTGGCTTTTTGTGCTTATGTTACTTTTGGTTTATATCTCAGGTCTTTGAAAATACTGCATAGACTGTCATTAGAAAATATAATTTTCAGCAGTAAGTTTTTTTCTTGTGAACTTACCTACCCTTTGTCAGTCTTTGAGTTATAAATGTACCATACACTGAACTCCATTTATATGCAATTATTTTTAAAAGCAATGAAGTCTCCAGGATGTATCAAGTGATATATAGTTAGACTCTCAGCATATATAAACATATAAAGTTAATTGTAACCATAAAGAACTAAAATTCAGATAATTTTCACCATCTCTAATGGCAAAAGCAGTGCCTTTCTCAGCACTGAATTTTTTGTATGGTGTCCAAGTTTAGAAAGAAAATACTATGCTTTAGTATATAAGTTTTCCTCTGCATGTCACATTCCCATATATGTCATTTATGTAAGCATACCATCACTGAACAATGATTAAACAGTACATATATGACACTCCACATTGTGATATATAAACTCTGGTGGGAAATATGTGTTGTAGCCTAAAGTGGGATAGAATTATGAACTGGCTATCTACCTTTGAGTATGTTTGGAAACCCATAAAATGACCAGCAGCTTTCTGTTTAAGTGTTTGAGGTCACAAGAATCAAATGTTTTATTTGCCCTTTTATTTATTGGATAAGGACAAATGAATGCTACTTTCTGGACTTAAAATTACTTTCCTTATTGGTCCTCTGGCATTGACTGCCCTCAGACAAACTGTGAAGGCAGAAAAAAAAAAAAAAAAACGTTTCTAGTCTAAGGGTTTTGCATCATCTTGCTGATCTTGCAGATGCTCTTTTTTTTTTTTTTCATTCTAACTGCAGCCATTGAAATGAAAGGCATCATAAAAATTGGACAACCCACCACTTAACAATGTATTACATTAATGGCTTAATGAAGAAATCTTGAATCAAAGCACTGGATGATTTGGTTAATTATACAAGTTAAGTTCTTTTGTGTTGTCCCCACCCCCCATATTGCTCTGGGGAGCAAAAGATGCTTGTGATGTTCATAAAGTATATAAAGTTGCAAGCATTGAACTATTAAGGGAGTAATTACTTGAGTATTTTCCAATTTGCAACAGTAAAAGGGGATGAGTGGAAAAGCTCTCTTACTTCAAATTATGTGCTCAATTATGAAACATTTATGGCTTTTGGAATTTATACTAAAAATGGCTATCTATATTTAGGTAATGCATTAGCCTATGAACACAATGCGGCAACAACCTAAGGAAAAACCCTGAGATGAGAGGTTTTTGGAAAG
Organism: Panthera leo; assembly: GCF_018350215.1. Classification (NCBI taxonomy): domain Eukaryota; kingdom Metazoa; phylum Chordata; class Mammalia; order Carnivora; family Felidae; genus Panthera; species Panthera leo. The sequence continues at coordinate 122,316,440 of NC_056686.1, read as the reverse complement.
CTATTAGATACTGGAGCTCAAAAGACATTTTGGATTTTTGGAATATATTTTCTTTTTTTTCAAGCATGATTTTTTTTTTTTAGAGTTAATTTTCCCCTCACTCTTAAAGTTACTATCTGAAAACTTTAAGCAAAACTCCCTTATGGAATCTGATTGGCCTGCAGGTAATGATAAGTGACCCACTTTGGGGCTCCAGAAATATCCAGATACTTAATAACTTGTAAATTGCTCCATTTTGGAAATTCTAAAACCTCTAGGGACTCCCCCCACCCCCTCACAGTTCAGAGTAATAATCCTCTAGGGAATTGTTCCCCCTTTTGTCAATGTAGTAAATGCTGACTGTTCCTTCTCTTGACAGTTTAACTACTGCTAAAAAAGAATGCAATGGGAATGAACAAAAATGAATTGCTTTGGCTAAAAATAGCTTTAAGGGCCAAAATGTGTGGGAGGAGAAAGAACAGGTGTGTTTATATGTCGTTTCTCCAGCTGAAGTTTAAAAAGTGATGATATCTGCAGTGAGTCAAATTTAGCGGCTGCTGCCAGTGAAAGCTGTTTGTGGTCAGAGTGGTGGCAGAGCTGAAGAAGGAGGCGTTGGGAGGAGTCATGATGTAATAAAATGGTCAACATTATTCAGGTTGCTTGACATTTGTTTTTGTCATTCTGGCCATTCTCCAGCTGTACCAGTCCCTGACACATTTGTCCTGATGTACTTGAGCAGGTATGTTCCTGTAGTCAAAACTGATAAGAGAACAGAGCAGAGGAAGTCAAATTAAGGTGTCAGATCTCTTTGGACAAAATGTTGAATGCAATGCACTCATAAAACCCTCTCTCATTTTAGAGCTTGAAAAGCAATAAAGCTTTTCCTGAAATGATTACAAATCTTACCGTCAAGGTAGCAGCACTCTAAAAAAAGAATCTTTGAGATCTGTAATGGAAAGTTTTAGGGACAATCTGGGAATGCTAAATACAGATCTAATCTTGGCTTATTATAAACTTCATTTCTGAAAAATTGTCCCCACTTTAGGCAACAAACTTGGTTTTTTCTTCCCTGTCTTAGCTTCTCTTGGTTAAACTGAAAGCAAATTAAATCTTCCAGTCAAATCTCTGAACTTCGTTTACTTTTTCTTTCAGCAGAATTTCAAATTTAGAACTTTGCCTTAAAAAAAGTGAGAGTTTTTTTTTCTTTTTTCATATTTTAATAGAAATCATTCACCCATGTATTTCTAAGGGTAGTAGAATGGTCCATCTTTTCTCTGAAGTTAGAAGTTGTGTGTGAATCCTCAGGGTGCGTGATTCCTCGATCAGGAATCATACCTATTTTATTTTATTATCGAACTTCAAAATATAGTGCACAATATTTCTTTACTTTTCTCATCTAGTGACTCTTTCATATCAATGTCTTTTCTTTTTTTAAGACAGACATGGGTTATTCTATCACTACCTTCACACTCAGGTTCCCAGGTTCTCAGATCTGTGTAAATGGATCCCAAAAGCTTCTTTTTAAAAATTTATTATTTATTTATTTATGTATGTAGGTATGTATGTACGTACGTACAAATTCCTGGACAAATAGCTACACATTTTTACAAAGTGTATTTAAAAGTGTATTTAGGATTTTCATTTTCTTCAGAGTAGAACATCTCTGAGCAGACAAATACTTTTCATGACAATTTGATTGTCTTTATATTATAATATTGAAGTGTTAGGCAAATACAGACATTTTCTCTTTACCACCTCTAATCCACAGCTCCATCCAAAACTGTTGTGTGTGAAACAGGAGATAAAATTAGGTAGTAAAAGAGGATGAAAATCTTCTCATATGTACATTTTTTATTAAATCTGTGTGCCTGAGGGCATGGTCATTAGAAAATAATTTGTGTCTTTAGCCATTGGTATTTTGGAGTGTAACATTGTGATAAGTTGGCATGGTGAGAATAATTTGGAAATGTACCAATTGACACCACTTTTTACTGATTGGTAATTCCACACTCCAAGTTTAAAGGATGGATACCACATCCATATTTCCATGGCACTTCAGCTGGTGTTGCATTTTGTCTTAAAGAGTATTTCATAATTGCATCCACAAAAATTTGGAAATATAAAGAGTATATAAGAGAAAATTCCACCTCTTTATGTCATTGCAATATGCAAAATGTACCTCTCAAATATCACTATTACATGAAATTCCAGAAGAGTATAATATGCTTCTATAGTGTATTTTGACTTAGGGATTCTTCTTGGTCTTTATCCTAAGGACTTTAGTCATAAGGAAAAAAATAAAAAGAAACTTTATTACATTATGATCTCAACACAGACTCAGAAGCACTAAAGAAAGAGTTATCATCGTTATTCAGTGAACCCTATGGTTCCATTTGGCAAGGTACAGATTTTTCTTCAGCATTAGGAGAATGGGCCATTCTCTTAAGTGGTGATATTTGAAGCCGAAAAAGTAGACTTACAAAAAATTAGAATGGAAGACATTGTATGTGAGAAAAATTTTTTCTCCCTCTTCGAAATGGTCTACATCTTTTTAATTATTCGGAAACAACTTTCTCATATGCTTAAGGCAAAAATCACAGCCTGTGATAACCATGAATAGGACCACAAGTTAGAAATTCTGCTAATGACCAATTTATAGTCATTTATAGTTTGCATTTATGCTAAGTATTTAAATTTAAATACTTATTCTATAGTCATTAGAATAATGACTGTAGATCCTACTCTTTAAAGGAAGGATTAAATGTTTTTATATTTTTAGTAAAGAGTAACAGTGTTATAAAGATGGGCTAGTTTTCTATTTTATTCATTTTTTCTTAATAAAATATAAAGTTTCTTTCTTATTCAACATTTAAAGTGTTTGAATTGGCAACTTTTACTTTGAAGAAGTATTATAATATAACATATTTTTAGTTAAATTTGAACTTTGAGAAAATATTTAGTAGTATTTCATTTGTTTCTTGGAAAAATAGGTGTTAATAATTTCCTAGAAACTCATGTTTTGCTCAGGTAGCAAAGACATTTTTAGTGACAAATTTGTGATGACAAATCACTAATTTTCACTGAAAATACATAGTTCAACAAATGTAGCATGGAATAAATAAGCTAAGGTAGCGCTTTCAAAATGTGGTCCCTGGGCCAACAACATCAGCATCCCCTATGAACTTATTAGAAATGCAAATTCCTGGGCCCTACCCAGATCTAATCTACTAGAAATTCTGGGGATAGGAAACAGCAATCTGTTTTTGACAAGCCTTCTGGGTGATTTAATGCACATTAAAGTTTCAGAAATCCTGTGCTAAAGAACTACAAAATAAGACAAACATGTTCTATAGTCCCCCTGTAAGAATTGTCTGTGTTTGAGTATCACAGGTGGAGTCTGAACAATTTCAGAATGATACTTAGGATTATGTAATAATGTGAATTGTATGAGAGCTGAGATCTCTTCAGGTATATATCTCTTTTATCCCTTATAGGGCTTTCTTGATACAAAGCACTTCACACAATAGACTTTGAATATATATTTGTTGATTATTAAGTGACTGTTAAGGTCTATCATCTCTAAAATGAGCTAAATAAAATTTTAAGACCTTGTTTAATTGGTAACCTAGTGGGAAACCTTGTTCTGTCTTTTAAATTCACAGCACATTTCTTTAAAAAAAAAAAAAAAACTATTGAGATTTTGTTTGGCTTTCAATGGTTCTGTTATCTGATTTGGTTTGAGGGCATTTGGTAATAAACACCTTTTGGTAACTATGGAGATAGTCACACTAAGCAGAAAGTATGTTAGGCAGTTTTCTCCCTTCTTGCCATCTTCATCTGAAACTTGGCAAAAGAGTCTTAGACAGGAATATCACCATAACCTTTCTCCTTTCATTTAGCTATTGGATATGTGCCAGGTTGGTAGGATAGCACTGGAAGCAGTATACCACAACTGAAACAAACAGTTTATCATTTGTAAACCTGACCTCCTCTGGACAGACCCAGCATGGTATTACATTAGCAGAACCAATTTAACTTAGGTGATAAGCCTTGAAATAAAAGAAGTTTACATTCTGAACAACTTTATCTCTTGGAAATTTTTTATAGGACTCAGGTTTTTGTTTGTTTTTTACAGTTAGGATTGGGAAGAAAGATCCATTGCATGCAGTCTTACCTGATATGTACAAATGGAGTGTAGGGCAGATTGGATAGGTTTTCCTTTAGAGGGTCATCCTTAATTTGAATTCTCATTCTCTCTGTATCACAATGGATCATGTAGCCTTGGGGGAAGGCTATTAACCCTGTTCAGGCTTTTCTTCTCACTAGCAGAAGGGCGATAAACTTAAATTATCTACCCAAACAAAAATGCTATGTAAGTGCTTTGTATTATAATTTGTTCTAGTAGCAATTTTTAAGGGATATGACATTTTCATAGAGAACTGTATAGTAAGAATCAATTTTTATGACATAAAAGCTAAGAATTTTATTTGCAATTATTATTAACTATAATGATGATAAAAACTCATTTTGAAGTCACCAGGGAGCTGAAAAGTATCTTCTAATATTGTAGTAACATCTGCAAGATCTCATCATGGATCCGTACCAGGAAGGTAGGGAAAGAAGAATATTGAGTTTAAATGCTATCTAAAGGACTGATTAATTCAATAAAAAGTGCAGCTACTCATCCTGGTGCTTAACTACAAAAATGGAAGATACCTAGCTGCATGGATTGTACATGTGATTGAGTTGAGGAGAAATATATCAGGCTGTGTATATAGCCTTCCTACTATCTCTACACCCATTGTTTCCTTTGCTTGTTCTACGCTTCCACCAAATGGTCCTTTTAATAAACCCTATTTTTACTTCAAATCTCAAACAGAATGTTCCCAGTTCTCTAATTCCCTTAGGCAGTAGTCATGGTCTCAACTAATCACCTATGTTTTCACGTAATCTCATTGCCTGCTTCATAACAGGTAGTCTTTTTAGGTATAATTGTTTGTTTCCATGTAAGTCTTTCTACTACTACTCTTCCCTCTACTGCTCTTCAAGGGTCTTTGTCTTTATTTTTGGCAACTTTAGTGCCTAGTGCTAATCCAGGGTATAACAGGTCCTCAATTAAGATTCTTTGAATGAAGGAACAAAGAGGGCTATGAACTCATTTGTCTTCCTAAGAAATGCAGTCTGACTTTTGAGTTCAGAAACATATTAGTCTTCCTTAACCTAAGCTGAACTGAACATTTTACTTTAAAGTATGTAGGCAACATTTGGAGAGATGACAAAGGGACCTCAAGGATTGTCACAATAGATATGCTAATTCTCTTGAGAAAGAGTGGTTTCTGTAAGTCAAAAATAGGTTTCACATTACAAGTATCTTTTACATTAGGGTTGAGGAAAGTCTGTCCAAATAGAGACAATCTTTGCCCCTCTGTTTTGGAACCTGAGTTAGCATAGCAGATACAAGTTGCTGTTGATTTTAATGGATGGGGCCTTGTAGGGGAACTATTAGCTTTGGCCCTGTAGTGAGACTCTTTCTCATCATAAACCTTAATTTTCAAGATGAATCACTGCTGCTGGGTTTAAAAACACCACTTCTCACAACTCTGGTTTCTAGGATTTTCCCTTAAAAAAAATGGACTCCACTCTATTTTAATGGAAAATAAATAGCATAAAAGTACTTATTGTATTTAGCATATGGGCCCTTTACTTGAATAATTTTTTTCAGACAATAAAGGAATTAGGGTAGGGAAACTATGCCAGGCAGGTATTCTTGATCAAGGAAGGGCAGCTGTAGTAAAATTGTATAAAGGTATAATGGATAGAAGCTTGGACTTACTTTTTCATTATTTTAGTCATTTCACATTTACTGGAAAAAGACTCAAATAGAACAGCACTGCTTGTTTTTAAGGAGCACAGCCCAGGATGCAAACTAATACTATTATAATATAAAATTCGGGGCGCCTGGGTGGCTCCGTCGGTTGAGCAGCCGACTTCGGCTCAGGTCACGATCTTGCTGTCTGCGAGCTCGAGCCCTGCATCGGGCTCTGTGCTGACAGCTCAGAGCCTGGAGCCTGTTTCAGATTCTGTGTCTCCCTCTCTCTGACCCTCCCCCGTTCATGCTCTGTCTCTCTCTGTCTCAAAAATGAATAAACGTTAAAAAAAATTAAGAAAAAACATTAAAAAAAATAAAATGATAAGTGCTAGGAGGGGTAAATATAAGGTTTGAGTGGCATTTACAAAGCCCAAACCAGATACTGTATAGGAGTTAAATTAATTCTTTTTTAATTAAGAAGAGGGGAAGAAAATGTTTCAGACACAGACAAACCTGTGCAAAACATGAAGAAACAAGGCACTGTAACTGTCCTGAAAGCATTTATTAGTTGAGTGTGACTATGTTATATAATATAAGTGATCAGGATCAGTGAAGAATGAGGTTTCAAATACATGAAAGGGCCTAGACTTTGTGTTATCTCGAGAATTTGACTCTACTCTGAAGGAAAAGCTTAAAACCAAATATTTCAAAGACAAGATCTAAATTTGGGACCCAGTTTTCTGACCTTGGGAAGCACTCCTAAGGTTTGTGTCTTTAGGTAGAAAGTGAAAATGGTCACACATTGCTGGTCTATCTTCAGGATGATCCAGGTACTAAGATATTATTAGCCAGACAGGTGTTACTAAAGGTATATCTTAATAAGAACAAAAGGTTTTTTAACACCTTGATTTTATACCACCCACTTTCATGAATGCTAATAATAGCTGGTCTTTAAAGGCTTTAATTTAGTGGTACCTTTTTAACCCAGAAGAATTTTTTCTGACTAATGACAATCATTGGACTGTACCAAAATATTTCTCTTTAGTATTTGGAGATAACATACAGATAATCATTTTCCTGGCATATTGGTAAGTAATGGTCTTTTGAGTAGTACCAATGCCTCATTACTGACCTCTGTTAGTGGCATTGGATTTAAGCATACAATATGCCTGGGAATTTCAGATGCAGAGGTGAGAAAGCTCTTTCCTTCTTAGTCTCCTGATTACATAAGCCATATGTTGTCTGATACAGACACCTTGGGTTTCTTGAAGGATTAGTTCCAATGGTCTCCCTCAATAGTTCAGAGCATTTTTCAGAGGAGACAGAAAATACTAAAGTACACTTGATGTGCAACAGTTCTACAACCATAAAATTTTAAGTGTTTCTTAGTGATACCAGATGAGAAAGCTGAGGATTAAAAAGGGAAAGGGGGAGGGGGCACTGGGTGGCTTAGTAGTTTAAGTGTCCAACTCTTGATTTCAGCTCAGATCTTGATCTCAAGGTTGTGACTTCAAGTCCTGCATTGGGATCCACACCAGAGTGAAGCCTTGTTAAACAAAGGAGGGGGAGAAAAGTAGGGGTGCCTGGCAGGCTCAGTCAGAAGAGCATTTGACTCTTAATCTCAGGGTTATGGGTTTGTGATCCACTTTGAGTGTAGAGATTACTAAAAAAAACCTTTTATTTATTTTTTAATGTTTGTTTATTTTTGAGAGAGAGAGAGAGAGAGAGAGAGAGAACGCAAGGTGGGTTGGGGCAGAGAGAAGGGACTGGAAGATCCAAAGCAGGCCTGGACTGACAGCAGTGAGCCCAATGTGTGGCCAGAACTCACGAACTGAGAGATCATGATCTGAGCCAAAGTTGGATGCTCAGCTGACTGAGCCACCCAGGAGCCCCAAAATAAATAAACACTAAAAAGGGAAGGTAGGTGAGGTGCATCCTTTTAAACAAGAACTACCCTGCCCCCTACCACACAAACATCACAAAATAACAGAAAACTCTAAATGAAATGGTTAAAGGAATCAGAAAAAAAATAAGTTCACAAAATGAAAAGACCATTTGAGGAGTCTGTTAATTCAGTGCCAAAATAACATGACCTAGGACCCAGATAATTCGCACCATTCTGTGTTGTCTTTCTCAGACTAGCTTCTGTCATGGTCAGTACGTGGCTGTTCCAGTTAGATAATTGGGCTGCAGACATGGCAACTGAAAATATTGTGTGGGCAAAGAGAAATTTCTTTCTTGAGTTTTTTTTTTTTTAAAGAAAGAATTCCACACAGATTTCTCCTCAACTCTTGTTGCCTAGAGTTAAATCTTACACCATTTTTTTTTATTCAGTGTACTTGAAGACACACATGCACATGGTTTAGTACAGGAATGAGGAGGGGGTTATCCAAATAAAAATGGGTTCCTTTAGAAACAATGAAGAAGGTTGCATGGTTTGGACAGAAAAGCCAAAAATATGTACCACAGTGATGAGCAAGAAAGATTTTAGAATTTGATGGATAAGTAATACATACCATACTGTGAAAGACAGGTGATGCAATGATATAAGCACTGTCTTGACATGATGTAATAGACTCAAATATCATATTGTCTCTGATTGCTTCATAGCAGAGACCTCCTCTGTGACTTTAGAACAAAAGGATGGGAAGAGAGAATCACAATATTATCTTATTCGGGTAGCCTTTTCTCCTTTTACACTAGATGATTCCATGTTCAATCAATTTGCTTTGTATTGTCAAATGTTTGTTCGTTTGTTTGTTTGTTTGTTTGTTTTATATGTCTTTGGGATCTTTTCGCTTTGCAGGTGATGAGTTTGGGATGATGAGGGGAAATTATTATATTCTTCATCCAATAAATAAGGTTGCTCAAGGCCTATCATAGTGACTTCTTCTCTGGTTTCTCTAGGGACTTGGTATTCTGAAGTCCTCAGGAGTATTTATTTAAACACTAAATGCCTCCAAGGTTAACAGGTAGCATATATATTATGGTTAGATGCAAATTGGAAGTATGGTAACTGGAGAGGGCATGCCTTACCTAAAGGCATATCAGAACAAGGCTCACTCCCCTTTCCAAAGAAATATCTTGGAGGGGTGTTTTTGAGGAAGTGATAGATTATATGGGATCACCAAAAATATTTTCAGGGAGGGTTGGGACATCTGGTTTGTAACTTCCAGCTGAGTGGTGTTATAAATACCATGGGTTTGTTTATTTATTTATTTATTATTATTATTATTATTATTATTATTATTACTACTATTTTATCTGAGAAAGAGAGAGAGAGAGAGAAAGTATAGAAAGGGACAGAGGGAGAGAGAGTCTTAAGCAGGCTCCATGCTGAGGTTCCAACCCATGACCTTCGGATGATGACCTGAGCCAAAATCAAGAGTCATTCAGGTGCCCCCCAATCCCATGGATTTAATTACTAAATGCTGAACACCAGCAGACTGTGTCTCCCACCCAGACCTCTTCCTTCTCCTCTATTCTTGGATGCTGCTCTGTACTCAGGATTCTCACTTAGATGTCTAATAGAAACCATAAACTTTTTTTATGTTTCCTGTTTTCATGTTTCCATCACTAATAAACCATAAACCATCAAGACTTTTGATTGCTACTGCCTACCCCTTTCTCACATCATGTCAGAGCATCTTTTCAGAGACTCAGACTAGAAGTTGGTTTCTGCTAAGATTCACCTTTCTTCTCTTCATCACCTAGTCCATCAGAGAGTTCTGCCTATTCTACCTCCTAAATGTATCTTTAGTCTTGCCACTCTGTCCACCTCCACCACCATCACCAAACTCCTTGCACATTTACCTGAATTATGGCAATGACTTCAGTGGGCTCCTGGCTTCCAAAATACTTTATCACAATTCCCTACTTAATAACCAAGTGGGTATTTAAATTTTTCCTCCAATCACCTTGTACACCTGGTTTAAACTTTAGCATTTCTTTTAGAAAACAACCCCAGAGCCTTCACTTTATCCTGACCACCCTGCATTATTTGGCACCTGTTCTTCTTTCTGACCATATTGTTTCCCATTGTCTGTCCTCCTGCTTCACCTCATGACCATTCTCCAACCAGGCTGGTCCCTTTCTGACTCTGAAACAAGCCAAGTTCTTTGCCAGACGAGAGCCTCTGTGCTTGATATTCCCATTGCCTGGGTACTCTTTTTTTCTGTCATGTCTCATAGCACCTTTTTAGTTTCAACCTAGGCCTTTGTGATGAACTTGGCTCAACTAGGTGTGGTCACCTGTATGTCAGTGCTGCAGAGGCTGATAGCCAGCCATGGTAATTACCTTGCTTTATGGGGATAGCGCTCCTCTCAAAGTTTCAAGATCTTAAATACACGAGGCTCTCTTCCCTACCTAGAGGCTTTAATCTTTGTTATATTTCCTATCAGAACCCTGACTGTTCAGGGTTTTATTTTATAAAAGCATTCTGTATTCTAGTTTCTAATTCTTTTCTCGATAATATGTTATTTCAACAAATACTTACTGAATATTCAATAAATGCTAGGTTGCGTGGATGAGGATACCAAAAGGCATAAGACACACAGAGCCATTCTTTAAGAAGCATACAGTCTGGCTTCTTTTCTTTTCTCCCTTTGCCTGGAATGAAGGAGGAAGACATGGAAAACTAAGTCATTGGTGAAAATAGAGTGTAAATGTGCTCTGAGAGATCAATGAAGGTGTACCTAACTCCGATTTGTAGAAAGGAGTGAAATTTGAACTGAGACTTGATGGGCAAGCAAAAGTAATTTTGGTAGAGAATTTGGGGGTAAAGGCCATTCCAGATGATGAAATGCATAAAAGTATCCAGGTAAGAAAGAGCAGCGGCAACAGCACCACCCCGACCATCATCATCACCATCATCATCACTATCTCTTCATTACCATTGTTAAGTGCCCACACCACAATATGCATATTTCTAGGTATTTTGTGGGATATCTCTAATTTACACAAAGGCTTATCAGAGAACTAGTTATTATTTTTTAGGTAAGGATATTAACTTGCCCAAGGTCTCAGACTGAAAGAGACAGAGCTCATGCTTAAACCTAGACAACTTGCTATAAAACGTCAAGATGATAGCTAGGATTTCCTGGCTCCTGTTTTCATGTTTCCAGCTGCTCTGAGGAACTGTTCATTGTTGTTACAGGGTCTTTTGCTGTTTTGAGCCTGCAACCCTGTTTTCTCCTATAGGAATGCCCCGTGCCCCTCCCTTTTGCCTTCCTGGTTGATAGTGCTTATCATTTTGGATTCACTTCATAGGAATTTACCTCTTCTCTGAAGCTGTGTCTCTTCCTTATTCCCTTCTTTCCAGATCCATTAAGACTCTTTGTCTTGTGCTTTACTGGACTTGCAACACATACTTTCAACACACACACACACACACACACACACACACACATACATATATACATACATTTATCTTTTTATCCTCTTTCTCCACCCTCTTCTATATCCTATCCACTTTCCACTGTACATGCTACCCGTAGCTAGACTATAGGCTCCTTGAGGCACAGGCAGTATCTCACTTGTCATTGCAACTTTAGTGTGTAGTTCTGGCATTACTCTGGAATGCATGCTTACAAAGGGCTTGCTGAATAAATGAATAAGTAAGTGAAGGCCATCCTATGTGGGGAGTAATATGTTCTTTCTTCAGAATGTATGCGAAAGAAAGCCAGATACGTTCTTATTTTTCCCCCCCAAAGTATTTTCTTCCCTCATTGTGTGTGTGTGTGTATGTGTGTGTGATAGGCAATATGAAAGTTGGGTTTTAAAAATGTAAATATAACTGCAGTTGACTTATTGCTAAATTCTTTCATTAGATTTTAACTGAAAAGGCATTGAAGTAATTTCAAATGTGAAGAGTTTATTATTTTTAAGAATGAAAAATTCACATAAGAAGAAAATATCTGTGCCAGAAATGCTTATACCAACAAACTCATTTATTTATTTATTTTTTTACCATTTCCCTACTAAGGAAAGAAGTTGAAACTGGCATTTTAAATAGTTGATCTTGGTGAGGCTATCTGCATTTAGTGTCTCTATCTCTCTCTTTTTTTTTAATATTTATTTTTGAGAGCAAGACAGAGTGTGAGTGGGGGAGAAGGGCAGGAAGAGACACACAGAATCTGAAGCAGGCTCTAGGCTCGAAGCTATCAGCACAGAGCTTGATGCGGGGCTTGAACTCACAAACTGTGAATCATGACCTGAGCCGAAGTCAGATGCTTAACCAACTGAGCCACCCAGGCACCCCTAGTATCTCTTTTAACATTGTAGACACAATCCTCATTCGACCACAAAATATTAAGGGCCTAATGGTTTGAGGAAGGAGGAGAAACATCTGGGTCTCCTACCCTGTCCTATGTTGACTCCACAGTTGAAGTCCCTTCCATTATACCACAAGGAAAATATTCACTTAAGGGGCCTTCTTTCTAAAATACTCAGGCATTTGATTCTCATGGCATTTGTTGTATGCTGACAGATTTGCCTTTGTAAACTCTCACATTTGCACATGTATTACTAATTGATGGGGCCAGCCTAGAAATATCAGACCAGAAACCCAGGGTTTGGTGAAGCAGGAGAAACAATAGAGTCCACAAAGTACATCTGAAAGGAATACCCAGTGGGACATAACACTATAAGCTAATTTCAAAGGATAGTTTAGGGTCTGTTAGATGAAAATTCAGGAGTAAGAACAAGTTCACACAGGTATGGATGAACAGTAATTTTAAATCAATTTGGACTAGTGACTTCTTAATGTTAGAGGCCCAGGCAGAGGAATCTATAGCAGTTTGGGACTAGCTAGAGCTAGAGTAAGTATATTTATAGCAGCCACAACAGAAGCATGTTTGTGTTCCAAGTATTTGCAAGACCATTTTAGATAGCTTCTTATTGAATGTCAACTACAATCTTGTGAAATGTATATACTTATTATTGATAGGATATGACAAAATGAAGAAGGAAATGTGTGGGGTTGGAATAAGAATAATAGCAGTTTATGAGGAAGTATGCTTACATCATGTAGTTTTGTAAACTGTAATCAGTTTTGAAAAGTCAACTGCCAAAGAATGTGATTGTGATTATCTGGACAAATACTTCAAACATTTAAAGTACTGGGTTGAATTTTTGCTGGTCAGCAAAATAGGGCAAAGGAGACAGCTTACATTCTAGATACCATTTAAGTGCAACGGGCTAAGAGACCATATAAAGCTGAGACCAAGTGAGGCAAAGACAGCAATACATATCACACCACTGTGTGTGTACTCTATACCTGGTCAGCATGATTATAGAGTCTGAGTTCTGTTATTGATGACACACTAAGAAAGCCCTGGACGAATGTAGACACAGTAGGTAAGTGGAACTCTGCACATACCTAACTAGCTTTATCTTGGAGGAAGATCTGAGAAAGAATTTGAAATGAGTTTATGGAATAGGCCAATAGTAAGATCTAGGAGGGTTGTCTTGGGTAAAGAAATAAAAACTTAATATTCAGATGATATCACATACAATGTGTCTGTTGTATCTTCCACTGAGACTGTCAGTCAATAAAAATAAATAAAATTCCCTGTATCCATTTGGTCTCACTTGGTATAACCCAGAATTTCTCAGCCTTCATACAGGGACACTTTGGGCCAGATTGTTCTTTGTTATGAGAGCTGTCCTGTGCATTGTAGGTTGTTTAGTACCATCCAAGGCCTCTGTCAGAGACTCTGTGCCCAGTTGTGTCTGGTCTCCAGACATTTCCAAATGTTTTTTGGGAAGCAAAATGGCCCCTGGTTGAGAACCACTGACCTAGCTGGTGGTGATTGCTACAGGTGAGTGAAGCCTGGGGCTGGGAATAAATGTGGTTCATTCTTATTTTGTGGCTTTTTTGAATTGAGGGTCACCATGACAGTTTGTCCCTAGGCGTTCCTGATACTGAGGAAGGTTGAGCCACTTAATGGCACTCAGAGTATTGAACAATTATCACCTAGGTTTTATAGATGAAGGAATCCAGACAGAGAGCTGGGGGTCTGGCACTAAATCACATGATAGAACTGATACTTGAACCCCAATGGTAACACTCAATACTCCATCTCTTTTCTGTACAAATGTTTTTTATCCTTTTATTTTCAGAATTCCAAGCCTTAAGTATTGAGGGAAAGCCAAATAGGTAGGACTTCGGCCCTCCTACATTTCCACTCCATCCCTACTCTTTGGCCAAAGGAGCAACACTATCCCCATCATAAGCTGATAATGGTTACTATTCCTATTAAAATAATAACAGATAAAATCCTCTGCATTATCTCTTTATGCCTTTTAGACTTGAAGAAAACAGCACCAGGCTTAACTCTGAGAGAAGCTCAACAATATTCCTGTTGGAAATCTGGTTTCAAGCATGAGACAGGCTGACGCTGCAGGGGTATTAAGTTTGCTAATGTGCAAGGTAGAGAGTTACAGGAACTGGGACCCAAGAAGGACATTTTGTTATCCATTCCTGGTCTTTTCTCCAGAAAGAGTCATCTTGCCTCCATATATCACTCCTCCAAGGTACCCTGAGTTGTTCTGCCAGAGCTGTCTTCTGGCAGAACGTTGACAAGTTGTACCCCATTCCCGAGAACCTACATTGTCATTGTGGTAGCATCTTGCTTGGCAATCTTCAAATTTATAACTCTTCAATTTTTCATGAAATAGGGATTATTTTGGGGTGGGAGAAACAGTTTGACCATTCACATCTCCCCTCTCTGCCTGTTATGATAATCTGAAATTTTACATTTTGAGATTGACTTTGTTAAATAAAGAGATTGACTTCCTTAGTTATCATTTTCTTAAAAGCAGATGAACTTAAAATTTTGACATATGTATATTTTGTCAGCCAAAGGCAAGCCATCTATTTCAGGAGGCAATATTGCATACTTGTTAATTGTGTGCTTTGGAATGTGTGCTTTTGAATAAAACTTCCTCAGTTCTTATTCCAGGTTGCCACTTTTAGCAATATTATCTCAGACAAGTTTTTAAAAATTTTATGAACCTCATTTCCTCATCTACAGGATGGAGGTGATAATGCTATCCATTAGAGTCATGGGGATTAAATAACATGATACATTTAAAGCAGTTTTAAAAATGCCCAATAAATAATAGCCAGGTCCAATATTATTAGTACTTCATTCTTAAGGGCCATCCTGCATGCATATTTTACATTAAAGAGATCATTGATAAAAATAAATGCAGTATTGGAGATTATCTTGGCAATTTCACAATCATTTCTGTGTTATTGGAAAATGGGGATATAATGAATAGATTAATAAAAATATAACTACAGCAAGGAAAAAGGATGTTAAATGAGTTATACTAAATCATCCTGATAAGAATCAAATTCTTACTGTAATAAGCCAGTAGAGTCCATATATTAGACATTAAAAAGTGTGATATACTGGTCTTTCTATTATAAATCCAGGGCTAAGTGGAATTGTAGGCTTCTAGTGGAATTTCCATCCTCTTTGTTGACTGATATTTCCAGAGGACCAAGGATTTCTCAAAGAGTGAATCTTGCCTTATGCATTAGAAGTCTCAAAAAGAAGTGTTAATGTGGCTGAAAGTTATATCAAATGTTTGCTGTTCCAGACATAGGAAGAGTTTTATAAAAACCTGTATGTAGCACAGTTACCTAAATAAGTGTCTTGTCACCAATATTATATTCTTCATCCTGGGCTTAGAGGGGAATACTATAGTCAAGTTGCTACTACCTTTACTAATTGGGTAGATTCTAGAAATGTTAAGGAACTTACTGTGTAGAAGCTAAGTAAATGTTTACAGAATGAATGTTGAAGACATTTGGTTCTTAAGGGTTACCATTCTCTATACCAGACATGGTCTTACTGTTGCTATGACTGGGTTCTGTCAGCCAACTACACATTGTTACACAGCATGTAACATGTATCATTGGGTGATGTAACTAGTGACGTGGTTATTATGCCAGGATTTTGTTCTAGGGACCTAGATTGTTAATACCCATATCACTGATTTTATTACCCAGTAGCATTTACTACACACTACTGTGTCAGGGGTGAGAACCACTCATTTCTGTGAGTAGATCTTACACAGAACTAGAAAGACTCACATCTTTGTAAAGTCTGCTTGCAGAGACTGGTCAAAAAGTTCTGAGACTTGAGAAATTATATAGTCTTTACTTTTACCTGGACTCCCGCTGCCCCCATTTACTAATGCATGCAAAGCCGATAGAGTCTGCTTGGGATTGCAAAGGGAATGATCTCTTCCATATTATAAGAGGTCTCAAAGTAAGCTATATTTTACTCCAAAAGGATAAAAGCAATTTAAATTAAATAGCAATGGATAATCATTTAGTTTATTGTAAGGCATTGCCCTTCTCATTACATTTTCACTGTAAAATCTTTATGTTAATAGTTATTTTCTCATTTTATATGTCACAGTGCAAAAACATACTGTTGCTTTAATGAGATTGTCTCTTTCTTTTTTCTCTTCTCTTTCTTTTTGTTCTTCTTGTACTTCTTCCCTTCCCCCTTCCCTCTCCCCCTCCCTCCCCCTCCCTTTCCTTCTCCTCCCCCTTACCCCTTCCTCCTCCTTCAGGGTCCTCCTCCTCCTTCTCTTCCTCCTTCTTCTCCTTTTTCTTCTCCTTCTTCTGATTTTGACTTACAGTAAGGAGAATTACATCCTACTGTTATCATGGTTCACCCCTCCCATTCATTCCTGAGAAAACTGCTTGGCTGTCATGGCCTGTGTAGTGACAGGTTATTCTTTGGTGGGCTTAAAGTACAATGGATAGAGGCCATTCAGTCTCCTGAAATCCTCTTACAAACCATCTACCAAGATGTGTTAAACCAAGGAAAATGTCTCTGATTCCTTCCCGCTAATGATAAGTAGCAATATGATAGGATGATAATAGGGCTGGATATGAAAACAGAGTATCTTATTTTCTGAAAATCATTCCATTGCAATCAAATACATTTGAAATGATTCTTTTTATATTTTTTTTTGTTAATTTTAAGAGTACATGGTTGCACTGAAATTTTTGTTGCTGCTGATTTTTTTGAACTCTTGTTAAAAATTTTTTTAAAAATGTTTATTTAATTTTGAGAGAGAGAGAGAGAGAATGTGAGAGCAGGGGAGGGGAAGACAGGGAGGGAGACACAGAATCTGAAACAGGCTCATGGCTTTGCAATGTCAGCACAGAGTCTGATGGCACCAGCTGAGCCATGAGATCATGACCTGAGCTGAAGTCGGACGCTTAACACACTGAACCTTCCAGGCACCCCCAACCCTTTTGAAAACATACAAACAAAAAGTTCAATGGTAGTCAACCTCAGTCCTTTCTTATATTTTGAGATACTACTGATGTTGTACAACCTATAGACATTTTGTGTATAATTTAATATTACTTTATATATCTAAATTTAATTAAGCTGTACACTTCCTACTAAAAAAAAAAACCCTCATTACTCTGAACTGCAGTAATTCTGAGTATAATGGTTTAGATGGGCCCATTATAATTGCATAGTTAAAAAGAAAGGTACTGCTGAGCCAATTCAAAGTTTGTACAGGATAACACAGAGTGTACATTTAAACTATTTGTGTAACAAACTTTTTCAAGCTCTTTATTTTATGGAAAATATAAAGCTCTGAGTATTCTTGTCTATTCATTAAAAACTAATTCTCTTTTGGGTCCTTCTATGGTAGGTTTTATGGTTTGGTTTGTGTTACTTTTTGTACATGGAACTAACACTGTTTCGTATTTTAGTAGACATCAACCTTTTAATAATTTGGAGTGTCTATTCCTTTAATTAATCTAAATTAGAGATTATGTTTCTCCCCAAACAAAATACATCCTTACATCAATTAAATGAGAGTTTTTTATGAAATGTTCCCTAACAGAGAGTAAGTAATTGAGATATAATTGTTTGTAGATGAAAAATAACTGCCACTTTTATGGCAAATGTGAGTTTAATGCAGATGATTTCCATGATTATGGTGTGTTTTATGTGGCTTTTTATACCACTGTTTTGGAAGCATTCATAGTACCCGTCGACGCACAAGCATCTTAATGTTTGTTTTAGCGTTTGGCAACAAATACAGTCTATAAAAAATGTAGTGGTTAATATTAAAAGCTCATGCCAGATTGTAACATAAAGAGTTTATTCAGTGTCTTTAAATGCATCAATTTAAAGCTTCATCTGAATTGGTTCTTAGTTAGCATTTGGGTTTAAGATTTTCAGCAGGTGAGCTCTGGTGAAGTTGGGAGGTATGTTCTTTCCCCCCAGATTGGCACATCCTGTAAATGGAGGACTCTTAACAAACCTGAAGTGCTCCCTCTTTTAGGAGAACCCCTGGCTGCAAGCACCTACAGTGCCCGTAGGGTTTCTGAGTGAGCAGAGCATAAATAATGCTCTATGTGGGAGGCGAGGATGACTAGAAATGCCAGGCTTACTCTTTTCTTCTCCCTTTGGGCCACCAGGAGAGAGCAATTTTCTTTATTATGGTTGCATTTTCTCAAGGTTGCCTTTACTTTGGATTTAATTACTTGCCTCCCCTACCCACTCCCTCTCCCATACGGTCCCTCACTGCCAATAATGATTAGGTTCCTTTTCAAAGTTTTTATCATGTTACATTACATGCTTGAAGCAAGTGAATCTAAAATGCTTTAAGAAAGACACACAGCATCTTGCTGACATGGGACCTGTGCATGGGGTGACAAATGGTAGCTTTTTAATTGGGTCAGATACCTGCACTTATAAGCCACTTAGCCTTGGGCAAGTTATTGAAACACTCCAGGACTCAGTTTCATCATCTCTAAATTAGAGGATTAGAAACAGTACCCAGGATATACTGAATATGAGAGAAGATAGCTTTAGCATTTAGATCAAGAATGGAAAGAGGGAAGAAAGAGGGAGAGAGATGGGAGCTGTGCGTCGAAGCTGGAGGAGCTGGTTAGGAGATAATGAGACTTGGACCATCTAAGACACAGGGGTCCTCCTCATGAATGGAAAGGGAGAGGAACTGTGGGATTCATCCAGATGCAGCACAGTTGAGAAATAATGGCAACAGATTGCACCGATGTCAGAATAAAGGCAGGAGCAGAATGATCAAAGCAAATACATGTGGAGCTTTGCTAGAACACAACATTATCATGTACTACAAGGTAATTTTCTTTTTTTAAAAACACATTTTTATTTTAGAACACTTTCATATTTACAGACAAGTTGCAAAGATAGTACAGAGAGCTCCCTTTATTCAGTTTCCCCCATTGTTAACATTTTACATTTGGTACCTTTATCACAACCACAGAACCAACACTGATATGTTTTATTAACTAAATTTCATACTTCATCCAATTTCATTAGTTTTTTCCCCTAATTTTCTGTTCCAGGATCCCACTAATGATAGCACATGATCAGAATTTAGTCACATGTCTTCTCTGGTCTCTGATGACTTTTCTTGGTTTTGATGACTTTGGCATTTTGAGAAATCTGTTATTTTCTAGAATGTCAAGTTGGGTTTGTCCAATGTCTTTTTCATAGAAGTTGTGGATTTGGGGAAGAAAATCTCAGGAGTGATTTGGTATTCAATTGATATTATATTCAATATCAATTGAATCAATTATATTCAATATCAATTTGGTATAATTGATATTATACCAAAGGCATATGCTATCAACATGTCTTATTACTGATGATGTTAATTTTGATTACCTGGCAAAGGTAGTGCTTCAGTTTTCTTCATGGAAAAATTCTCCCCTCCACCCATCCCCTTCCAAGGTCTTACTCTTGGCACAAAGTAACTAAGCACAGCCTAGATTTATTTATTTATTATTTTAATGTTTGTTTATTTTTGAGAGAGAGAGAGACAGACAGAGTGTGAGTGGGAGAGGGACAGAGAGAGGGAGACACAGAATCTGAAGCAGGCTTCAGGCTTCGAGCTGTCAGCACAGAGCCCCACACGGGGCTCAAACTCATGAACTGGGAGATCATGACCTGAGCTGAAGTCGGACACTTAACCAACTGAGCCACCTGGGCACCCCAAGCACAGCCTAGATTTAAGAAATGGGTGTTGTGGGGCTCCTGGGTGGCTCAGGTGGCTAAGCGTCCAACTCTTGGTTTCAGCTCAGATCATGATCTCATGGCTGGTGAGTTCAAGCCCCACATAGGGCTCTGGGTTGACAGTGTGGAGCGTGCTTGGGATTTTCTCTCCCTCTCTCTGCCCTCCCCCACTCGCTCTGTCTCTGTCTATCTCAAAATAAATAAATAAACTTAAAACAAAAAGGAAAGGGCAGTTGTGTTCCATCTCTTTGAGGGGGAAATATCCGTATAAATTATGTGAATTTCTTCTTTCCAGAGATTTGTCTCTTTTCCTTTGTTTACATATTTATTCAATCATTTATCTCTATTTGTATGCACTCTTGAAGATTTATACATTGGATTGTAATCTAGTAAAACTGATTTTGTGACTCAAATTGTTCTAGTTTTTGACAGTGGGACATCTTTCATGTCAGCTCCTGTGTCCCTTTGACATACTCCTATCATTTTTGCTCCTTTAGCATTTTCTTACTTTGTGACAAGGCAAGGTGCTTCAGGCTTATCTTGTTTATTCCCTGCCCTGGCCCCAGCTTTCCATTTCTCCAAGGAGCCCTGGTTCCTTTTACTGGAGAATGGTATAAAAAATCAAGATCTAGGTGCCAAGCGTGCTCGTTGTTACTGGGGTGTTTCTGCTGCTAGGCAGATGGAGTTAGGATACACATGCGTATATAGTATATATACTCATATACATTGGTGTGTGTGTGTGTGTGTGTGTGTGTGTGTGTGTGTGTGTGTAGTATATACTCATGTGTGTCCTAATTCCTTCTCTGCTTATATGCATCTGTATTTTTTTAATGTTTTTATTTATTTTTGAGACAGAGAGAGACAGAGCATGAGCAAGAGAGGGGCAGAGAGAGAGGGATACACAGAATCTGAAGCAGGCTCCAGGCTCTGAGCTGTCAGCACAGAGCCTGACGCGGGGCTCAGACTCACAGAGTGTGAGATCATGACCTGAGCTGAAGTGGGATGCTTAACTGACTAAGCCACCCAGGCGCCCCTAAGCATCTGTATTAAACTTGAATTTATACTGATGTTTCCAATCCTAATACTATACCGCATAGATTATTGTAGCCTTTTTCCTTGTCCATAATCTTTCACTCCAACATTGAAAAACCTGAGTTCTGCACTTGGTCATCCATTTACTTACTTTTTGAGTCCAGGTTTACATGTACAGCGGTTTCAGAATTTTTACCTTGCATGCTTCTGAAAAATGTTCTTGTCAATTAGAATACTCTACCAATTAAAGTGTAGTATATATATGGTTGCTTTTATCTCTAGTTTTATACTTCCTAGTCATTTCCAAAGTTACTTAAGTCACTACCTTTTAAACCCATTCTCTTCTGTGAGGTTATATTTTTATAATACTTTTAGACTCTTTTGTCATGATACACATTCCATCTTGGGAACCACACAGAATATTTTCACCACCCTTAAAAATTCCCTGTCACCTAGTCACTGGTCTTCCTCTCCAATGCCTTGCAGTCACAGATCAGTTTTTATCTATATTTTTGCCTTTTCTAGAACATAGTCTTTTCAGATAGGCTTCTTTTACTTTGTAATATGCACTTAAAATCCATCCATGTTGTGGGATGCATTACTAGTTTATTCCATTTATTGCTGAATAACATTCACTGTGGATATGTCACAGTGTGTTTATCCCTTTACCTTTTGGAGAGCATCTTGGTGATTTTGAATAAAACTGCTATAAACATTCACATGACAGTTCTTAAGGGGACATAAATTGAAATTACTTGGGAAAATTCCTAGGAATGGATCTGGTAGGACATACAGTAAGTCTATATCTAGCTTTATAAGAAACTGAAAAACTGTCTCCCAAAGTTCCTATACCATTTTTGGAATTTTGAGTAGCACTTAATGAGAATGCTTTACCAGCAGTACCGGCATTGACACTTTTTTGTTTGTTTGTTTTAGATTTTAGTCATTCTAATATGCATGTAGGCATATCTTGTTTCTTTAATGTGCAATTGCCTGATAAATGATATTGAACATTTTTTTCATATACTTATATGTTATCTGTCTATCTTCTTTGGTGAGGTGTCTGTTCAGTTATTTTACCTATTTTTAATTGGGTTGTTTTCTTGGTGAGATTTAATAAATATTTTTATGAATATTTTAGATACAAACCTTTATTAGATATGTTATGGGTAAATATTCCATTCTGTGGCTTGTCTTTTCTTTTTCTTGGCTCCTTCTCAGAGCAAAAGTTTGTTTTCAATTTTATTTTTATTTTATTTTATTTATTTATTTTTTTAATTTATTTTTGAGACAGGGAGAGACAGAGCATGAATGGGGGAGGGGCAGAGAGAGAAGGAGACACAGAATCGGAAGCAGGCTCCAGGCTCTGAGCCATCAGCCCAGAGCCCGATGCGGGGCTCGAACCCACAGACCGTGAGATCATGACCTGAGCTGAAGTCGGACGCTTAACCGACTGAGCCACCCAGGCGCCCCTTCAATTTTATTTTTATTCATAACTATATCCTCTACTAATGGAACTGCTCAAAGTGTTTTTAGAATAAATTACATTAATTTTTGTTATTCTGCATAATTGCCTATTGTATTCAAGAGAACTGCTCTTTATGGAGTGGTACAACTGGTAATCTTAGTGTTTCCCATTTTGCATATAATGACAGCTGTGTCTGTAAGAGCTGCCACACAGGACATCTCTCATCATTGACAAACCAGGGACTAAGGCGTGGGAATGGAAGAAACCTGTTACATTCCTACAACAAGCATAGACATTGCATTGAGGGACCTTTGCTCAAATTCTACTCTTAACATTTTCTTGTTATGTGAAAGTGAGGAAATTATTTAATTTTTCTGAACTTGGCTTCTCATCTGTTAAATGAGGACAGTATCACTCACCTGTTTTTAGATGCTATTAGATGACTATACATTTGACCCTTAAACAGTATGGGTGTGAACTTTGTGGGTCTACTTCTACGTGGATTTTCTTACAGTACAGTACTGTAAGTGTATTTTTTTCTTTCTTATGATTTCCTCAGTAACATTTTCTTTTCCATAGCTCATGGTAAAAAAGCAGTATATAATACTGACAACATGTAAAATTTGTGTTAATCTACCATTTGTTTTCAGTAAGCTCTCTGTTCAACAGTAGGCTCTTAGTAGTTAAGTTTTTGAAAGTCAAAAGTTATATATGGATTTTTGACTATGTGGAGGTTGACACCCTTAACCTCAATGTTGCTCAAGGGTCACTTGTATGTTAGTGCAGGACCTGGCGCAGAGCAAGCACTCAGTAAATGGTAGTTCACAATGTTGCTGTCCGGTGTTCCACGTTTTCTTTCAGCCTGTCTTGATTTTCTCTGGTAGAATTCCTTACTCTACTGCTAGCTTTCACCCACCATTTCTATTAGAGTGCAGGGTATGCCACTTTGAGGTGCTTTTCTATTCCATTCTACACTGCAAATGGCTCCCAATGAAGATGATTTCCCTATTCCAGTGCTTCCTAATATCTACATCACAGTTCATGAACAGATCAGTGGAGTATTTGTTAAAAAGAAACACAGCTGCAAGCTCTCCTTTCTCTGTCCCTCATTTCCAATTTTTCACCAAACCCTGTCAGTTCAATTGCGTAAAGATCTTTCAATCAGCCTACCCTGTGATTTGATAGAAAGACAGTATTATTAAGATATAATTGTCTCAAAATTAATTATAAATTTAATATAATGCCAATTAAAATCCCAGTATGATTTTATTTTCTTTTGCTCTGACAAATTTGTTCTATAATTTATTTGGAGAAGAAAATGTTTGGGATTAGCCAAAAAAATGTATCAAAACATTCTATAAAGCCACAATCACTAAAGCAGTCTGATACTGGCTATATGTATTTTATCAATAGAAAATAATAGCATAACCATGCATTTATATGTGTATGTAGTGTGTGTGTATGTATGTATGTATATACATTGTGTGTGTATAAAATATGTAAATTTAAGCACATTATAATGGTAGTATATCAAATTATCAGGCAAAGAATGGAGCACATCAAAGTTCTGTATTTCATGATAGTTATGAGCGTTAGTCCTCGGACCAGATTTCCTGGTTTGAGTTCTGGCTCTATCATTTGCCAACTGTGTTACCTTAGGCAGATCATTTAATATCTTGGGGTATTACTTCAGTTTCCTTTTGTGCTAAATAGGAAAAAAAAAAAAACCTAGTACCTATCTCAGAAAGTAATTGTGAGGGTTAAATAAATTAATGTAGGTAAAAGCTTAGAACAGATGTTGGCCCTAAGTACTTGCAAATGTGAATTATTATTATTATTATTATTATTGTTATTATTACTATTGAAATAGAGAGTTTAAACAGTTGTTTAACCATTTTGAAGAACAACCCTTTAACTGCCTGGTTTAGAGTTCCACATGGATAGGTGCCCATCATCTAATTGTTGACTTTTATGATATAGATACATTTTGACTTTCTAAAATAAATAGATAATTTTAAACTTTCTTACGAAGGTAGTAAGTGGTAAAATATTCTTTAACAGATATCTTTTTAAATTTTATTTATTTTGAGAGACAGAGCGAGAGCAAGTGCATGTGCACATGTGCGACAGAGGAGCAGAGAGAGGGAAAGAATCCCAAGCGGGCTCCCCGCTGCCATTGCAGAGTCTGACATGGAGTTTGACCTCACAAACCATGAGATCGAGACATGAGCCAAAATCAAGAGTCTGATGCCCAACTGACTGAGCCACCCAGGTGCCCCTAGAGATACCTTTTTAAATACATTATGCACAACAAGGGTTGCAAACTCGGTTACTTAGTGAGGCCAGTGAGTAATTCATGGAAGTAGCTAGGTGAGGAAGGTGATGAGATGGACACCCCATAGCCTACATACAACTGCTTTTCAACTCCACCTGATTATTGACAGGCAGAAATGGGAGTGCATATCTTTCAAGAAAATCTGGAAATTTCATGTAAATTTTTCATGCAAATTTTCTGTTTGTAAATATTGATTTGAATTCAAATTTTCAAACATTGTGAGGAACAAACAAACGTGTGTCTGCAGGTCATAGTTGGCTCATATTGTTTGTTTGCCATCTGGGACTTAGAATCGTTAGTCTACACCACCCTGTCTGCCAGCCTGTGTATCCCCAGTGAAGCTCTCACAGTGCTGTCTACATAATAACAGCTCAATACTTGTTCTTTTGGTGAATCAATTTGATTTTCTTCCTGAGTCTTTCTGATGCCGATCAATACTTTGAATCATTAATAATACCTCCATTTGTTAGCCATTTATTTTAAATTTAGGGTGCTGTTAGGACCTCCATACATACTCCTCTGATTGTTACAATACTCCATCAGGGTTTTTTTTTTGTCAATTTGTAGATAAAAAATAGAAAACTAATTTACTTTTGTAAAGTCTAAGACCTGTGGCCATGACGGCTTTGATACCACACTGTTGAGGTCTGCCCTTTTGAGGGAGTTAGAGTTCCAAAGAAGTAATGAGAGGTTCTTAGGTCCCCAGGGTGTAACATTGTCCGGGCACCAGCTAACTGAAGGTGCTGACCACATCTTGTTCATCTAGAAAAACTTGTCCTAAGATCATTCTATTGGATGACCTTGTCAAGCTTACCCGCTTAGAATGCAGAAAATACAGGATGAAAGAAGTCTTCCACTTACAAATGGGTAGCTTTCCAAATGTTCATTTGTAAATCAGTTGTTTGGAACTCAGAATTCATTTCCCTGCAGAAACAGTTACAAATGGCAGTTATGTTTCCCCTGAGGCTTGTCCACAAAAGACTATTTAGCCTTAATGTATCTGAAATAGTGTACGTTTGCCATGAGAAATGTGTAGAAAATAGAACTCTTGTAATTCTAGTAATTAAATAAAAGAAAAAAAAAAAGTGAAATTGAATGAGAACTTTAAAATGTATTCTGAATGCTGATGCAAAGGAAAGGAAAATTCACCCAGAGGAGGATGTAGAATTTGGAAAATAATTTTGTTGGGATTTTAAGGGGGTTTTTAGACACTGTCAGAACACTTGAAAAATTAATGGAAACTTATCCTTAACTTATCTGATTTCATTTCATGACTTGTGGATTCTCCATGATTACTCTCCCCATGATTAAATGCTGTTTCTAGTCTCCATTTTAGATAAAGATGAAAAATAGGAAAGAGAGTAGAAAAAAGGTAAATGGAGGTGGATTTTTTAGTGATGCAAAAGTTGAGAAAGTTGATCTCTGTGTTTTCATAACCATGACAGAGGTGGAAATAGCTCTAAACGATGAGTAGTGAAAAGGGAGAAACATAATTCTTGATTCCTCATGAAATCTTTCTCTGAAAAATCCCAGAGGCTGTTACTGTCCTTAGCCCATCAGCTCAGGTATCTTGATGATAATCGATGGCAAATGTAGGATTGGTACACAGTTGAGTTCAAGAGTACAAAACACTTTTCAAAGGCACTAAATATTTAGAATTCTGAATATTTATTTAAAAAGGGAGGGCTTGGACATCGAATAAAAATCAATTTAATATTTTACAGCTTAGGTTTTATGTTCCATTTTGTTTAACTTCTAGCCAGGAGAGTGAAAGGCAGAGATTTTCTATATCTTTGAAATGGTCAAATGGTTAAATGGGAAGTTGAATGTGAAGAACGAACCATGTTGTGACACTTCATATTGTGTATTAAACAGTCACCTGAACAACAATGTAAACAACAGTATAAAGTATGTCAACACAGCACAGGCCCTTCCTGGAAAGCACAGCTTTGCCTAGAAGTCAAGAAGAGAGGAGTGGTAATGGTCTTAGGACAAAAACAAAACAGGGTGAAGAAACTGACCAAACAAATGGGACCAAACAAATGGGCACCATGTAGTGACACGGGTAGACATGCATGTGGTATTTCCCTTTTTGGTTCTTTCAAGAATCAGATGGAGTTCTTCCCCCCACCCTACAACCCTCCCTGTCAATACATCTTCCTGGGTTAGCTGGCCAGTGTGACTGAATTGCTCCTAAATCACCATTCTGCACTAACAGAAACACATAAACATCAAAAGCATTATTGTGTTCTTGCAACACCTGAAGAGTGTTGTTGACAGAGCTTTGTTATGTGAGAATTAAAAAAAAATTTTTTTTAGCATTTATTTTTGAGAGACAGAGCATGAGCAGGGGAGGGGTAGAGAGAAAGGGAGATACAGAATCTGAAGCAGGCTCCAAGTTCTGAGCTGTCAGCACAGAGTGTGATGGAGGGCTCAAACCCATGAACCGGGAGATCATGACCTGAGACAGAGTTGGACTCTTAACCTACTGAGACACCCAGGCACCCCTAAGTGGGAATTTTTAACCCAGCTGTGAGTAGTTCATCTTTTTGTTGTTCTTAATCATTTGGAGTTGACATTCTGGTTCCCACTGTGATTTGCTATTAAAATTATCATTAATGATAAAAAGAACCAAAAGTTTGTTGCCTTTGAGAGTTCCCATCCACAATCAACTGAAAGATTGTGTTCTTTTTGGCAAGTGAAATTAAAATCCATTTTTTCATGTCTCATTTAAAGTTATAATTTTAAGTCCCCCTTTAACCTTTTAAGGTAGTTAAAACATATATTTGCTTGCATTTTGGTAATTAGAATCAAGTGAATTAAAAACTGGCAAGATTAAGGTTCTTTCCTTTAATTATAGCAGACATTTATATATTCACTTTGCATTTGGGTAATTAAAATCATGTGAATTAAAAATTTGAAAGAGTAGGATTTTTATTCCTTTAATAATAGAAAGAATTTCTGTCATATATGAGAAATTTTGTCTTAGTGGTAGTTTTGGTTGAGATATCCACTTATCCTTGTCTAAAGAATTGTAGACTCATCAAGTGGTAGAATTTCTAGAATCTAAGGCGTTTACCTCTTGAGTCCATTCTTACTGGTTTCACACTGATCATTATTGTGGGATTGCAAATTATTTAATCATCTTTCTCTAAACAGGCTTAGGTTACCAAAAGAGAAGTCAGTCTCAGATATCATGTCTTGTTTTAGATGCACTCGTATAAGGATCATCTATGTAGGACAGGTCTAGGAAAGAGCAAGTGGCCTGAGGCAGAATAATCCCCCACCAGCCGGTAAGGTGTTGGGTTGATTCTTCTCTAGAATTTCATTTGTTGTAAACAACCAATGTAGACTTATCAGGCATTTAAAACAGTGTTAAATACATAACTTTTATTGTTATCAGGCATGTAAAACAGTTTTAAATATATATCTCTATTGTACAGAATTTCCACATAAAGCTGTTGGGACCTGAGAAATTTCATGATTTACTTGACAAATGCTGGCTGTATATATACTATCTTTTTCTTTCTCTAATTAAATTCTGAGCTCCTTTAACTAAGGGACATGTGTTCTATTTCTCATATTTTTCTTTTCCCACATCTACAGGAGCCAGGATATCTCACTTCCACACACTTAAAATTGGAGTATAAAACGTTGCATACAATTTTCACTTAGTATACACTGCTTTATTTGCTAATTGCTTTACACATGCAAGTTTTATCTTATCATCTAGGTTTTAAATACCTCATTGTTGGGGGTCTTGTTTTACAGTAATGGTATGACAGTTTGGATCTCTTATTACTGTTTAGCCCATTATAGGGACCGAGTATCTTCTCAAAAAATTGTTGTCAATTAGTCAAATATGGATGAGACTAAGAGAGAAAGGGAAAGGCAAGAGATTTTGGATTAACCTCTATGACCTCTAAAATCCATACCATTATTCCACAGCTAATTATATGTCCTTTTAAACACATAGCATATCACTGACTTCATAAATAATGCTTCCTCAATACTCTTTTTAAGTGATGAGTAATAAAAACATGATGTTGGCAATACAAGCATTCTGTTGTTGCCTCCTTGCCTCCTATAAATTCAAAATGAGAACTAGTTTAAATTTGAGAGATTTGGATCATTATCCTGGTTAAGTCAAGAGATATTTGTTTCCTTTAGGCAGGAGACACTTAAAAGGTGTTAAAGGTTTAAAGCAGAGAAAATCCCAGCATTGCCATGCTATAAGGTGGATTCCTAGACAATCAGCTGAAGCTGGGGACAAGATTGAACAACCTATTTCCTCACAGTTTCCGCTTCATTTCACACTCATAACCTCTCCATTTTAAAAATTTTCAAGAACCAATAGAAATAAACAGGGATGAAAAATATTCTCTGGAAGATAAATACTATAAATTTTTAAAATTTGAATGTGATAAGGATGGATATAAATGAAAGACTAATGTATTCATTAAAGAAGTGTTCCTTTTTTATAGGATGTAACTATATCATTTTATTCTTATCCTTTTAGGCATAAGAATTAGAGATGAATTCTTACCTATTTTGGTATCTTAGGTGTCCCCTGTTGTCTGTTTAAATGGTTCTACACACAACTTATGCATTGCCAGACCTTGAGAAGAAATAGAGTAAAATATATCAGGGTGCCTGGGTGGCTCAGAGGATTAAGCATTTGACTCTTGATTTCAGCTCAGGTCATGTCTTCACAGTTCTTGAGTTTGAGCTGCACATCAGGCTCTGCAATGGCAGTGTGGGGCCTGCTTGGGATTCTCTCTCTCCCTCTCTCTCTGCCCCTCCCCGCTCATGCTGTCTCTGTCTCTCTCAAAATAAATAAACTTAAAAAAAAAAAAGAAAAAAGCAACGGTCATCTTTCAAGACCAGGAAGGCTAAGAAATTAGAGGATCCAGCAGGTAAAAAACCACTAGAAATCAAGTGATTAGTGGAGATAAGAACTATCAGGAGAACAAGAATCCTGTTAGATAGACTCACAGAGTATCCAATAGTATAGATCAGGATTGGTGAATTCTGAAACTTTCACACCATAAACAATCAGTAGCATCAAAAGAAGCAAAGTCAGATACCTGTTAAAGGTGGTAAAGTCAGATTTCATTCAGTCATAACTGCTGCAACAGAGGAGAGACCTCAGTCTGACCTGAGTTCATCTTCACTGAAAGAAAAGGTAGGACTGTTGAAATTCTGGGTGTTCAGATGAAAGGCACTGAATGGTGTTATGGCGGGGGAGGGGGGTGGGGATTTGGTCCATATGACTAGATCATCTAGGTTTGCTAATTGGCACTTACCCACACAGAGACGCATGTATCATATCACTATGACAGAGTTGGTGGTGGGGGTTGGAGCAAGGTACTCACTTAGGCCATGACCCTCCTGCAGGGACTGGGAGCAATGGCTATTTCCTTGAATGTTTGTATTTAAAAGAGGTGGATCTCAGGTCCTTGAAGAGAGAGTTCTGGGTGGTAGAAGAATTATACCTTAAAGGGACAGAGAAAAGTTTTAGAATTGCAAGATTTCTATAGTAACTGTTCTAAGAGGGGGTTCAGGGGCTGATTGGCCTATTGCCAGGTTTTGGATGCAATAAGCAATAAATTCTCCTGGCAGCATTGTGCTTTTCTGGCAGACATTTTAAGGGAGCTGGGGTCATCATAGGCACAGGGCTTTAAGTTGTTAGAAGGAAATGCTAAAGTTGGGTCAAGTCTCTTAGGGAAGGGGTTTTGACAGAGTCATTTCTTTAGGTTAGGGTCAAGGCCTAGTTGAAAAGAAGAGCTCAGGGGAGCCTGTGTTGGGTCAAAGATAGAGTCTTTGTTGGTATATCTTGGTGAAACCTGTCTCAGAGGCAGATTTCTCTGTCATACTTAAAGAGGCTAGGGAAGAGAAGTGTTGAGGGATGGGTAAAATAATTGGTGTGAGTGAGACTGAACAACCTGTCATCCTATTACTCTTCCCACATTGGATTTAAACTGGTTCTCCACAGGGGCACCTGGGTGGCTCAGTCAGTTAAGCATCTGACTCTTGGTTTCAGCTCAGGTCATGATCTCACGGCTCGTGTGTTCAAGCCTCACATCAGGCTCTGCGCTGAAAGCACAGAGCCTGCCTGAAATTCTCTCTGTCCTTCTCTCTCCCTTTCTCTCTGCCCCTTCTCCTCTCTCTCTGCCTCTCAAAATAAAGAAACTTAAAAAAAGAAAACCGGTTCCCCATCCAATATTCATCCTCATGTTGTTTCAGAAGAGTCGTAGCCAGGAAGAGAAAAAAAAAATGGTTGTCAGATTTTTATCTCCCCCAACCTCTAGTCATTTCCTGTCCCTGTAGGGGACAGAACCTTTAACATATTGTATTAGCCTTGTGATGTGTTCCACCATTATGGAAGGAAGTAAAGGGAAATGTCAAAACCAACTCACAAAAATAAGTTGGCGCAAAATTATATACGGTCCAGATTTACCACAGTAATACAATGCTCTTAATACTCTTCTGCCTTAAATGATGCCCTCCTGTTACCATAGAAACCACTTTCCCATAATATGCCATTCCAACTCACAGAATGACTCAGCACTCTCCTTTCCACATGTGGGTCGAAAAAGATGGAAGATACTGATGTAGGCAGTCTGGCCAAATTTTTGGGTGGTGTATGTCCTACTAGCTGAGACCCATGTCAATCCATGAACACTTTCTGCCAATTGTACTGATTCTTTTTCTTTCTTTGGCTTTTTTATTCATCTAAGAGTCTCCTGTTCTGAGTCTAAACAGATTTGCCCCAATTGTATAGCCCCAGTTTTCTTCTTTTTATGTGTAGTGGTGAGCAATAAAAACAATATAAGAATATGGATTTAATAAAATAATTGCAGTGTTAGGTGTATAGCAGTCACTGTTATTCTAATTATTTACTTTTCTATGACTAATAAAATTGCAATTATCAATAATAATAGCTGCCCTGGAAAAAATGCTTATGTTTGCAAGAAGAACCAATTCCTACTTTTTGGATAAATGGCATTAATTTGGAAACTTCGTTTAAGCTAATATTATGCTTTTGGGTGCCTGGATGGCTCAGTTGATTTAGTGCCTCACTCTTGAATTTGGCTCAGGTCATGATCTCATAGTTCCTGAGTTCGAGCCCTGTATCAGGCTCTGTTCTGACAGCGAGGAGCCTGCTTGGGATTCTCTGTCTCCCTCTTTCTCTGCCCCTCCTGGCTTGTGCTTGCTCTCTCTCAAAAGTAAAGAAACATTAAAAAAGAAAAAAAAAAAGAATTAAACTAATATGATGCTTCAAGATACTTATTTGACCCCAGTTATGGTCATGTCTATTCTGCTGGAGTGGCTTTTCCTTTAATGTTAATGTAAACATTTAATTATTTTAACTAAGGTAAAAAGCTGTCATTTTTACTATAGTAACTTAATGAAATGATTGAACAGATTCACAGATGTAGGTAAAAGTGAATTCATCACAGGCACTCAGAAGGTCTTCAAAATGTATAGGATTGTGGGGCACCTGGGTGATTCAGTTAGTTAAGCATTCACCTTTGTCTCAGGTCATGATCGCATGGTTCGTGAATTCGAACCCTGTGTCTGACTCTGTGCTGACAGCTCAGAGCCTGGAGCCTGTTTCAGATTCTGTGTCTCCTTCTCTCTCTGACCCTCCCCCATTCATGCTCTGTTATTCTCTGTCCCAAAAATACATAAACTTAAACAAAATTTTAATTAAAAAAATAATAAATAAAAAAAATTAAAAGATATAGGATTGTTTATGCCAGAGAAAAATTGTGAACAGATCCAGATATTAAATATTGGAGAATTTGTTAAAATATGATAAATCTGTGCAATGGAGACAATGCAATCTTACCAGTGATGGTAGCTTGGTAACTTTTTTGAAATGGAAAGGTGTCATGGTACATAGTTAAGTGACATAAGCAGTTTTCAAATTAATATGAACATTGAAATTTAGTTAAAATATACATATAATAAAACACATGCAGATGCATAAATACGTGCACATGCACATTCAGATGAATACTCATACATGTGTTCATTGGCCTACACAAGATCCTGGCAGAATGATTTGTGATTTTGTGTGCAGTTCGCTATTACATAATTATTTTTCTACTAAAATGCCATGCTGATGGTGCGACCACCAAAAGAAAAAGAACAATGAAGATAAAATTACAATATAATTTCCTTACCCGTTATGTCAACAAAACCTTGGGCAGATATGCTGGTCCCTCTTCTCTTTCTGGGTCAGATCATGCCTGTACCCAATCATGACTAAAAGTGTGTGAACAAGATCGTGTTGCCACATGCTCACCGTGGTGTCCTTCAGGGAACCCTGCAAACCGACGGTTCTGGGGAACATAGAATAACTCTTAAGGAGGAACCTCACATTCCAATATTCAGAGAGATAGTCAATACTGGCCTCTCTGTCTTGTGGTGAGAACATGCCCTGAGAAAGGAGGAAGGTGAAAGACAATGGGTAAGTACCATGCTTGGTTCTAGGACTGAACTTTGGTGTAGGTGGAAGAGTAGTTTTTAGCTGAGTAGCTCTCCTTTCCACTTACAAGGCATTGTCTAGGCACCCAACTGGGGGACTGATAGCATGGAAACATTCTTCAAGAGTGAAGGTACAGGCTGTGCTCCAGAAGGGCCACAAACCCTGAGAGATGAGTCATTTACCCTCTGACCCTTGAAGGTGAGTGGAAACTGTGGTCACCTGGGGGGACCTGGAAGACTTACCACACTCTTGCAGGGGCTTCTGTTTTCTGTTGTTTTGGTTTTTGTTGTAGCTGTTTTGGGCCCCAAATACCTGGTCAGCTTTAAGAGTCTTAATTCCATGGAAGGAGAAAGAAGTCCTTAGAACATTCATGTCAGCATTCCCAGGGACACAGGTGGAGCCAGAGTCCCCAGTAGTATGGATGGTGTTTGAACTCAAGCCTCTCTGAGACTTGGATTCTTGATCTTTTCAGTGGTTGGTTTGTCCTGAAGAAACAAGGCTTAAATAAATAAGATGGGCAACATAGCACAATTCCACCACAAATATGCCTACTTATTTTTCTGTTTTTCCTATTACACTGTCTGCTTTTTAAGGTATATTTCATCACTGCATCCTCCTGTCTTGGCCCAAAGGTGTTTAATAAATAGTTAATGAATGAATGAGGGCAATATGTGATCTGTGATATTTAGTTATATCTTAACTTTATAAATCAGGACTCATATTACTGGTACATGGCAGCACTATTTATATCCAGTTCTTACTGCTGTTTGTATTTGAAAGCAACATGCTCTATTTTCTTGCAGAGATAGACTCCCGTCTTGGAATTTTCATTTATTTAGCCTCGTTCTTTCTTTCTCTTACTCTTTCTCATTCTCTCTCACCCTCTCACACTCTCTCCCTCCCAACCACCCCAAATTCTGTGTATCAGAATTACCTGGGGTGATTGTTAAAAATGCAGAATCCAGGGCCCCATCATAGTCTGTGGATCTGGGACTTGAGCATCTGCATGTTTTAATGCCACTGCGTCTGATTCTCATGGATGTTAAAGTGTGAGAGCCACTACTAGTTAATCTGTTTAATGATACTCAGATCACAGTTTCGTGTGCTGTCAGTATGAACATGCAAGGTATCGCTTAATTTTTATTGTTGACAACTTTTCCTTTTCTGAGCATTGTAAAATGAAATAGACAAGTGGAGAAGTAAGAGGGACAGAGGTGAAACTGTTTCTTGTAAGGGTAACTTGATAGTGACTATACATTGCAGTTGGAGTGAACTGATTTTGTTCAAAGAAGTTTTCCTGTTCCTCAGAGTGTTGCTTGAGTGTTTTTGCAGGCTTCTTGCACTGTATGGCTTTACAAACCATCAGAGGCATTAGAAGGGCCAGGGGTCTTTCTAAGTATGTGAAGGCTTAAGAACTTTGAATCTCTTGGATGGAAGTAGTTTCCAGTGAGTTGTTTGTTCTTTTGATATAAGACAGTACCACTAACTACTTGTATCTACTACCTCTGCTTATTGTTTTGAAGCCAGGATTTTCTCAGACTTTTGATGGGCTTTACTCATCAAAGCTTTCATCTCCAATATGTATTTAATAAATCTCTATTCATTTATCAGTCTTAAGTACAGAATACTAAAGAATGGATATCTACAATCACAGATGCTATAAGGCTAAATTATTTTAATTAGTGGAGTATTATTATAAAGAATACTCTGTGATATCACTATCTTCAAGTATAAAGCAAGCGTGAAAGAGTGCATATCAAATAAAAATAGTTTGCAGAACTCATTTTATCCATATCCTCTCTGCTAGAAATATGAATGGCTCTCAGATTTTTCAGCTGGATTGTATATTGGATAACAATGAGGCTGTTCAACCCTAAGGCGTAAAAAGAAAACAAAAACCAAAAACCAAAAAAACAAAACAAAAATAGATGGTGTCTTTTTTTTAAAGTACAAAAACTAGAAAAGAAAAGCTAGAAATGGAATCATTCTAATATGCCAAACTGATTTTTGATGACAGCGCAAAGGGATTTCAGTGGAGGAAAGACAGCATTTTCAACAAATGGTGCTGTGGCCATGAGACATGTATAGGCAAAAGGAAATGAACCTCTTCCCAAACCTGTCACCTTTTATAAAAATTAACTCAAAATGGATCATGAACTTAAATATAAAATATATTTAAGAGAAGAAAAAGAAAAAAAAGAGAAAAACTTCAGGATTAAGGATAAAGAGTTCTTAGATTAGGTACCAAAAATTAGGCTGCATAACAAGGATAAATGATAAATTGGGCTTCATCAAAATTAAAGCACACAAACAAAAACATTCGATCTAAGAAAGACCCTGGTTTAGAAGATAAATAGACAAGTGGTAGACTTAGAAAAAACAAACTTTGCAAGCCACATTTCCAACAAAGGACTGGTATCTAGTTTACTATATGTATACATGTAACACCCCTACCCCCACCATGTCAAAACCATACAAATGGGCAAAAGACAAGAAGAAACATTTCTCCTAGGACTATACATAGAGAGTAAATAAACACACTAGAAAATGTTCAACATCATTAGATTATTAGCTAAATGCAAGTTAAAACTTCTATGAAATATCACTATACATCTATCATAAAGACTAAAATAAAAATAGAGCTAACACTAAATGCTGGTAAGGATATGGAGAAACTATATCAGCCATATATTGCTGGTGGGAATGTTAAAAAGCACAGCTACTCTGGAAAACACTGGTGATTTCCTTAAAAAATTAATCAACAACTGTTATATGACTCCCAATTGTACTCTTGGACATTTATCCTAGAAAAATCACAATTTACATTCACACAAAAACCTGTACGTAAATATTTGTAACAGCTTTACTCATTATAACCCCAAACGGGAAATAACACAGATGTTCTTCAGTGGTGGGTGGCTCAACAACTGTGGTATGTCTATACCACAGAACACTATGTAGCAGTCATGTGGAAGGCACATGCAGCAACTGAGATGAATCTCCAGGGAATTAGTAAAATAAGCCAATCCCAGAAAGTTACATACTGTATGATTCTATTTACATAACATTTTTTAAATGACAAAATTATGGAAATAGAGAACAGATGCGTGCTTGGTACAAGTTAGGGGGGGACAAAAGGAGGGAGCTTGGGGTGATAAATGGGTAAATTGAAGTGTTGTTGTGGCAATGGATGTAGTTTGTATTCTGTATTCTATGTGAATGTGAGGTCCCACAGATGGGAGGACATTGTACAGAGCAAAATACACACACACACACACACACACAAAGCACCAGTAAAACTGGGGATTAGTGGATTCTAACAGTATCAATATACTAGTTATAATACTGTGCTGTAGTTTTGCAAGATGTTACAATGTGAAGGGGCACGGGATCTTTCCATACTGTTTCTTACAAATACATGGGAATCTTCAATTATTTCAAAATAAGAAGTTTAATTAAATGTAGTATCACTATAAATGTGTAGTATATATGTCTTTAAGTAAACATACGTCTTTTTTTTTTCTGTTGGTTGCATAGCTAGGAGTGTAATTGCTGAGTTATGGAATGTATATATTCAACTTCAGTGGACAGTGCCAAGCAGTTTTGCAAAGCAACTCTGCCAAATCACATTCAAAGGCTAGCGAGGGTTTGACACACGAGAAAGGAACAGTCTTAGATAAACAACTGCTTGGAACTGGCTTTCTATATATTTCTTACCCTTCTTCTTCCTTTCCATTGGCCAGTTTTAATTTTATCAAGAGGCTGGCTAATTTCCTGCTGTCCCTTACTTCTACCCTCAAGGATGATTTGCATCCTCTTTTAATCCTCCACACTCCTCTGTGACATAATAAATAATAAATTGAAGAATAGGGGTGCCTGGGTGGCTCAGTCCCTTGAGCATCCCCCTTCAGCTCAGGTTATGATCTCACGGGGTTCGTGAGTTCGGCCCCGCATTGGGCTCTGTGCTGATGGCTGGAGCCTGGAGCCTGCTTCCAGTTCTGTCTCTCTGTCTCTCTGTCTCTGTCTCTCTCTCTCTCTCTCTCTCTGTCTCTCTATCTGCTCCTCCCCCACTTACATTTCTATGTCTGTCTCTCTGAAAAATGAATAAACATAAAAAAAATGTTTTTAATTAAAAAAAATAAATAAATTGAAGTGCAAGCCAGTGTCTTAAGCCTGGGGCCCCCAAACTAAAGCCTGCAGGCCAGATTTGGCCAGCTTGGGCTTGTTGTTATAAATCCAGCTTTGTGGAAACATAGCCACACCCATTTATTTACATATTGTCAGTTACTGATTTTACACTGCAGTGACAGAGCTGAGAGTGCTGGAGGAAACCTTAGGGCTAGTAAAGTCAAAAATATCTACTATTTGACCCTTTACGGGAAAAGTTTATCTCCCCCTTTTTCTCTCATTTTTTTTAAAAAAAAATATTTATTGATTTTGATAGAGACAGAGACAGCACAAGTGGGGGAGGGGCAGAGAGAGAGGGAGACAGAGAATCCCAAGCAGGCTCAGTGCTGCCAACGCAGAGCCAGACATGAGGCTTAAACTCATGAAACCATGAGATCATGACCCGAGGGGAAACCAAGAGTCAGATGCTTCACTGACCCATGCTCCCCCCTTTCTTAAAGCATTGCAAAACCCTATCATGTAATATATAACTAGAATTTCATAGTAAACACAGGTTTTTTTTTCTAAATACTCTTATGATTTAGATATGATGCCCTTTGATAGAGCAAAGCCAAATGGTAGAATAGTTGTAGCATGCCTTATCAAATAAACTTATTAGCAAATTGCTAACATACCTAACTTTTTAGAACCACATTCAAGGTCTATCTGAGGCAGTATTTCTCTGCTGAATACTCAGGCAGTGGCAGTATGCAGCATGGATAATGTATGCTTTAGGAGGAAACTGATGAAAAATACATGGAACCAAATGGCACACCTTGAGTAATTGTTGAAATCCATTGCAGCTACTGTGCACAATTGATAAACAAATGCTGATGGCTAGAACAATATTGGTTTAACGCGCATGCAGCGTGCTCAGTGGGAATCATATGTTATGGAAAATTACAAGTGTCTCTTTTTCTTGCTGGGATCTAAACACAAATATGCTTCTTAATTCAATTTGTTTAATTTTTTTGTTTCTTTAAAGGAAGATACTTTTTAAAAATTGGTCTTTCCATATAGGTCTTTCACTATAATCTTTGGATTTTTTTAATTTAATTTTTAATTTTTAAAAATTTACATCCAAATTAGTTAGCATATAGTGCAACAATGATTTCAGGAGTGGATTCCTTAGTGCCCCTTACACATTTAGCCCATCCCCCCCCCCCTTCAGTAACCCTCTGTTTGTTCTCCGTGTTTATGAGTCTTTTCTGTTTTGTCCCCCTCCCTGTTTTTATATTATTTTGTTTCCCTTACCTTATGTTCATCTGTTCTATTTCTTAAAGTCCTCATATGAGTGAAGTCATAGAATATTTGTCTTTCTCTGACTGACTAATTTCACCTAGCATGATACCCTCCAGTTCCATCCATGTAGTTGCAAATGGCAAGATTTCATTCTTTTCGATTGCCGAGTAATACTCCATTGTGTGTGTGTGTGTGTGTGTGTGTGTGTGTGTGTGTGTGTGTACCACATCTTCTTTATCCATTCATCCATTGGTGGACATTTGGGCTCTTTCCATACTTTGGCTATTGTTGATAGTGCTGCTATAAACATGGGGGTGCATGTGTCTCTTTGAAACAGCACACCTGTATCCCGTGGATAAATGCCTAATAGTGCAATTGCTAGGTTGTAGGGTAGTTCTATCTTTAGTTTTTTTGAGGAACCTCCATACTGTTTTTCAGAGTGGCTGCACCAGCTTGCATTCCCATATAATCTATGGATTTAATTGAACCTATTTTTACCTGCTTAGAAAAGTATGGTAGAGATAGGTTCTTATGATTTATAAGCTCTGTTAATTCCATTTTTAGTAGAAATAAAAATTTACTAAATAAAAATTTAGTAGAAAGCCAAACATATCAGTTACCAATTTCTGAGTAACTACCTAAAAATCTTCTTGGCTTAAAACAATGATCATGTATTGCTTTGCAAGAATTAGAGACACTTGAGCTCTTCTGCTAATCTGGGCCAGGATGGGCACCTCTTAGCTGGGTGCATTTGCTTCTGTAGTCATATCTAAACAGATTGGTAGATTGGTGGGTGGACTGGAGGTAAAAGTATGCCAAGAAAGGAGTGCAAAACAGCCTAAGGTGATATTAATCATCTATTTCTTTTTTGTAGGAGTCTTGTGTGTTAATATTTTCCTTGTCATGTAATGAGAGCCTCCAATAGATTTCAGCTCTATTTTGTAAGAAATTGCCTATTGTTCAATTCTTTTTTTTTTTTTTTTTTTTTTTTTTTTTTACTTCAAATAATTACTAGTAAGTGTCTTTGACTTTGGTTTGAAGATCTGGGAAGAGATACCTCCTGCTTAGTAAACTGAATCCTGGATCTCATAACTTTGGTCATGGGATTCCCTCCCTGAGTGCAGCAAAACCCCACAACACTGTATCTGTGGCCACATAAGGTTTATTCTTTCAAGTCAGTCTGGCAATTTGGCAAGTGAAAACAAGTTAATCCAACACATTATTATGCTTATGAATCAATGTAACAATTTATTATACTAGATTTTTTTTCCATTTTTTCCAATAGTTCCTTAGTAATCATACCCAAGATTGAGGTAAATAATTTAAGTGATGTATTCATGAAATGGATCAAATATTTTCTTGTCACTAGAGCTTGTCTAAACCCAAAACTCTTTAACTAGATGATGGTGAGACACTTTGATAGGACAGGCATGGGCTTACTTGTTTTTTTTCCTCAATCATTCTTCAGAGTGGTTGGATTTGGTGGGAGAACAGAAGATAAAGTGGAGATAAGTTGGTGTGAAAAAGAGAAATGTCAGTGCACCTCTGTTCAAGTATGTATTCTACTACCATTTGGACACACTTGAAGAAATTCAGTAACCCAGTGTTCAGCTACCACTTTGAAAAGAGTACCACGAAGCCTTTATCAATAACAAAGTTATTGAGCTTTTTCTTTTCCCCCAAAAGAACAAGATGCTAACCAGTAACCATATTAAGCCCTAAGGTGCTTCTCAGACAATAGGCAGCCTCTGACGGAGCAGAAGAGAACAGTCTGCACTCCAAGTATTCACAGCCCGTCAATAACCAGAGGATCTTGCTGTAAGCAAGTACTTTAAAAAGACAAAGAAGAAATGGTGACTGAAAACATTACAGGATTTTGGTCATGAAAAAGGGCATACTCCACTTGGGAGGAAACTTAGATTTGATTAGAAGCCATCATGGCTGCATGTAGAATCTGGTTCTTCTTCCAGAGCTTATAAACCTGTTCAGGGCAAGAAAAGTTCTTCCTCTAGCCAGCTGGACTTAGAATTAAATTTACAAGAGATAGGTAAACAGCAGGAAAAAACTGAAAGTTTTATTATGTGCACACAGAGGCCTAATAATGAAATTGAGACCTAAAGAAATGACCAAGGGAAGCAGATTTTATACTCTTGAGACAGAGACAATAAATCTGTGAAGAATTGACAGGACAAAGAAAGCTCTGAGAACTTCAACTAATATTGAACCAGTATCAACTAGAAATTCTGAAGAAAATTTGGGTTGGGGCAGTAAGTTAGAAAAAAAAAAAGTAACAATACAGCCTTCTCACCTCTGAATTTCCCATCTTTGGTAATGAGGATGTCTCTTTACCTCCTGGTACAGGGAGGGTACCATTCACATGAGAGATTTATTTCCTGCTCAGGGGGACAGAGGAGGAACTGAATACTCTACTTGGACAAGCTGTCTCTTAAGTTACTTTAATTTAAAATAATTAATATGCCTAAATGGCACATTTGGAGGTGGCCTGCCACCTGAAAAATCTAAGTATCTGCTTCTGTGAAGTAAACACACCTATATTTCTATGTTGCAAAATTATCTGGAGCCAAGTAGCAGCACTTTCATTTTGTCTCACTCTTCACCAGCTTTCTTGGCCTGGGGTCATTGATTTGCTTTAGCTGCCTAGGCCCTGGAGACTTTGGATCTGAGTGGTTTGTATCAATCTGTTACATTCTTCCCATTCCTTTTGACCAAGGCTAGTAGCGTGAGGGTCATAGTGTTGCAGAAATCCAGAGAATGACTTCAAAATCAAATACCATAGATTCTAATCATGCCATGGAGAGGCTGTGGGCCTTCCCAGTATCCCACTCCAGTTCGGAACTCAGGTATAACTTTGGATGTTCCCAACTACTTGGACTTTCCTGGGATCTCTCAACTCACAGTGCACTTTCAGT
Source organism: Panthera leo (assembly GCF_018350215.1). NCBI lineage: Eukaryota > Metazoa > Chordata > Mammalia > Carnivora > Felidae > Panthera > Panthera leo. The sequence continues at coordinate 122,274,924 of NC_056686.1, read as the reverse complement.
GAGATTTATATCACCTTGCCTTTAGAATCATGAAATCCAAATGAATGTGAACACAGGGAGAACTTTGAGCTGGAGAGTTTGAGGACTCTCCTGACATGACCAAGTTCTGAATGGAAGAACCATCTAGTTAGGTAATAAGCTTTATTGCTCATTAATCACTTCCTGTTGTTTGGTTATTTTTATTTTTAAGTTCTTTAATGAGGGGAAGTAAAAATCCATTCTTTCTTTTACCTGACACAGAGTTTGGTCTACAGCTAGTAACATGGGAGTCGGTATGTGGTCATAGGTCTGGCAGTGGCCTTGTCATGTACGAGTTTGTTAGAAATAGACACTCTGGTTCTACTCCAGATCTCCTGAATCATAAGCTGTATTTTAACAAGAGCCCTCTGTCATTCATATAGCGCTCATTAGTACGAGTAAGGTACATTTATACAATCAGAGAACACTCAAATATGTAACATAATATAGGAAGACCACAAAAAAACATAGCCAACGATTTAGGTGCCTTCCATATAGGAGTTTAATGGAGTTCCTTCCTGGTTTCAACACAGAGTCCTATGTAATTTTTTCTCCTTATTTATTGGGCTTCTCCTAAGATTTTTTTTTAAAGAGAGATTTTCAAAGATTTAAACAACAAAAACAAAGCAAAACTAGTGACTGCTTTTGTAGCACAAACTGAGGAGAGGAAATAGAGGAATAAGGGGTGGGGTTGCTAGACAAAGCTCTATAGAGTAGGTTGGAAAATTGAATCGCTTGGTGGTGTTGGGAAGTGCAGGCTGACCACAGTGACTAATTAGAATTATAACTTGAATTTTAAGCAGCTTGCATTATTGTGGTGGTTGTTACATCTTTCTTTTCTGGACTGTCCAGGCTCCTCTCCTCCTCCTCCTCTTCTTCAGCTCTATCCACAATTTTCTCCTTTTCTTCTCTCTCTTTTGTGTACATGTGTGTTGTCTATTTCTCAAATGCACTCCAAAAATCCTGCATGCCTGACTGATGAGTTGATTCTGATAATCCAAGATTGTTTGGATTTCTAGCAAAGGAAAGAATGAACACTTCAGAATCAGAGGTGGAAAACATCCCTGAGATGAGAATTAAATGCCACTTTGTACTAGAAGAAAGGTTGGGCCTAGGGTCCATCCTGTCCACTCTATCCTCCTCAGGCACTCAAGTTGATAAGTTGCTTATACTCTCTGATACAATTTGAGAGAATATTGAAGTGCCTGGAGGATTCGCCAAGGTCACATGTAATCACCAAGTGAGGCATAGAAGCAACAGGATGTTGATACTAGTCTGTTGGTTATAATCCATGCTAAAGAATTATGGAAGCCCAGGCAATAGTGCTACCATCCTAAGTAGATTAGAATGGCTAGACCAGGGTCTCCAAAGGTACATTTCTTTTTTTGTGCGTGATGTTGATAGGGTGTACCCTTGTACATGACATTACATGTTTTTCCTAACATTTGAGGACATCCACATGGGGCTCATTGAAAAAAAAATTACATTTTCTTCCTTGTGAATTATAATAAAAATAAAAAGTTTTAGGTATGCTATTAAATGCCAAATTAGCATAAACATCTAAATAAAATGCATTGAACATTTTAATAGGCATCCTTCCAGGAATATAATGTTTTAATTCAGGTGCTTATCTTTGAAATAGCTATGAGTGCTTTTTGAGGAAGACAATTAAATGAGGATTTCTTCTAATTCTTTATCATCACAAGTAGGTAGTATCAGATATCAGGAGTGTATGTATTACTTTTTTCTCCCATTTGTCTACAACACTTTTCTTGCCAACAACCAAAATTTAGTTTCCTTAAATTAGCTACCAAGGAGTTGTAACTATCTAACTTGAATGATTTTGGTTTGTGTTTCTCTTTCAAGAGAAAATATAATGTTTAAAATACTTGGTAATGCATGCATGTGGATTACCTATCAATATTTTCACATCAAGTATTGTAGAATAATAATAATGAAGCATTTCCTCAAACACATGCAGATACTGTTCTATTAGTAGTAATAATTTTCCTTCAGTATTCCAACAAAATACTGATTAAACATTATTAGTGAACCATTTTAACTCGCTTTTTCTAAGTTGAATTGTCTTTTGAATCTGTAAGTTTTCACAGTAAATAATATAATTTTAAATCTGCTTTGTATTTTTGGCTAAGTTCATCCCAGTGCTCAAAAAATGTAAGAGAAGTAAATCATGTCCCTCCACTTCCCCAGTTTTATTGAGGTATGATTGACAAGTAAACATTGTGTATATTTAGGTTACACAATGTAATTTTTAGAGGTCTACAATGTTATGAAATAATTACCACAATCAAGTTAAATAACTCATCCACCAACTCTGTGTGTGTGTGTGGTGAGAATGCTTAAGATCTACTCTCTTAGAAACTTGCAAGTATATGGTACACTATTATTAACTATAATCTCTATACTGTAACATTAGATATCCAGAAGTGATTCATCTTATAACAGAAATGTTGTGCGCTTTGACCAACATTTCCATCCCCACTCCCCTCTCCTTTACCCCCCAACCCCTAGCAACCACCATTTTTACTTTCTGGTTCTAGGAGTTTAACTTTTTTAGATCCCACATATAAATGAGATCATAAATGGGGCTCCTGGGTGCCTCGGTTGGTTAAGTTTCTGACTTTTGATTTTGGCTCAGGTTGTCATCTCATGGTTTGCTTTCAGCACAGAGTCTGCTTGGGATTCTCTCTCCCTCTCCTTCTCTCCTCTCCTACCTTCTGTCTGTCAAGATAAATAAATAAGCTTTAAAAAATAAAAAAAAATGAGATCATACAATATTTGTCTTTCTGTATGGTTTATTTCACTTAACATAATGTGCTGCAGGTTCATCCATGGTCACAATAACAAAATCTTCTTTTTTATGGCTGAATAATACTCCATTATTTTTTCATCCATTCATCCATCAGCAGACACTTAGGCTGTTTGCATATTTTGGCTACTGTAAATTACACTGCCACAAACATAGGAGTGCAGAAATCTTTTTGAGGTTTTTGAGGTACTCTTTGATTTCCTCTAGATATATACCCAGAAATGGGATTGCTGAATAATATGGTAGTTCTAGTATTACTTTTTGATTAAGTTTTTGAAACCATACTTTGAAAGTTCTTTGAATTTGGTGATAATGGTGTGCTCTTATAATTTCTTCAGCTCCAGCTACTACTTTTGTAAAAAAAAATCTTATAGAAAACCTTTGTCTCATAGTTTGCCCTTGCACACACTTAAAGTTTATATATTTTCCCATTTTGTAGCTGGCTGCCAGTGCAGAATTATTAACTATAGTCACCACGCTTCGTGCAGTACAATAGATCTCTCCAACTCATTCATCTTGTAACGGAAAGTTTGTACCCTTTGACTGACATGTTGCCGTTTCTCCCCCACCCCCAGCAACAACCATTTGTTTGTGGTAATTTGTTTAATAACTTTCCATGCAAATGAGTCATAAATTTTGAAGAAGGAAAGTATTAGGCACACAAATAGAAATTTGAGAAAACCGTCATGTTGCCTAATTGTTCATGTCAGCTTCTTTTGTGGTGATTTCGTTGTTTGTCTTATAAATCTGATGACTTCAGCTTTAATCAAAAACATACCAATTATGGTGGGAAAATAAATGTCAAGTAAAAATTAAATCCATTTAAGTACAAAGTTCTCCAGAGAAATGGTGATGATTATAGCTTCAGAAAATTGATTTTCTGGTTATTAGACTATTAAGTTTCATTTAATTTAATAGCAAAAAATTTTAAACTTTATAAAATGTGATTTTTAAATGGTAAAGGCCTATAAACAAATTATGTTCAATTATTTTTATCAGAAATAAAAATTTGTATAAACAGTAATTACTACCAAATTCCCTTAAACAGACTTTGACTAATCTTAAACATCAAAAGCTAATAAAATGTAAATAAATCAAGAGATAAAAATCTAGAGAATTAATATTAGTTTTATTTTGTTTTTTAACTTTATTTATTTTGAGAGAGAAAGAGAGTGAGTGCACAAGCAGGGGGAGGGGCAGAGTGAGGGAGAGAGAGAATCCCCATCCCCAAGCAGGCTCTGCACTGTCATCGTGGAGCCCAGTGCAGGGCCGGAACTCACACACATCGAGATCATGACCTGAGGTGAAACTAAGAGTCAGACAGACACTTAACCAACTGAGCCACCCAGGTGCCTCAACATTAGTTTTCTTTAAATATCAATATCTAATAAGAAAAATGATAATAATCATATGTAACTTCTAGATTAGTAGATAAATCATGAAAATAACTTTCAAGGCAAAGAACAGGAAATGTTTTGCATGCACTGGCAAACTGAAAAGCTTTATTTTTAAAAATTTTCTTTTTGAAAGCAAGAAAGAGCACAAGTCGGGGAGGGGCAGAGAGAGAGGGAGACACAGAATCTGAAGCAGACTTTCAGCACAGAGCCAGACTCGGGGCTCGAACTCACAAACCACGAGAACATGACCTGAACTGAAGTCAGATGCTCAACTGACTGAGCCACCCAGGTGCCCCAGAAAAGCTTTATTCTTGAGAAATGAATCACAAATTGGGGTGACTCATTAGGAAGATGCTGTACATATTATCCCCATAAAGTCTTCATTTGCTCACGTAGTAATGGCTGACTTAACAAAGTTACGTACAAGTAGTGTTCAGACATAATTCCATGCATCCTAATTTTGAAATGGTTAAAAAAGTGGCTTTAAATGTTGAATATTTTACAAATTTTACCATCACCTTACATATTTAGCCATTAGTACGTCACACTTGACCTGTATCCCATTTGTTGACTTGGCTGAGTGACTTTGGTTTATGGTCAAGTGACTGAGCGAGGTGTGGAATCACCTCGATTTTAAGCTAGGCTCTAGCCCTTGATAGATGAGCTTGGGTAAGTTATTCTGTGCCTCAGATTCCTCATCTATAAAATGGCGATAGTGGCAATGCCTACTGTATTTTAGACTGACGTGAAGAGTAAGTGAGTTAACACCTCTATTTCACTTCTGACCAATGCCCAACACATAGTAAATACTAAATTAATGTTACCCACTTTTACTATTACTACCAGAAGGAATAGTAGTACATAAAAAAGAGGCCCTGATCAAATGATAAGTCTTGAATTAGGGTGAATTAAGTGGCTTTTTAAATTACAGAATGCTAATAGTCATTAATATGCATTGTGAATGTCTAAGGGAGAAGGGTGCATGACGTAAAGTGTTTCCTAAGTTTATATAGCCGTAGGATGCTAATTTTGGTCCAAGGACATCATGTGGACACTGATTTGCAGAATATAGTTTAGAAACACTAGCCTCTTGACATTCCCAGGACAAAACCGGACTCTGCACATCCTTTTAATGAAAAAGTCTTTTCTGAGGTTCAGTGTCAGCTCTGGCCTATGTCCTTTATGTCTGGAGTCGTACCTTCATGTTCTTTGTCAAGGCTGATTTAGCAGATGGTAAAACATGGTAGAAATATAATAAGCGCTTATTGATCATGCTAACTAATTTTACACCATCTAACACATTAACTCAGTCCCAGATTTTTCTTGGTTCTCTCAAGACCTCTGCCAGAAAGAACATTTGGAGCATTTGTTCCTCAGACACCCTTTGGATTGCATGTGAATATTTCCATCCTATTTGAATCTGTTTTCAAAATAAAGCGTGATCAGAAGCTGCTTTAAATGTTTGACCAGAGTCCAAATCTCCTCAGAAGGCTTTGTGAAATGTCATTCAAGTCCAAATCCCTCATGTATTTATAATGTTTCTGTTGTATCTTTCTTTCCTGCATCTTTATTTTTTAGATATCCATCCCATTCTTTTCTTTAGGAAGGAGTACAACCAATATTAAACACAGAGACAGTCTTCCTCAGGGGCTGCCAATAGATGCATACCCCGTGGGCCAAGTTCTGCTGTGTCTAACAGCCATGGCCCATGAGGCAAATGACAGAAGCTTCCCAATCATTTCCAGATGAGCAGGAAGGGCTACATTTGCTATAGCTAGAGTCCTGGCATCCAACCCTTGTGATTCTTAATTAAAAAAGTATCAAGCACACTCAATGGGGAAACAATACTTTTTTCACAAATATTGTCAATACTGTCATCAACTCTCAGGAGGGGTATTAGCACAGCCCCCCTATTTTGAACCTTGATCCCATTATGACAGTACTCAAGGATATTACATTTTAGTTTTTCACTTAACCATTGGTCTGATCAGAGAATTGTCTTTCACCCCTACCATGACTTTGAGAATAGGGTATCTGAATTTGGGCACACATGAGGTTGCTTGGAAGCTCCTGGAGATAAAGTACCTTGGACTGTAGACAACAAGTGTTTATTTTTTGATCACCAGTCTCTGTGGTAAAATATGAGGTTTATGATTATGTAAGAGGGCATGTGGAACTGAGTCTGAATGCAGCTCTAGAATCTGTTAGCTGTGTCCTTCAGCAAGTTTTGTTAACCCCTCAAAGACTTGGTTCTGTCACCAGCAAAATGGGCTGATGTCAGGATTGCAAGAGATAACGTATCTAAAATCCTTAACAAATGTCTGAACGTAGTGAAATCTTGAGAAGTGTTACTCTATTTTTGTTCCAGGGATTTAAAAAAATTAAAAATTTTTAATGTTTATTTTTGTTTTTAAGGGTCTGGGTGAGGGAGGACCAGAGAGAAAGGGAGACACAGGATCTGAAGCAGGCTCCAGGCTCTGAGGTGTAGTCACAGAGCCCGATTTGGGGCTTGAACTCAAGAATGGTGAGATCATGACCTAAGTGGAAGTCTGTTGCTTAACCAACTGAGCTATCCACATGCCCCTATTGTTCCAGGGATTTTTTTTTTTTTAATCAGGTCAGCATGGTTTCTCCACCAAAGATTGATTATCAATGAATGCCTTTTAACTGGATCTCTTTTACAGCAATAACACTTTGGGACATGTGTTTTTCTAAAGAGTTAATTCCTCAAACTCTGGCCACTCTCTGCCCAGAGTACCTCCTGCCCTTTTCGTCCCATTCTGCATTTGGTGAGCTCTCCCCCCTTGCTCTCCCAATTCACACAAACCCTATCAAATGATCCTCCTCTTGATGGTTTTGTCCTGCACTTCCTGTTTTCATTACTCTGAACAGGCTCTTTCCACTGTTGTGCCAGCTTGCATGGAATGCCAGCTTGAGGGAATGGAGAGGGAGGAAAAGGATCCTTGAGAGGAAGCCCAAAAGAGCTTCAAATCCATAATTGGTCCCAGGAGACTGCACAGGTATTCAGAAAGGGCTACCACTGTGAATTGCCTGTCTTGCAAAGCTTTGTGCAGGAGGCAAGATCTGAAGAATTGTTAGAATTTGTCTAAGTGAAGTAGCAAATGCAGAGAAGAGAAGGAAGATATGGAGAAAGAATTCTCCTGAGCATTGGTCAAAGTCTTAGATTTGGAACTTCATGGTCTATGTTTGATTCATTGCTTTGCTTTTCTAACTGTGTAATCTTGGGCAAGATATTAAAAGAACTCTGAGCCTTGGTTAATCCATGATGTATATATGGGCTGGTCATGCAGACTCAGAAAATGTTGAGGAGGTGTTTAATAAAAATTAGTTGAATTTTATAGATAAGACTTCCCTGGACATATTTGGTTATGTAAGTTTTAAATCTTGATATTATCAATGGTGCAAAGCTGTTGCTGCTTGAAAATATAGTAGAATCCTGATATAAAACAAGCATCAAATCAGAACGATAATTATCATTAAGGTATTTTCAAGTGCCTAACTATGCCCTGGAAAGCTCATATCTCAGCATTTTGTCCTTTTTCTTACATCTAATTTATACTAGGGATGCTTTAAGGAATTTTAAGAAATTTGCCTTACCAAGGAAACCAATTATTACCTGATGGAGTCCTGCATATGTAATTCTTTCCATTTAAAATTATTTTTATTCTCCTGAGGACCAAAGAGATTGTTAAATTTTTTTAAGGTACATTTTTTTTTTCAAAAAATTGAAATTAGAGAATATAATGAAGGAATGAAACATAGCAAGTAATTTATCCCTCAAAATTTTCCTTCATCACATATTCTTTTAAAATATTGTTAATGGCTTCTTATTATTAAAAAGGTATGGGTAACATATATTTGTGTCACCATTCTTTGGTGGGTATTCTTTCCATTCCAAGTTTCCACTATTATGATTAAACCTTCAGTGGGGATCCTTGTATAAAAAAAAATCAGCCTCCATGGTGACTCTGTCACTTTAAATCTCCAGGAAGGAAGGAGAATATGTCTCCTGCATTTATAGGTTTAAAAACCCAACTTGACCCTCATTTGTTGTACAGTTTTTTTTTTCTTTTTTCTGTAGCACTCTAAGTGCCATTTTCCTTGCTTACTGGCAGAAGTGGTTCATTTCCACTGGCAACTTACCTGGGACATCTTCCACCAAACATGGCATTTTCTTAGGAAAGTTGTACTCAGTTTGATGAGAAGATCTTATTGACTGAAGGGAAAATAAATGATCTCAAGATAAATAAATTCATGTCAGGTAAGTTCTGGGAGAATTAATTTTCAGATATGTAATTCCAGAACTTAATTAGATCACCTTGAAGATGGATTTAATGAATGTTCTCAGATTGAGTATTCATGAAACAAAAAGGGTTTTCCTAAGAACTGATGAGCATACTTGTGTTTTTTACTCTGTTCTTTTTTCTGAGCAATCTAGTGTTCATGGAAAACCCTTGTAAACCCCCTTAAAAACAGAATGAAGAATGAATATAAGCCTTTGATCAAGAATTAAGAAGGATTAACATTCCTTTACAAATTCTCTCATCACACACGTTATATAGTGTCTTACATTTTTCACGTCTGTTCTAGGTAAGGGACATCAGTTAATTTGTTGTAACTGCTTGTGCATTCTTAGCCCAAAGATTATTTAAAAATCTCTAATTCATATATCAATTGTTTAGTGGTTCTTTAATAGGAACTATCACTTGAGAAATTCTTCTTTCTGACAAAGTGACATGTTGTACAGTTTTATCCCCAAAGCTAATTTGCCATTTTTAAGCACCTTTATGAAATGTTAAGAGCCTTTAGTGGGACTGTAAAATAAGCCAGTAAGGTTAGGTTATCAATGATCATGTAACCAACTACCTTAACTTTCTTTCAACTGAATAATAGTAACCACAATGGTAGGTGCGCGCACACACACACACACACACACACACACACACACACGTGCAATTGCAAAATAATAACCATGCAACAAGCATCATTTAGTATTGAAAATGCCTTTTGATTTCAAAGGATAAGATAAATAAGATTTATATGTGTATACATATATTCCCCAGAACTTCTAGAAACAAATACTTTGTTTTTCAATATATATTCCTTTCCTCCTATAAAATGAAAGAATATTTGTCTTAAATATAAGCTAGCAAGGGGTTGCTTTCCAAAGACAATTAATTATAGTAATATCTAATCGTGTAGTATTAACCAGCACATTGAATCACAATAGTAGCAGCAGTGAACATACTTGAGTGTGGCTCTGTGTTAGGGCTGAGCCACTAGCCACAACTTGAGGTGGAGAAGTAGCTTCCTATCTTTGGAAAGAAAGCAGTTCCCTGTGATCTTTAGCCTGGTTTTCTGTGGTTTCAGTTACCACTAATATTTTTTTTTATTACACTGTGTTGTGTTGTTGTAATAGTTGTATTTCATTATTGTTGTTAGTCTCCTACTATGCTTAATTTATACATTAAACTTCATCACAAGCACATATCTATAGGAGAAAAATTTATGTATAGGGTCTGGTGCTATCCATGGTTTCAGGCATCCACTGGGGGGGGGGGGGTCTTAGCATGTATCTCCTGCAGATAAGAGTGGAGAGACTACTGCGTGCTATCTTCATTCAACAAATGCTTACTGAGAATCTACCTTGTGCCCAGATGCCATGCTAAGCCCTGAGGTTACAGGCATGAGTAACACATACATGATGCTGTTTCTCCAGAGATGGAGTCCCCATGGATACTAGCATAGCCACACTGGTAAAATGAGAAATAATGCACAGTTCCTGCAAGTCCTTTGTTCTTTAGCAGATCATTTAATGGTCAGGCCTGTATCTCAGCAGTAAAATGGGGCTATGACAGGAAAAATCACATGGGGACAGGGGGATTGAATGAGAGGATTTGTCTGAGAATTGGCGTAGTGACTGGTCTATTGTGGGTGCTCAACAAAAGTTAGCCAATGTGATGATGATGCTACAGTTATTTTGAGTGTAGATTTCTGTGTAACTGTTCTGGAGTATGTGAGATGCTCACTGCATGGTAGGGGCAGAATCTTTCCCTGCCTGTGAAAAATGAGAGAAGTGAGGTGCCTAGGTGGTTTTGTCAGTTAAGTATCCGACTCAATTTCTGCTGAGGTCATTATCTCAAGGATCCGTGAGTTCAAACCCCGCCTCAGGCTCCACACTAACAGTGCAGAGCGTTCTTGAGATCCTCTCTCTGTCCCTCCCCCGTTCTTGCAGCTCTGTCTCTTTCTCTAAATAAATAAATAAACTTAAAATAAATCTTTAAAACAGTGAGGGAAGTATTAAGAGGGAATTGGAAATTCAAGGAGGCCTTTGCTGTTGTGCATTGTATTATTATAGGCAGAGTATCACAGTTGGAGAAACCATCAATCATGGGGTACAGCAGCAGATGCTGAGGGGGAAAGTTAAAACAGGTGAGAGCAGAATAGCACACACTGACTAGAAAGGTCTTGTGTCGGGGGTTGGGAACCATGTGGTGTCAGCTTGCCTGAAATCACTGAGGTAAATGGAAAAAGCCAGATTTTGCTGTGGAACCCAGGAAAGGGTCTGAGGGCAAGGAGAACAAGGGTAACAGAAGTGAGGGTTTCTGGAGTATATTGAAGACAAAGGAGTTACAGTAATTCAAAGGACAGAGATTCAGAATTCAGAATAGCGATTTGCCCAGAAGGGGGTATAGCATGGGCAGGGATGGAAGAAAAGGGCTTACTTTAGTGCTGGACCCAGTAAGAGGAAATTGAAGCCCTTAAAGAAAAGGAAATTTGCCTAAATCTCTCAACCAACAAGTTTGGAAATTTCAATCAGACAAGATGGGACTTATCAAAATGGGGAATGAAATGCAATAAAGTAGCGGGAGACCATCTTAGTAATTCTGACATAAAAAGATTAGAGGATTCACTCATTACTGTACAAAAATTGAACATGGGAAATGAATTACAGTGAAAAAGATGGTTCTTTAATTTTAGTTTGAATTGAGGATACAATGGTACATGTTAGAATTGCTGAGAGGACAAATTAAAGGTTCTTCTCCACCCGAGAAGGAAAGCAGATACCTTCTCCCACTTTGGCCATGGAAGAGGGCAAAAACCTTGTGGTAGATGGAGGTCTGATCAGGAGACCTGCCTTCTGGTGAAATTCTGGTGAGTTTTTTGGAGTAGCGTGCTTTTTCTGGGCCTCAATTACTTCATCTGTAGATAGCATATAAACAAATAGTTTCATTTATATTTCCTTTTTAAAAATGTTTATTTTTGAGAGACAGGATGGGGAGGGGGCAGAGAGAGAGGGGAACAGAGGATCTGAAGCGGGCTTTGCACTGACAGCAGAGAGCCTGATGTGCAGAGAGCCCAATGTGGGAATCGAACTCATGAACTGCGAGATCATGACCTGAGCCAAAGTCTGATGCTTAAACGACTGAGCCACCTAGGTGCCCCATATATTTCCTTTTGTTTTTAAATTTATTTTAGGGAGAGAGAGAGAGAGCAAGCGAGTGCATGAATGGGGCATGGGAGGGAAAAGAGGGAAAGAGAGGATCTTAAGCAGGGTTCACGGTCAGTGCAGAGCCCAGCCCAATGTGGGGTTCCATCCCATGATCCTGGGCCTGAGCCAAAATCAAGAGTCAGACACTCAATTAACTGAGCCACCCAGGTGCCCCCTCATTTATATTTCTATGGGCTCTAGAATATAACCTGATATTTCACATTGCTAACTGCTTTAACTGCCTATTTTAGTGAAGGTATAAAGCAAGAATTGAGAGCAGTGGTAGATTAAAGTAGTCAGAAATAAGACCAAAAACAAAATCTATCAGTAAAAAATAGTTATTGAGAGCTAAAATTTGGAGGCAGTCTACACGGGTTCAAATCCTGGCTCTGTCCAGCTTTCCTGGGCAAGTTATTCAACTTTTTGTGCCTCGGCTTTCTCATCTATAAAATGGCAAATAACTAAATAAAATGGCAATTTTAAATAATTAATTAAATAAGTCCATATGCGTAGAGTTGCTTATAATGAAGCCCTACCCATGAGTATGGAATTGCTACCAAGCTTCACTAGAGATGGAAATAATGTGAGTCACATATTAAAGGTAGAAAGATTTGGAAAGAGATTCCAGACCAGGGAAACAGTAGGAAAGAAAGAAGTATGAGTTTGGCACCTGTGGATGGAAGACAGTCACGCCATTTTCTAGAGTAGAAAGAAACCAGGACTGAATAATGGAGGGCATTAATTTCTACTATAGAGTTTCCTACTGGAAGGATTAGAGAGTTCTGTCATAGCTACTGAGCACATTATACTTCACTCTGTGAAAATAATGGGAAAATGCTGGAGGTTCTCAAAAGGGAATTACATGACAAACATGGCTTTGGGGGAGGCTGGATCTGATAACTGTATTCTGGTTGGATGTTCATTTATTGGTGCCATTTGGTCAGTGTTCTCTGTAAGAATATGGTAAAAGATTGTATTTTTAGATAATAGTAGGTCTAATGTACTCCAAAAGGCTAAGTGCTAGTGATAGATGGGTCAGAGTTTGGGACAAGAAAAAGAAAAGTTTCCCTTTGGGCCCTCCTATGTAAATCATAGGTAGGTGGTGCTGGGGTCTTTGGAAAGAGTTGTATTATTATTATTATTTTAATGTTTATTAATTTTGAGACACATACACACACACACACACACACACACACACACACACACACAAAGCACAAGCAGGGGAGGAACAGAGGGAGAGGGAGACACATAATCTGAAACAGGCTCTGAGCTGTCAGCACAGAGGCCAACATGTGTCTTGAACTCACAAACCGTGAGACTATGACCTGAGCTGAAGCTGGAAGCTCAACCGATTGAGCCGCCCAGGCGCCCCCCTGTTGGAAAGAGTTTTATATTGAAATGATCTGTTTTCTGTGGGGATGTTTCCTATCAGAGCCTTCGTGAGGTATTTTAGGTCTTTTAAAAAATCCATGCCCTCTAGTTCAAATGGTAGTCAGGAAATTTGAGAGAGGAGCAAGCAATCAATATTAAAATAAACCAAAAACTTCTTCGTTTTATTTATAGGAACTATGGAAACATTTAAATGTAGGGACGACTGAGTGGCTCAGTCGGTTAAGAGTCTGACATCGGCTCAGGTCATGATCTCACGGTTTGGGAGTTCGAGCCCCGTGTCAGACTCTGTGCTGACAGCTCAGAGCCTGGAGCCTGCTTTAGATTCTGTGTCTCCCTCTCTCTCTGCCTCTCCCCACTCATGTGTTTACTTTCTCTCTCAAAAATAAATGTCAAAAAAGTTTTAAAAATACATGTGTAAAATTCTTGGTGGATTATTATGCATATGTTTTTGTTATAAATTTTATTTGCTATAAGAGATTTCCCCACCCATGTCATGTCACCTGAGCCTGTGTGGTGCTGGCATTTGAGCAGGCACTGCGTCATTGTTTTGCAGTAGGTCCATTGATTTTGAGCCCTTTCAGGAATGGCTATAAGAATTCAACTACATTCAACTCACTTTATCTACCTTTGCATTTGCCAGCCCTGTTGGTTAAAGTTTTCTTTTAATATCAAAAGGGAGCAAATATTGAACTCTGTAAATACTGCTCTAACTCTGGGAAACCATTTGTAAACATTTTATTTATTTATTTTTTTTAATTTTTTTTTCAACGTTTATTTATTTATTTCTGGGACAGAGAGAGACAGAGCATGAACGGGGGAGGGACAGAGAGAGAGGGAGACACAGAATCGGAAACAGGCTCCAGGCTCTGAGCCATCAGCCCAGAGCCTGACGTGGGGCTTGAACTCACAGACCGCGAGATCGTGACCTGGCTGAAGTCGGACGCTTAACTGACTGCGCCACCCAGGCGCCCCTGTAAGCATTTTAAAACATGTAATCTTTCCCCATTATCACATTCCTGTCCTTACTCACAGCCCATCAACTCAGGAAATATCATTCAGGAAAAACTAACTGCTCAGAAAACTCAAGCTATGATAAAATAATGAATTTGGGATATCACAATTTGATAACTATTATAGAGAATGTTCTTTTATAAGAAGCTCTAAAAGATTTTATCCTCTAAAATATACCCACAAAATCCACTTGCCCTCAGATATTGGCATTGGATGTCAACAGACATGGGCCTTAAAGGTTAAGGCCATAAACTGATGTCCCCAAAATATGGAGTATATTGGCAACTTCAGGATAAACATCAGGTAAGAATCTTGGGTGTCCAGACACACTAAAAGTTGTTGAATGCAGTAGATAAACCATCCCTTTGGTTATTGATTTATCTATTAGCTGAGAAGTAAATGCCAACTATGCATTGGCACACACACATATATAGAGACACGCATATATATATATATAGTTGACTCTTGGACAATGTGCTTGGGTGGGGGTAAGGGTCACTGATCCCATATGTAGTTGAAAATCTGTGTGTAACTTTTGATTCCCCAAAAAGTTTACTAAAAGCCTACTGTTTCCTGGAAACTTTACCAATAAGATAAACAGTCAACACATATTTTGTATATGTGTTATATACTGCATTCTTAAAGTAAGCTAGAGAAAAGTAAATGTTTTTAAGAAAATCCTGAGAAGAAAATACATTTATAGTACTGTACTATATTTGTCAAAAAAAAATCTTCATGTAAATGGACCCATGCAGTTTAAACCTATGTTGTTCATGGGTCAAGTGTGTGTATGTATGTATGTGTGTGTGTGCGCGCGTGCAATTTTTTCATCTTTCCCTCTTTTTGCAACATTCATGTTGCCCTTTGGTAACTTTTTCCCCTTTTGGACAGGATTTATCTTGATAGTCCTTGTATCAATCAGTGCCAACTCAGGAAAATAGAAACCATACCAGAGATAGATCATAAACCATAACAGAGATAGATCATTATAAGCACATTAGTTAAACAAGTATTGAAAGACAACCTCTGAAATTCCACAGAGGTGGTACCTATGGAAAGCAGCTGCCACCTCTATGGTTGGGGAGAGGGGAAAATTGGGGACTATTAGAATCAGGAAACTTGGAAGTGGGGCCCACGAAAGTGGGATCCAGATCTTTGGATAAAAGGGGTTCTGTTCAGTTGGCAGTACTAAATCTGAAACCCAAAGAAAAAATATTTCAATACTGGGACCTAGAGGTTGCTTTTCTAAGGGGTTGCTTTTCCATCATTTATATTATCTGTGAGGGGACACAGTGAGGCTGGTTTGGGAACACTCAAAGAAGAGGTCAAATGGGAACCAACTGCTACTGTCAAGGCAAAGTAACACCAGCAGGTATAGCAAACAAAACTGAAGAAGTAAGTCCCTTAGTTTTCCTCCAGCCTACTGGCCTCTTAGTACCCCTTGGCAGAATCTGATATGGAAACTGCTGGCAAAGGAGAGAGATAGTTGCTGAATCTCAGCCTCCGATTCGCAATCCCCAAGCAGGGGATGGCAGAGTGGGTGTTGAACTGAGAGAAATAAGGTTAATAACAGCACAAATCTTTTTACCAAGTTTTACTGTTATAAAGTATTCCTAGTGGAAGTACTGTAAAGACTCTCTCACCATGCATAGGCATATGCACAAACATGTCTTAGAGCAGGGTAAATGGTGAACATAAACTAGGGTGATGGGAATAATTCAGGAAAAAACCCTAATATCTCTCTTGCCCATTATGGGTTGAGAACTTTAGTAGGTCTTTCAGAGATAACATTTCATTTAATAATGCCAACAGCCTGTTGGGTAATGCCATTATCTCTATGATGCAAATGAAAAAAAATCACTCTCAAGGGATTTAAGTAATTTTGTTCAGTGAGTAGAGAAGGTAGAATTCCAGTCAAGGCCTGTGTGACAACAAACAAAATACTGAGCTTTATTTATCCACTGAAATGTAGAATAAGGCAAAACCACAGAGTTAAAAGCACAGATAACCAAGAAGTAGGGGCATAGAACAAGGAGGGTGGTGACTTTTATTCTAAGGAAATGCCCACCCAGTCTTGGAGGGTGAACTGGATTCAGTTTCAGTGCTCTGGACTTGACTCTACTTTGCTTTCTGGGTGGGGTAATTCTATCAGGGATGGACTTGGGCTGTTCTCATAGCCCTCAAGTCAAGTTTCTGTTGCCACCAAATGGTGCCATCCAACTGTGGCCCACCTCATTTTCATATCTTTCATACCTTTCACCTCTTACCTCTCACCCTGAGGCTTTGGTGTATTGCTGTGACTTGAGGCACCAGGGGACATGCTCCAGCCCCATGCATGTGTGACTCATAAATGCAGGGGGATTAACACCCTTTGAGCAAGGAATATGAAGCGTTATTAGAACATGGTAGATAAGATTTTCTCCCTTTCTCTATCTGAATGGATTCTTTAGATTTACAACTTCATGGGGCCTCCCTGAAGATGTCCTGCAAGGCTGAGCAGACAACTTGTCACAAATTCTGGCTAGCTCAGTAACACATTCTTATATTTTCTCCCCTTACACTCTTTTTCCATCACTCTTGCTGCCATGGGATTGCATTCCCCAATAACATGGCAGCACAATAAGTTTTTGCAAAGACGATTTTAGGGGAAAGGAGGTTGCTGGATTGTGGGGGAAAGTGCCAGGATAGGACATTGGGGATACACAGTTTTCTTTGTGCCTGGAAGTAATCCCCAATATTGATTATTTTAAGTATTTTGGTGTTACCTGTAACATGATTAAGTAGGGTCTGGAGAGAAGTTCTAGGGGAGATACAAGGATAGATCTGACATCCCTGCCTTTTATGGAATGAAAGTTTGTCATCCTGCAGATCAGTTCCTGTGGGAATTATTCAAACTGAATGTCCTTAAATGAGGCCTGATGTATAGCAATGCTCTATCCCTATAGAACTTCTCGATTGTCAATTCAAAATTCTGTTATTGTTCATATAATGCTATATTCTCTGAATAGCCAACTCCCAATCCGAATTTATAACTAACCTCTTATAACCTCCTCTGGGAAGTGTTTGTTCATCCCTTTTCTTTCTGTTGAACTTTTGAGACTGTACCCTCATCTATGTTTCAGAGATCTTTTTACATTTATATTATAGTGTAAGCCATTCTATTTCTGTACAGTCTGGAGGGGTCCTGGAAGCAGAGACTGTGCCTTGGTCAATGCTGAATTTCTAGAAGCTAACAGATGCTTGGCATACAGTAGGCAGGCCTTGACATTTGTTGACTCCACTGACTGAATAAAAGGAACCCTGATGAAATCCCTAGCTTTTTAATTAACCTATTGTACAAATCCCAGGAGAAAATTGTTCAGTCAGACTCACATTTTGTGTGAGTGTAATATGCTTTTAACCACATGATGAAATATGACAACAAAGATTCCATGGTATTAAGATATTTATCTGGCAACTTTCATAAGTCCTCACCACTTAATTATTTGGGCTAAGTCTTTGAAAGCCCTGAAAAAATGTTAATTTGGAAGTATCATACATATATATCTGGTCAGATTAGCCCCAGTTCTTTCCTACATAGACACACAAACCAGATTTGGACCTAGTCAGCCTAAGGCCAACAAGTAATGACCTATCCACCCTGTCACACTACCTTTTTCAAATAACAAAGTAGGGTATTTATTAAAAAACAATGTAGGGTATTTATTGGTCTCTAGCATCCAGGAAAAATAGACAAAATAAAGGATGAGGGAAAGACAGAAAAGAAAATAGATTTTATGTACTGGAAAAAAAAAAAAAAAACAAAAAACAAAAAAAACAAACCTCTGAATCCGAAACATTTTTGTCTTTGGAGTATATAAAAGAAAGGATTCCATGACAAATCATTTGGTGGGGAGGAATATCAAGGCAGGAATACATCTGATGCATGAGGTGCTCCAAAGGAGATTGTCAGTGGGGTAAGGGCAGCAAAGAGCAAAAATGAATGTCTCAGAATTGAGAGCCAAATAAAGGGCACTGGAAAGATTTTTCATGCACCTGGTAACTATGACTGGGACATTGACCTAGGCAACTTGCTTTAGAGTAAAAACTATAGTTACAAGATGAGCAGTCATTTAACCACCTGATGAATGACTTCAGGTTCCATAGCATTTCTTTTGGCAGGATTATATGGTAGTTAAGAGTAGGTGGTCTGCCTGTATACAAAAAAAAAAAAAAAAATCTGGATTTTCATCTTGGTTCTACCATTTACTAACTCTGTGACCATCTCAGCCTAGTTCTTTAACTTCCATCTGCCTCAGTTGCTGTAAATTAAATAGCATTTCCCTCAGAGTGTTATAGGGACCATGACGGAAATAATGCATGTGAAGCCCTCATCCCCGTAATAATGGCAAGTGTTCAATAAATGCTCATTGTTTGTCACATCGTTGTTATAATTAGGGTCCAGTTCTGGTAGGTGTTCTTCTACCTTTGTGTTTTGACTAACAAGGATGCATTTTTTTTTAATTTTTTTTTTAACGTTTATTTATTTTTGAGACAGTGAGAGATAGAGCATGAACGGGGGAGGGTCAGAGAGAGAGGGAGACACAGAATCCGAAACAGGCTCCAGGCTCTGAGCTGTCAGCACAGAGCCTGACGCGGGGCTCGAACCCACGAACTGTGAGATCGTGACCTGAGCTGAAGTCGGACACTTAGCCGACTGAGCCACCCAGGCGCCCCAAGGATGCATTTTTAAAACTTTTCAGAGACTCTTAATCCTCAGTAATATGGGTATCTGATCTCTGGGACTGAGAAAATCCTCACTAATTTTCCCAAAGCTGATAAAAATCCACGATATTCTAAATGACCTTATCAAGTGCTGTCCTAGTCTGGGGAGGCAGGGGAGTGACTTGAAGGTGAAATACCCCGTTAGCAATACCCCAGGTGAATGGAAAATTTAAAATAATATTCTAATGATTCATTGTACATTACTACGCCCCATTAGGTGCCTACATTACATCTTAGGGCACAATCAATATCTGTCATCTTGCTTATGGCTTTGGTGCTAGAGCGGTTCAATTTCATTTTGCAACTCTCATGCCCATGAAGCTATAGCTCAGGTGTCATATGATAAAATATTACTCAGAAGTACATATTCACTCCTAAAGCATAGTGGAAAATAATTGATGAAGAAGGTGTCTTTCCATCTGGTCAAACACCATTAAAGTGAGGATACGATTGATATGAGAAAAAAGTAAGACCAACATTGTATGAAACTTTTTGGTGAATCCCTATGAGAGAGAGAGAGAGAGAGAGAGAGAGAGAGAGAGAGAGAATTCTGTATTCAAGACAGTTCTTTGAAAAGTATTTTTTAAGCACTTAAGCCAGATTGCTATTTATAAAACTTTAATATAGATAAAACTTACTTCATTAATATATCTATTACATAAAGAGAGGTACCAGTATGTATACATATGCTGGTTTTCATTAAAAATGTTTTTTTAAACTATTCAGTTACAGATTATGGCAAAACTGAAGGAGACACTCCAAAGTAGCCATGAGTAAGTAATAATAAACCAGTTGTCATCATTCTCAACAAAGCTACTGAATTAGCTAAATAATCTATATTTTGAGTTGTTTCCTTTCAGAATTGGAATGCCAACTGACTTCCCCCTCTTTTTTTCATGTGGGTTCTCTTGTGGAGAAGTCTACAAAAACAGTGCAATTAAAATATCTTCCCCACACATTCCACCAAGTAGAAAGTCATTCAGGTTAATAGCAGCCTGTATTAGAATTTCAGTATAACTGGGAGGGTTAAACCCATCATCCGATGTCCTGTAGTTTAGTGTGAATTTTTAAAAATGTTAAATGCATCCTTTCTTTCCAAATTGAAATCAAACAGAAATGTGAATTCTGCTTAAGAGAGAGGGCATGGAACATGGTAAACCCACGGCTCTTGCCATAGTGTGGAGCTTCTGAAAGACAAAAGTCAATGTGAAAGTGTGTGTGTGTGTGTGTGTGTGTGTGTGTGTGTATGTGTGTGTAGTATAAAAAGACCAAATTCAGCTCTAGAAATAGATGCCTAAAAGCCTCAACAAATTTAATTGGCACAGCCCTTCTGTTTAAGATGCCATTGGCTGCAGGCACCATTTGCCATGACTCTGGAAAAACACCAATAACATGCTGCCTCACAGATGTCCTCAATGCTCTTAGACCTGTCTGACTTTATAAAAGGAGGGACATATGCAATTCAGTACATCTGGTGACATTTGATTTGGGGTAAAAAAAATGACTGCAACAGTGGCTTTCTTTTACATAGGAGTTTGTCCTAAAAAGGACTGTGAAAAACTGGCTTCATTTGATTGTTAATATATAATTGTATACAAGATAGCCACAGTTTAGTCTTGGGGAGATTTGATAAACTATAATAATTTATTTGGTTTCTTTAAAAAGGTTGAGAAATTTAAACACCTTAACACTGATATATTATACCTTGGAAGGGCACTTTTTGGGTTTTAGAATATTAAATTGCAACTCACACTACAGAATATACATTGATACTGGAGTAACTACCCTGGTATTGAGAAAAAAACATATTTTGCAAGGGAGAGAAGGGTCTGGAGGCCCAAGTAATATATTGTTTTAGATCAGTGTAAGAAAGGAAGAGAAGCAGGTGTAGGATAAGGCAAATGAATCACACAGAAACACGAGTTTTGATTGGGACAGTCTCAAAATGCTGCAGGTGATTGTAAACATTGAGGGGATCAGTGGGGCTATCCTGTTCTGTTATTTTCTCTTATGCTGGATATTGCCAGATTTTGCATCATGAAATGTAAAATACTAGAAAGTTTTTTTTTCCTTTGCAATTATTCATCCCTTTCTATTTTTGTATAGCTTTGGGCGACTGTTGAATATTCCTAATATATCTTAGCATGGCTTTAAGGGGGGAAACAATGAGAAGAAGTGAGGAATTTACTTTGATTGTTGAAACATATATGTTTAACCAAGTGTGTAGTAAAGTGAGTCTCCTGTTTTCTCTGTCATTTTGTTACAGAGTCAGGCACTACACCCTCCCCACTGTTGGATTAAGTACAGTCTTCCTCTAATTTAGGATTGGTGTGGGGTGCTGTTTACTTTGTGGATTTCTGACTCTCTCATTTCAGGCCTAAAGTTTAGAATTCTGTCGAATTGCATAGGTTTCTTCAATAGCCTTCTATTTATTCTTTCTTTTGCCACTTCCTATTTCCAACTCTTGTGTTGCTATGAGACAAATTTTCTTTAAACAGGACTGTTTTTTGAGTCATTCCTTGTTGAAGAACCTAACCATTTTTCTCGTGCTCTGATGTATAATCTGTATTTCTCTTTCTAGAATTCAAGGTCATCTTCACTTTTGTTCCACTTGATCTCACCTTAATTTCCTGCCCATCCTCTACGTGAAATGTATCCTCCCCCCACCAATTAACCACCCCCCCACTTTGTAGTTTTCATGCCATTCCCTATGCTACTGCTTTTCCCTAGAGCACTCACTCTGCCTTCTTTTTCCCTCATAAATCTTACTGAGTTTTAAGTTCACTTTGATTCTCACTCATACAGTAGTAAAACAGCTAACTCACACTGAGCCCTGACAATGTGCCAGCCACTGTTCTAAGCACCTGTCATGATTGCATTGTTTAATTTCTTTCTTTTTTTTAAAATGTATTTATTTATTTTGAGAGAGAACACAAGCAGGGGACAGGTAGAGAGAGAGAGAGAATCCCAAAGCAGGCTCCTCCCTGCCAGGGCTGAGCCCAACTTGGGGCTCAGTCTCACAAAACTGTGAGATCATAACCTGAGCAGAAGCCAAAAGTCAGGCATTTAAACTGAACCACCCGGTGCCCAGCATTGTTCAGTTTCCGAATCAACCTTATAAGGTAATTCTGCAACCCCATTTTGTAAACAAGGCAATTGAGGCACAGAGGAGGAACTGCCTAATAGCACAGCTATTAAGCCACTTGACTGGGATACACAACCAGACTCCTGACTTTTCTTCCTGTTCTCTCCACTGTCACACTCTTTGGCCACCCTGCTCAGTCCCCAGAGCCATCCAACTCATCTGATTTTCTCCATTATGAGCTTACATGGTACCTTTATTCAGAATTTTAAAGTATATTATTTATTAGTGTCTATTTTATGCATGCTCTTTTTTTCTAAACAGTTATGTAGCAGGATATCTTAAAATGAGTTCCGTACTTTGTTCTACTTTGTTACAAAACAGCATACTGTCCCAGCTCATGGCAGAAACTCATTAAATACTCATTTGTTGGGGCGCCTGGGTGGCTCAGTTGGTTAAGCGGCCGACTTTGGCTTAGGTCATGATCTCGCGGTCCGTGAATTCGAGCCCCGCGACGGGCTCTGTGCTGACAGCTCAGAGCCTGGAGCCTGTTTCGGATTCTGTGTCTCCCTCTCTCTCTGCCCCTCCCCTGTTCATGCTCTGTCTCTCCCTGTCTCAAAAATAAATAAAATGTTAAAAAAAAAATTTAAAAAAAATAAATACTCATTTGTTGTTGATAGATCATGCAAAGGCAACACTCCTCCCCTCCAGTTATATAATAATTGTCTTGATTTTGTATTTCACTCTGGCAATATTGACTAAGTACCTTCAAATCTAGTGACACACTGTAAAGTGTTTTAAATTTCCTGTATGAGATCTAAAAGTAGGTCACAGGTCAGGTGGTAGTTAACTAGCATTCTTCACTGGCTTCTGAGTTGGGCTCCAATAGATCTGACTTATTTGTTTTTATTTCAACATTTTTTGGACACAACTTTTTAAAACATTCTTACCATGTAAACAACATATCACACAAATCAGAAAATCCCACCATTTGTGATATTACAGTCTATGTTCTAGGAGACACTGTTTAACTACCTTAGATTCTCCTTACTGGGCACTAGACAGTTCATGCTTCTGAAATCATGGATATTGGCTTTAAAAAACTCAATTTCACTGTGTTTTAGCTGAGTTACCTTTCTTTTAACCAATATTATGATCACAATTTGAAAATGTCTGGTTTTAATATTGGATGCAATCTTTTTTTTTTTTTTGGATGCAATCTTAATATATGGCCACTGGGAACGGAAGCTCAGGAATCAGGCAGACCCTGAATTTGAATCCCATCTCTACCATGGGGCAGTCTTAGCAAGAAAGGCCGTTTATATGAACAACCACTTCTTAATATCTAAAATGGGGATAATAACACCTACTCTGCAGTTACTTAAGCAAGTTACTCCTTTGTGCCTGTGGGTTGTTGTGAGAATTAAATCCAGTAATACATATAAAGGAATTACATGGCATACTTTTTGCCATATGGTAATTGCTTTATAAGAAGTTTTTATTAGTAGCAATAATATATTTCTTTTTTTAATGTTTTTTAAATTTATTTTTGAGAGACAGACAGTGCGAGCAAGTGAGGGAGGGTCAGAGAGAGAAGGAGATGCAGAATCTGAAGCAGGCTGCAGGCTATGAGCTGTCAGCACAGAGCCCAACGTGGGGCTTGAAGCTATGAACCCTGAGATCATGATCTGAGGCCAAGTCAGAAGCTTAACTGAGCCACCCAGGCACCCTGCAGTGATATATTTCTTAAAGGTAATATTTGATATATTCTGACCCACCTGAAAAAAAAATGACATGTAGAATTTGTAGATGATTTCCCTCCCTCCCTTCCTTCTTTTTTCCTCTCCTCTCCTCTCCTCTCCTCTCCTCTCCTCTCCTCTCCTCTCCTCTTCTCTCCTCTCCTCTCCTTTCTTTTCCTTCCTCTTAGCTTTTAAAAGAGCTTTATTGAAGTATAATTTATGTACAATAAAATTCACTGATGAATTTTGGTGATTGCATGCAGACAGGTAAGCAACACTGCAGTGAAGATATAACAGAGTCCCATCACCCTAAAATACTGCTTCATGTCCATTTGCCGTCAAAACACACTCCACCCATATTCCTATTCCCAGGCAACCACTGATTTGTTTTTTGTCACCTTGGTTTTGCCATTTCTAAAATTCCATATTAATGGAACCCTACAGTGTGTAGACTTGTACATTTGATATCTTTTCCTCAGCATGATGTTTTGGAGATTTACTTAATTTAATAATACTATATTATTACGTTTAATGATATTTTATTTCCTTTTATTGCTGAGTAGTGTTTCATAGTATGAATATATCAAAATGTGTCTATCCATTCACCACCTGATAGGCATTAGGTTGTTTCAGCTTTTAGCTTCATGAATGATGTTGCAATAAATATATGAATACAAGGCTTTGTGTGAACTGATGTCCAGGAAGAGGATACAGGATTGTATGGGAGAGCATAGCACACTGTGCCCGAATCACAACAGCTTTGTTCTGGTCTTTGCCAGTGACGCGATAATAATAATAATGAAGTAGGCATGCCTTTTTATTTGTCTGGCCTGCCTAATCCCCTTCTCAGAGAAGCTGCTCCCACAGCCTCCGCTGAGCCAATTACCCTGCCCACAGCCCAGTCAGTGCTCACTGAACTGGGGCAGACATCTCAAACTTGCCAAATGGTTAATTCCCCTCTGAGAATGTGAAATTCAGAAATAAGGGCTTTCAGAAACAGGGGCTTTGTTGGGTTTAATTGAGTACGTGTGCTTGAACTAGAGGTAAGGTGGACTTGGCTGGAAAAGCCAGTTTCCATTAAGTACTGAGAGAGCAGAAACCCTGTGTGTTTGTGTGTGTGTATGATGTGTGTGTGTGGCAACAGAGAAGCAAGGAGACACAGAAATAAGAGACTAGATGACTTGATGGAGGTATAAGCTTCATCCATTCCTCCACATTCCAGTGTTCCAAGATGCCAAACAATCCCTTCTGCTTTTTTTTTTTTTTTTTTGCCAGATGCCCAGATAGTCTTCTAGTGAACTCTCTTCAGTCTGAACTAGGTTCAAAGGGCTTTTGTTTTTGACAAACATATCAACCAAATGATTCCTGACTGAGACAAATCATAATTGTTGGAATGATTTACTGAGTTCTAACTATGAACCAAATATTTTAATAACCGTAATGTCTTTATTACTCTCTTACTTTTTACCACAACATCCCTGCAACCCTGCATTTCCTTTTACACAAATGAAGCAACCTAAATTGAAAGAAATTAAGTAATTTGTATGAGGTCATGGAGTTGGAGAACAGCAGACCCCCAGCCTAAATTCTTACCTTCTTTTCTTTAAAGTCCTTGTTGGTACCTGAGCTCCCAACTGGGCCCTTGGCAATGAAGTGAAGGAGGTGACCTAAGGCTCTGTAAAGATACCCCGGTTTCTGGATCTCCCAATGACATTTCTGAGGGAGTGAATGGAGTAATAGGCTAAGAGGAAGTTCCTGTCTGTGGATTCCACTTTCTCTATGAATGTAGATGATTTACTCCTGCTGAGGGCAGATATAGTATGGAATATTTGAAGAAAGACACTGGGAAAGCTACAGAGTGCTGATTTAGGAATGCAGAGAAGTTATAAGCATGTGTACTACACAAGGGCTGTGTTTCACATGTGTAAAATTTAGGGAAGTATAAACATTCCCTGATGGCATAGTTGCTTCTTTGTTCTTTTGTTTATTTTATTAGGGAGGGGGGACATATATGATTTTTGGAAGCTGAAACACTTTATTTCTGTTCCTTTTGGAAGTGACAAGGGTGGGTGGGTAAGGACTTGGCAAAAAAGCATGGAATGAAGGAAGTGCAGTCAGCCACAGGAAAGGAGGGAAGGGACCATGGAGAGGTAAGGGCTTCAGGATGTGTGAGGGAGCGCTCCCAAGTCAGCCACATTTATTCCCCTAGCCCGGTGTACTTCAGAAGCAGATGGCAGAATGGCGAAAGAATGTGTCTTAACCTTACTCCTTGTATGTAAATACAGACTTTGCCACTAATTGCTGTGGCCTTTGACTATTTGCTGGTCTTTTCTCAGCTGTGGTCGCAACATCTGAAAAGGAAGATTGTTAGACTTCACAGGCTTGCTGTAAAAATGAAATGGGTTGAGGCAAATAAAGCACCAGGCCTGCCACCACATAGCAGGTGCTCAGTGAAGAGTATGTTTCTTACTACTGCTTCCTACTGTTGGAGACTTTCATTAGTTTTTCATCTATTTACCTTGATGATTTTCTCTATCTTTAGGATTGTTAGGAAAATCAAAGAGGTTCACGGTGGAGAATATTATGTCATGGCTTGTAATGGGGTCACCCTTTTACTCTCATACTCAGAACTAGATAAAAATAGGCCAGAGGTTTCTTGGTGGTTATTAATTTAAATTTATCAAAGCATCTTCTTAGGTGTAGGTGCCAAAGCGCTTGAGTATGTGGTTTAAATCGTTAGATACACAGAGTGTTAAGTCTTTTTGTGGCTCAGGGATGGCAGTTATGCCTGGATCATGAGGCTTAGTGAATGGTCCCTCCTGCAGACAATATAGAGACTGAGAGTAGGGACTAGTGATTCCATTTTATCTTATATACTAAATGTAATAAACATATATTTAATTATGTCATGGATATATTTATATAGAGATATTTTTGTGATGCATAGTGATTTGTAAATATATATATATATATATATATATATATATATATATATATATATATAAACTGCTTTCTATATTTAGCCTTGAATGTCCTTTTGTGCAAAGAGACTGCATAAAATCACTGAGTCCAAGAAAGCCATATGCTGATGAAGATATGCTTAAGGAACACGGTCAAAAGTTCCATCACTGGGCCCCCAAAATGTTTTTTTTAAGTGTATTTATTTATTTGGATAGAGAGAGAGAGCATTTGACTGCATGCATGAGCAGGGGAGGGGCAGAGAAAGAGGGAGAGAGAGAATGCCAAGCAGGCTCCATGCTGTCAGGGACGAGCCCAGGGTTCTATCTTACCAATGGGGAGATCATGATCTCAGCCAAAATTGAGAGTCAGATGCTTAACCGACTGAGCCTCCCAGGTGCCTGGCCGCCAAAACGTTTTTATGCTAAAGACCAAGAGAACTGTCAGAGCAGACTTTGACATTTGTCTGTTTATTCTTGCACTAAAACAAGCAATTTAAAAACAGTTGAAGGGAAATGACTGGCTATTTTTGAGCACAATCCTCTGGAAATACAGCAGGAGTAAAGCATATGTAAATGAATGAAGCTGATGTTATGGAAGCCCAAATAAATCTTAGGGGTGGACATTACACAGAACTGAATGCAGCCTGTGGAGCACTCCAGGTGAAATTAAACTTAATTATTGGTGTAAATACTGCAGAATGATCGGTGGTAAGTAGAGAAAAAGGAGGATTCACCTCTGTCAGCTCAAAACACACATTGGTGCCCAACTTAAATTAATTTAATAATAATTAAAATATTCCCAATAATTCAAAGTTCTGTGAGTTTAATCCACAAGGTGATCCTGAACCAACAAGGGAGAGGCCAGGTTGACACTTCATCCAGGCACAGGGTCTGGGAGCTTCTAATTGTTTCTTGCTTTGCATTGTTTCCAGATGACAAGCTTTGCATACATTTTCTCCCTTGCTAGAAAATGTTATATTCTGTCATCTACTTTAAAGGTAGCAATTAAGAAGGATTATGTGTTAAAGATCTCCAGGCACCTGTGGAGATGATACTCCTAATTACTCTGAAGACACTGTGGTCTTTCAACTCATCAATGGTATAGAGTTATTTTTATGTGGGAAACAGGACAGAAATAAGTAGAGAGCATAGAGGCTGTTCTTGCCTTTTTTAAAGCTCCAGTCTTTTGTAAAACATAATCCAGATGATTTTATTGTGAACAAGTGAACCCTGATGTCAGTTTAGTAACCTGGGACAGGGAAGATTCTTTCTCTGCCAGGCCCAGCCAATTTCCATCTCCTTTTACATTTTGACTTCTGATTGCTTCTAAAATATCCCCGGACCCACTGTCTCCACACACCTTAGGACTTAACAATTGCATGAGTAGGGTGTCAGTTTGTCTCACTGACGTGGTAACACAGAACCTGCACCTTATGCTTTTATTCATCCTTTGCAGAGCCCAGTGTACTTTAGACAAACCTGATTGCATGCACAAACTCTGTGGCCTCAGTTTTCTCATCTGTAAAATTGGGAGAATTGCTATAAGGATTAATTGTGCTACTTTTATAAAAGTGATGAACACAATCCCTAGAGGGTCATAGGTACAGATAAACGACTTTTTCTCCTGGGGTACCTGAGTGGCTCAGTCAGTTAAGCATCTGACTCGTGGTTTCTGCCCAGGTCATGATCTCACGGTTTGTGAGATCGAGCCCTGTGTCAGTCAGGCTCTGTGCTGACCACATGGAGTCTGCTTGGGATTCTCTCTCTTCCTTTCTCTGCCCCTCCTTTCCATGCTTACTCTCATAATAAATACACATTTTTTAAAAAGTCCTTTTTTTTCCCCTCAAAACAATGCTATGCAGATTAACAAGTGTATTATTTTCCCTTTGTATATCATAAGTTAGCTAGGATTTTCTCCTTAACACATGACGCTGAGAATATTAATTTACCACCAGCAAAGCATGAACATTTTTAGAGCTGGGTTTTGAGTTCGTTCAGAGACATACAAACTTTCCAGTTACCAGCAGCAGACCTGTGCAGGCATTTCCTCAGCATGGAAACCGGAGGCTAGGTAGTACTTCCTCCCTGAGGATTAACTGCACCTCTGGCCAATCTCTAAAGTCATTGTGCAGAAAGGTTAGAGAGACAGGTGTTATGTAAAAGGCCAATCATTGATTGAATATTTGCCTGTTCAAGGAGCTGCATTTCACTGTCTGTGGTGCCTTATAAAGAAGGAAGAAGGAAGAGCAGGAGGAGGAGGAAAACAATATTCTTTTGACCTGATTAGATTTAAGTAAGTCTAAGACTTTGGTCCTTTTCATCATGAGAGAGGATTTTCAGACACCAAGACAGAAAAACCTGTTACACAATGTTGTTAATTCTCAAAAACAATGCCCAAATAGGAGTTCAGCATCATCTGCATTGCTTTCAGGTATTTGCCTGAATATGGGGAACTTGAGTTTCCTGCATGGTCCTGAGGCTCAAGTTGATGTGGCCCATTTTAATGGGAATGTAGACAGAAGGGTGTGCCCACAGCTGTGAGCCAAGCATCTTTAGGGAATTTCAAAGCTATCAGCTACAGCCATTGGTAGAGGTGTTTTTGCTCCTTCCCTACATTGAGGGAACAGAGAATAGGTAGGATTAAGACATATATTGGAGACTCTCTAGGTCTGAATGCTCTTATCAGTTGCTCAAGGGAGAGCAGCACGGCCTTGAATAAAAGGATACACCCTTCCCTAGAGAAGTTAGGAGTACTTGCATTCCATGGGGCAAGGTTTCAGGGTCCCTGGCAAAGACTTGGGGTTTGCATGTTACTCGTCCCTCAGATGAAAAATGTAGATGCCTGGCCCCATAGTGTAATGGTCAGCACTCTGGACTCTGAAAAATGTAGATACCTTACATGAAAAAAAAAAAATGCAGTGACTTTGTCTTAGAAAAAATAACTATGGTGCATTTGTATTCTCTATCTTCATTGCCAGGGAGAAAGAATTTCCTATCCCCTTCAAGGTCCCTCTAGCCAGACCAAGAATCAAATTGACATGAGACAGACTAACTAGGAAAAATCTAATTTTGTACATAGGGGGAATACACACAGACCTAGATTTTCCAGACAGGGAAAATGAGGTATATATGTGATTCTGAATGAAGAGAAAATTATAGGAATCTGGGACTTCAAAGATAAGGAATGTAATTCACAGGAAGATGAAAAAGAGTCAATTTTTGGTAAATAAATGTTTGCTGGGCCCCATCAGTAACAATGGGACATAGGACTTTGATCAGCTAAGCCTTGCTGGGACCTTCTCTGCCTGCCATATGTACTTCATGGTATAATGTAGGCATTTATGGTGATAGCTCCCTTCCTAGGGCAATTCCTTTATCTAAATTCTTTTCAGGTGGTTGTAGGGCTTGTAAATAGCTTTTCTGTAATCTGCTGAGTTTTGATTGCTTTTTTAGCTCAAAATAATCTTCATGCCAAAGTGGCCCATCTTGGGGCTGCCTAGCCTTTGTCCCTACAGCATAGAAGATATAAATGTTCCATAGTGAAGGTAGGGGAAAAACAGGCCCAGGTCATCATCAGAATATGTGCCCTAATTCCCTGTAACAGTAAAAGGAGTTACCAAGTATCACAGCCTGGCTCCCCAACAATACTCAAGAGCATTCGCTCATTGCTGGTAATAAGGAAAAGCAAACTGTGCGTAAGCAGTATTATACAGCATGCAACAGAATAATCCACATGTTTGATTAACTGGACTCTAGGTGCAAGCATTTCAAATCATTAGTTCTTTTTCTTCATGCTTGTTGAAGAGAATGAGGCAAGAGATTAGAAATATGCATGAAGTGAGGATTTAACTGTAAGACAACTTCCAATTTTATCCTAGGGTCTGCTTTATTTTGCAACATTCTATATCCACAGCCTTTCTTGACAAGAGTACATTTGAGAATGGTAGGCCCTGTGTCCCTTTGCAGCCCACTTTGTCATAAAGGGGGAGGATTTGGGTGTTGGAAGGAGCCTGTGAGGTCCTGAGGCCCAGGCTTGTAGTTTGCTGGAGAGCACCTTTCTAGCACCTCTGCAATGGACATTTAGCTTTGGTGCGGTGTTCCAACAAGAGCAGGCAAGAGAACCAGGGTATCTTACAAAGGTAGGCAGCTTATTAAAGATACATAATCCACAAAAAGAGCAATGCATTCTGATACTATTTTTTTCCTGAAAATAAAATAGTACAGCATGCACCCTAGAAAGTCTAAATTCAAATATTATATATACAAGTAATTGTTTAGTTAGTTATCATTTGGAGCCAGAGATTGTCCCCAACCCAACTTCATTGAAAGACTAAGTCCAAAATGATGTAAGAAATAGTTTGCTGCTGCTGCTGCTGCTGCTGCTGCTGCTGCTTCTTCTGCTTCTTCTTCTTCTTCTTCTTCTTCTTCTTCTTTTTTTTTTTTTTTACAATGTTGAACCTTAATACACAACCCTACCCCTCACATCATCCCCTATCCATTGTTAACTATTAACTATTGCCAGGATACTTAGTTACCTTAGGGACACCTATCAGTGTAGATGATGTGGATGAGACATGAATTCCAGCCACTCTTCTCTGCAGCTGAGGGTCACTTAGCTTCAACTTAAAGTTCATGTGTCCTCACAGTTGTGTAACTGGTGATCCTGCTGCATATATTAAAATCACCCAGAGCGCTTGTTAAAACATGCTGCTGACCCCTCTTGAAGTCTCTGATTCATTAGATTTGAGGCAAAGCCCAATAATTTGCATTTTTAACATGTCCCTGGGTGGTGCTGATGTTGCTGGTCCAGTAACAACACTTGGAGAACAGCTGTTCCATAGTGGGGGGGCGGGGGGGCACTTAAATGATTCTACTCTGGTTAAAGATGGTAAAGGCAGAGGAGGATATTGCCTTGTACCAGGCTACCCAACACACCATACAGAGGCAATGCTCTGTGCACAGGTGAAGAAATACTGGAGATGGAATTCAGAGGTTGAAATTTAATATCCAAGTCTCAAGCCAATCAGATTCATTAAGGCAATTGGCTTTTCTCGAAGTCCATTTTTTCCAGCCAGCCCTTCCTCCAGTCCTACTGTGATCAGGTGCCACTATATCCTGTTTTAGCTACTTCCTCAGCTCTCTCAGCCTGGGAAAGATGAGCAAAGATAATCATTTGGTTCTCAACGTTAACTATTTAGCCTTTCAGTAGCAATCTAAAGTAAATTCAAAGAAGAGGAAAATGTGTACAGCAGGAGAGACGCCTTGTAAAAGACTGGCTCTATACTTTGGTTCTCATGGAAACGGGATAATAAGTTAGTGATTTGCTTTTACTTAATGTATTGAGGAGAAAATGCCTTTCTTTCATTATTCAAATGTTTTGCTTGTACTTTACCAAATTACAAGAAAAGCAATACCAATGTTGGCTTCTAAATAGTTTAAACTGGATTACCACATTAAACTCAGAAGAGAGTGCCTCATTTAAAAATATAAATGGACTAGAATGATTTTGTGATAAATCATAGGACTTTTAAACATTTTGTTCTGTTTTCACGAACTGCTGATATTAGCACTAAAAGGAACAAAGTCTTTGGGTAGAATGTATTTTAGGAATGTTTGAAAGCTGTGTGATGGATTTACATACAGATAATTGTCAATGGGTGCAAAAAGACTTCCTCTTACTGTATTCAGAGCAACTTTGGTGAATAAAGTCAATACAATCAGTTCTCCATCAACTTCTCAAAATGTGGCTCTTCTCCCAACTAATTTAAGGCATTCTGTATTTTTGTCATTGATTTAATGCGATTTTTATTACATGGCAATTCACTTTAGTTCCCATTGTGGATTTGATAACACAAGTAATATCTAAGTTCTTAGGGTTTGGGGCGTATAACCTGTCTTTATAGGGTCTTTCCATTTTGTGGACGAGTAAGAGACTGTCACTAAGGAATCAGTATCTGTCCTCATGATATGATAGTAAAGACTACAAGAAAACCTGTGAAACTCATGTTTTTGTCACTAATTCGCATTAAAGTTTTTAAGGTCATTAGGTGAATCCAAATACTGTCTTGAAATGAAAACGCATTAAGCTATTTTTAACCCACAAATTATTTGATCAGGTGCCTCATATATGTGAAGTCTGACTGCAGGGGTCAGGAACAGTTGACATTTGATAGGAAAGCTTGGCAAACCCAACTTGGTGAGGTGAGGGTCAGACTGCAAGTGGGAGGCTCAGGGATGGTGAGTACTTAGAAAGAGGGAGCCAAAGGGAATGTGGAGGACTTCTGAGGTTAGCTTCATCCATTGGTCAAGGCTTCTAGGGGCAATTTTAAGCCTTTCATTTCTTCACTCATTCACTTGTAGATCCTTTCTGTTTCTCAGTCTCTCTCCATCTCTCTCCATCTCTCTCTGTCTCCATTTCTCTCTCTCAGTTCATGACAACATGGTATAGTAGAGAGCCTTGCTTCTCCAAGAATGCTCCCTGGACCAGCAGCATTGACATCATCTAGGATCTTGTTAGAAATGCAGAACCTAAGGTGGCACCTGGGTGACTCGGTTGAGCATCAAACTCTTGATTTTGAATGAGGTCACAATCCCAGGGTCGTGAGATCGAGCCCCATGCCGGGCTCCGTGCTGAGCATGGAGTCCGCTTGGGGTTCTCTTTCTCTTGCTTTGCCCCTCTCCCCCGCTTGTGCTTTCTCTCTCTCTAAGATGTAAATAGGTAGATAGGTAGGTAGGTAGGTAGGTAGGTAGGTAGATAGACAAAGAAAGAAAGAAAGAAAGAAAGAAAGGAAGGAAGGAAGGAAGAAAGAATCTCAGGACTCTCTAGGACCCACTGGATCATTATCTACATTTTAAATAGATTTCTAAGTGATACATGTGCTCATTAAAGTTTGAAAATTATTGATAAATTGTATGGGCATCAAAGCAGGTTACCTAACTTCTAGTTTCAGTACTGCCTCTGTCGAGCTAGATGGCCCTATACCAGGCAACTCAGTTCTCCAAACTGTGTTCCTCAGATCTCTCTCAGCTCAGCTATGATTATTCAGAGGCCAAATATGAGGTCAGAACTTCTACCTGAACCCTGAGGAACTCCAGTTTTATTAATTTAATCCATTAGGCTTTAACATGAGATGACATTTGAACAAAAGGTTTGCCTATGAATAAAATTTGGGGCCGACTTTCCCTGAGGAGTTCTAAAGTAATTTGGATGGCTAAATTTTCTCGAATTATAATAGCACTCATTGATATGAAAAATATTTTTCATATTCCCATGTCAAGTACTGAGACTGACTGTTTAGTTGCCTCTAGAAGTTTCCATGAGCATGAAAGAGAGGCTCAGCCTGCCTGTCACTGAATTCCCCACTGTTTTTCTAATCTTAGCCATATAACTGTCTGGCTTTACCCTTTTTGACCCTACAGGAGAATTGTTTATGGGACTTCATAATAACTATTTTTTTATTTAATCATTTTATCAGTATTAGTTATTTGGGTGCAGTCTGGCCCTTAAGCGTTCATTGGCCAGTGCCATTTACTTAGCTTGAATGATCTAAAAGAGTTCAAAGGTCTGAGACACTCAGTGTACATCTGCCAAAGCAATTTCCAGTCCTATATACACTGGTGAGCTAAAGATGACCAAACTCCCCAGATCATTTTTACTTGGCACTTTTTGCAACTCAGTCCCTGAGTCAGAAACAGTCATTGTTGCAGTCATGTTCCCTGCTCAGATCTGTCGGCATTCTGCAAGGAAGGCACCTTAATAGCCCAATTCTAAATGTGGTTCCTTCTTTCCTCAAAGCAGCATCAAATGCTCTTCCCAGATCCATAGTGTGGAGCCATCACCCATTTTTATATTTTCCATCTGATAGCTACATCAGTCTATTACTTATTTATATGTTTATTGGTTTTACATGGCATATTTTCTCCAAAGAACTCAGGAAATTGAAGGATTTGTTTTAGAAGCCTACAAAATATATCCTTACTAGTTCACCTAAGGGATTACATAAAGTCATTTTACATTCTCTTTCATGTATTGTGGTGGGATTATTATTAAAATAATAAAATCTTTAAATCTTCTCAGTACATATATTCCCCTTTCAAAATGTAACCACCATGAGAAAAGAAAAATCTTCTCAAACAACTGACCAATGTTCTTTTCTTAGAAAATCAATCTCATCAGTAGCTCATAAAATTCAATTTCCCTGGTCAAGAACAAAGCAGATAATCATTGCTTAACAATATTTATGGGTGATAGAAATGCAGACTAAATAAAATTGGCCTCTAAAACTATCATCAAATTCTTTAAAACATTTCTGTTTATCTCCAGAGGATTTATGAAGTGCTGTAAGTGTATTTTTTTTTCTCCATTTCTATTTGGGCCAACACACATCAAAGGCAATCCATAGATATTTAGTGAAAGCATAAGGGGTGAGTAAATGAACAAAGTAAAATACAGATGGCTACTAATTTGTACATAATGCATTGCTAGAGACTGCTTCACAACAGAGACTGCCTAAAGGCAAAACACTTAATTCAGGAATGCCGGCTGCTTTGGTTTATAGAAATTTTCATAAACTGATAGCTAAATGTAGCTAAGAATGACCAAAAGTAAATAGAGATCTTCATTAGGTAATAAAAAAATGAAAAGGATGGTAAAAGAATAGCAAGTGAAGCATGGCCACTGTACAGAAAGTGGAGTTCTAGGAAGAGAGATGATTGGATAAATATAGTACTTGCTTCCCTTTATGAAAGTATCCACTAGTAAGAAAAAGAGAAGAAACTTGATCTTCTTCACAGAAGCATGCCAAAGCCATTCCATTCTTTTCTCCACCTTGAGAAATATTATGAGTTTTCTGAACCTGCTTACTAGAGTCCTTTGAAGAGGTGAAAACTAACCGCAAATCATGAAAGGGGATTGTGAGATAAGAGGGTTTGGCCATCAACCAAGCAGAGCCAAAGGGCAGTGCTGAAACCTTAGGGTACCCAGGCATCACGACAGACAATGGAGTTGATTTGGTACAGAAGTGTTCTGAGGCAACATACTCAGGTGGAAACTGCTGGCTTCTCTGGACCACACTTTGTCCACACTGCTTCCCGTTAATGGACAAATCACTGGTTTGTACAGAACTTTCCTCAATCCAAGAAGCACAATGAGCAGAAGGAAACTAACACAATATCTATAGAGGAGAGGAATACAGAAAACAAAAGGCAAATCTGATAATGTATCAGAAAAAGAATTGAAGAAGAAAAATAAAGAAAAAATAAATTCTTTATGCTTTAGATAAAGGAGATGTAAATTATTAGAAAAAAGATAACACATAAAAGTGACACATCACATTGAGAGGGAAACTAGTCAGTCTCAAGAAAAGATGGAATGCAAGAATAAATCTATCCCAAAATATGACCACATCACTTATCATCAGGGAAATACAAATCAAAGCCACAACGCGATACCACCTCACACCTGTCAGAATGGCTAAAATTAACTCAGGAAACAGCAGATGGTGAGGATGTGGAGAAAGGGAACCCCTTTTGCATTGTTGGTGGGAATGTAAACTAGTGCAGCCATTCTGGAAAACAGTATGGAGGTTTCTCAAAAAGTAAAAGCAGAACTACCCTACAACCCAGCAATTGTACTACTAGGTATTTATCCAAAGAATATTAAAAAAAAATGCTGATTCAAAGGGGCACATGCACCCCAATATTGATAGCAGCACTATCAACAATAGCCAAATTGTGGAAAAAGCCCAAATGTCCATCGACTGATGAATGGATAAAAATGATGTGGTATATTTATATACAATGGAATATTACTCAGTGATCAAACAGAATGAAATCTTTCCATTTGCAACAAATGGATGGAACTCTAATGTATTATGCTAAGCAAAGCAAGTCAGAGAAAGACAAATGCCGTATGATTTCACTCATATGTCGAATTTAAGAAACAAAATAGATGAACATAGGGGGAAAGAAGGAAAAATAAAATAAAAACAGAGAAGGAAGCAAACCAGAGGGTACTTATTGGATGAGCACTGGGTATTACATGTAACTGATGAATCACTAAGTTCTACTCCTGAAACCAATACTCCAGTATATGTTAACTAACTTGAATTTAAATTAAAAAAATGTGACCATATTAATAATATAAAGAATTAAACAAGGATGAAAACAACATTCATGATACAGAAGGAGAGCTTGGTATAATCACAGAGAAAAAAATGGAAAAAACCATTCAAAACCATTAGAAGTGAAAGTGATTATAAATGTATAGTTAATATTATAGATATGGAAGTCAGATAAGGGAAATACAAATTATAGTAAATGATATTCCTGAAAAGAGAATAACATAGGAAAAAATTCAAATATCCATTAGAAGAATGTTTTGAAATCAGTTAATACCGGAATCTCAATGTTAAGAAGAAGAGGTCTCTTGTGTTCCTGAAAAAATTGATGTGAAAACAATGTGTCCATGGGTGTTGAGGCAGAAAAAGCAAGTTGGTCTAAGATTCTTTATGGCAGAATTCAATACCAGAACACAGTGGATAAATTGCATAGAGTAATGACAGAAATTATTATCCAAGGTCTTTATACCCAGCCAAATAGACTATAGACTAGTAAGCAAAGATTATATAACACCCATGACCTGTCTTCAAAAAAACCAAACAAACAAAAACACACAAAAAACACATAATAATATTTGATGAAAAGACAGAGCCATACAAGATAAATAAAGAACTCTGGATTAGAGAGCTCATTGCATCAGTATTGAATCTATTTATACATGGTAGCTAAAAATTTATACATGTATACGTAAGGCTAAAAACATCCCTGGGAATTATGATTATAGGAGCAAATAAAAATATCATAAATATATTGCCACATTGATATTTTAATTTCAAATACTTAAATATTCAACAGCAATTGGAAGAAGCAGTGAGGTGGGAAGATACTCTAACAAGATGGTTCTATTTTGAGAAGATTGGCATAGTTTTTCTATATAGAAATACAATAAACATTTCTCTATAAGATATGGTGTTGATAAAGGCAGATATATAACAGAAATGGAAAAAGGGAGAACCATGAGGAATTATTTTTAAGGATCCAGAATTTGAGGAGAATTGGATCCTCTAACTGGTCTTTTGGAGCTGTCTTCAGTTGGACTTTTTAGAAGCAGAGTCCGAAATGGGATTTGGGCTGGATTTATTGAGTGGGTAGAGCAAGATGGGGATGAAGTTGAACAAAGATGTGGTCCCAATATGAGTTTGGCTTTAGTTGATCCTACACAAAGTCCTGGAGCATAAGTTGAACCCCAGAGTTGGCCCCACCTTGAGGCAAGGGCCTGGTCTTTTATACCTCTTGTGTTGGTCAGTCATTGGCTACATGGAGGAAGGAGCAAAGAGGGGCCTAACTCTGGAGCTAGGTGGCTCCTGTTCCACAGAAGGTAATTCTCTAGAAAAGAGGACAACTGTGGGCCATTGGCAGCCAATACTCAGAGCAGCTGGGGGTTGGGTGCACCTGATTGATAAAGGACATCTGGGAAGGGTCCCAACAGTGTCACCTATCACTTGTTGATAGTTCTACTTATGTTGGCTTTCCCTGTTGTGAATGTTCCTTTATTATTTTTTACTATGGTTTACAGATGCTAGCTTTGATGTCTAGGAGATGCATTTCACCATGAGGAGGAAAGTAAAGGTCTTCTCTGGAAAGAAGAGGGAGGGTGGAGAAGACTAGATTTTTTTGGAAGTGAGCATACCCGTGAGCTTTGTGGGAGTTGTCCTAGCATCAGGTTCTTATCCATGTTGCCAGATGTGAAATCACAGCAACCTCAGATGGTCAGCCTAGTCAGCCATCAAGTGTTGCTTGGTGCCTGCCGCAGTCTCTTCCAGCTCATCTCATAATCCCAACCCCCACACACCTCACGGATCAAGCTCATCTGAGATGCTGCCTCTCAAATACACAGTCTGGAAACATTTTAGCCCCAAAACAGTAGGTGAGAAACAAGGGCACTTTATGAGTGATGTTGAAATAAAAAGGCAAACATGGTCTGAGATGAAGACGAGACTGGGGAGACCTAGTTGGAAATTGCCCTTTATCTGAGACATACCAGTCTCTGTTAACAGGTATTAGGAGCACTGTGAATCTCTAAGAAGACTAAGATGTGGCATTTTGCAAATTTATTTTACAGTGGAACCCATTATTTGCTTACCATACCATGAGAGTAGCATTCTACAAAAATTTTCTTTAGCAAATGCTGGTGTTGTCAATGAGACCCAGTGGTTTTTGAAGAAGTATAGGTGATGACATTTTTGCTTTAGCAAGATAATTTGTCAAGAAATATGGAGGATAGATCAGTGAGGGAAGAAAATGTCAGGAAGGCCAGTTAGGTCTAATTTGTTCTAAGTAAAAATGTTAAAAGCTTGAACTAATCTTAACGGTCATTAATACAACCTCCCAGCCAAGTGCAGGGTCCCACATTCCTTATGGGAGAGCCATTTAGGCTCCTTCTTCCATGAACGGCTATTATAAACTGATACATGAATCTAAGCATTAAGGAGATCTTCCTGCTATGCAGTTGAAATCTCTCTCTGAGAATTGTACCCATGATGTTAATTCTGTTCTTTGATGTTATGCAGAGCAGGGTTTTTTTTTTTTTTCTCTTTTTTCTTTTTTACTCAACAATCAGGTTTGTATGCCAAGTGCTGTTTTAAAAGTGAGAATACAAAGGTCAGGAAGAAAGACATGGTTCCAGCTCTCAAGGAGCTTAAAATCTAATGAGGAAAAATAAGGCATAAACAATCAGCTTTTATTATAATAAATATCAGCAAAGAAAAATTACAGGGAATTTAGAGCAAGAAGTGAATGACTGCCTGGTGTTCTGAAAGAATTCATGGTGGCTTTATGGAATAATCCTTCCTCCTTATGAGGGGTTAATCATATCCATCCTGGCTTCCCTTCTCCAGCTTATCCCCCCAACTCCTACCCTCCCTGGAATACACATCAGTTCTTCAAATTGTTCTCTTACTATATGGTTTATAAAGTTTTTTAATCTATCTCATTCCTTCCTCCTCTGGAGATTTTGTTGCTTTCCAACATTTTTTTTTTCTCCAAAGGTGACCTTCTAGAATTGACAATTGTCTCACTTGTAATATGATTTGGGCCAAGCTTGAGGGCAATGTACCTGGCATGTATGGGGAAGGTTTGCTGGTAATTGTTACTAGACCCCAAGTCCCACTGAGTCTCAATATTATAGAAATGATCACTGAACTTGAGAGAAAGCAAGCAAGTGGGGCTTATTAGAGATAGCCTGTTTACAAGGGAGCCCCAGGAAAGAGGAATGTGCTCCCCAGAAGGATATCTTCCAGGGCATATAAAGGCACTTTTCCCAAGGCTGAGGATCTGGGAGTGGGGAAGCATCCTTCAGTCCCATGGTCATTATCTACTGGTTGTTACTTTTCAGTGAACACAAGATAATCCCAGGATGCCTTTCTCTATGGTCAACATTCTTTCAGGGTTCCTGAAAAAATAGAAATACTTGTGCAAGCAGGCTCTAAATTGGTGCTTCACATTTTGTCCAGACAACCATTACTCCCTGGTGGCTGTTATTTCTCCTTTGTTCTCTTTTCCAGAAGGAGGTATTTGTCTCTTAAGTGTATGAAAAGTTTTAACCCTTGCCTCAGACCAGTGACTTTACAGAAGTTAAGTCCCTGTTGCTTTCCTTGTACCAACTCAGTATATTAGCACTATCCTATCTTCCCCTTTTTGAATTGCTCCTTATTTATTTATATCATTTTCTAGGCCTCTAGAAGCTCCATTCTGTCTTGCTCCACACTGTACTGGGGGAAAAAAAGAATCTGTTAATCTCATATGCACACATAGTAGTGCATTAATCCAAATGTGATCTGAACCTAAAAGTGTATTTTGGAAATAAAGTAATGCTTAACCCAAAGAAAAATTCCTTAAGGGAAACATTTTAGGCATCTTAGTGAAAAATACATGTTTGATAAAGGGGTCTTTTTTAGTATGTGTCACACTATACATATGATTGCTGACTTCGTATGAGGCCAGCTCCTAATAAAAATATTGAAGAAAAGCACATGTTAAGAGCATACTACAATATGTAAATAAATCTAGAGGAGCCTGGGTGGCTCAGTGGGTTGAGAGTCTGATTTGATTTTGGTGCAGGTCATGATCTCATGATTTGTGAGATGGAACCCAGCATGGGGCTGCATGCTGACAGTGCAGAACCTGCTTGGGATTTTCTCTCTCCTCTCTCTCTGCCCCTTCCCTGTGATCTTTCTCTTTCTCTCTGTCTCTCAAAATAAATAAGTAAACCTAAAAAAACAACGTGTACTATAATAAAAGCTAATACTTATTGGATACTACATGAAAAGCATTGTGTTAAGAAACTTTACATATATTAAGATTTTTCAATTTTCAAAACATCCCTATAAGATATATGATATTATCTTTATTTTACAGATGAGGAAACTGAGGCATGGAGGTATTAAAATTGTACAAGACCAGGTGAGAGACCTAGTTTCATAATTAAGAAGCTTGAGTTCCAGTTTGGATTTTATCATTTACCATGTGATTTTTGAACAAGGCATGACATTGTATTGAACTTCAGTCTCTCATCTGTAAAATGAAACTAAGTTAGCTAAACTTCTCAGGTCTGGTCTACCTGTATGATTTTTCTGTTCATGTCCTTGGAACTGTTTGTATTTATTTAGCAAATAGTCAAATCCAAGAAAAAGGCAAAATCATGAGTCTTTCTATTACTCTTCAGTATCTACGTGTATACCTTTTCCATGAAGCATTGCTTCATATCTCCCTGCCAATATTCTCTTTGATTCCTAAATAGTAGCTGTTTTTTTCAAAGTCTACCTCTA
This sequence comes from Panthera leo, assembly GCF_018350215.1. NCBI lineage: Eukaryota > Metazoa > Chordata > Mammalia > Carnivora > Felidae > Panthera > Panthera leo. Next base: position 122,233,333 of record NC_056686.1, on the reverse strand, counting down.
TTTTAAGCCTACCTTAAAGCTGTTTTTTCAAAGTCTACCTCTATTATAAGGTGTTGAAACACATGAGAAATATGAACATTATACAAGGAAATCGATAAGGTTAGGAATCTTCACACATTTAACTTAATCATGTCTGACACTGAAAACAAAGTCATATTTTATTGCCTGAGAGGTATGCTCTTTGGCAAACTGTGATGGTAATCTGATTGTGAACAATGCTTATTCATCATTTCTGGGGCAAGCCTTGGTGTGCCAGCCAAGGGGACAGCTGACCTAATATGCCTTAAGTTACATTCCTCAAAATCAGTTACATTGTGGAAAATCACCAAAGCAGATGTAGTTTATATTGGTCAAGCAGAAACTATGGGCTCTTTCCTTATCTTCTCTCCTATTTTCATTGACAGTTGGGGGAAAGGTTACACAATGATATCCAAAAGGGTAAATTCTCTGGTTACTTTTAAATGATCTTTTTTCCATTTCACATTCTCTGGATTTCTAAAAGTGGGGAGAAGATAAAAAATCAGAAACCATTAGGAATCTGCTACCACAAGGGTAAGTTCAAGGTACGAGTATGGTGATAATCTAAGATATGCCATGGAAAACACCTTTGTGCCTTTATGTTTCAGAAATGGGTCTGTATCATCTTGAGCTCTATTGGGGCCATTATCTTTTGTAAGATAGCTGGTAGCTTTTCACTTTTCCTGTAACACTCCTCTTTGATGTCCTATCATTTGCTTACCTTTTAAGTTTCCTCTGGGAAATGGTAGACAATCTATACTCCTCTCTCCTTAGTTTGAGTTCAAGACCCTTTTTCAAGGCTTCTTGTGTACTCTGTGATCACCTTTATCATAGCTGTTACCATGTGAAATGAGATACAGTTATGGTTATGAGATCAATCTTTAGACAAAAGCGTATTGATCATCTACTTTATGATTAACTCTGTGTAAAGTTTGGGTCACTAAATTCTAGAAGCATTTCTTTTCACCTAGGTAGTTTTTCAATAATTTCTCTTTTTCCTCAAAAGTGATAAAAATTTTAAAAAAAATGTTAAAAGCTAAGTTTCTGAAAGCCCAGAATTCTTGGGGTTTACAGCAGGCAAATATCCTATTATGTTCCACCAACCTGCCTTTTATGAAAATCCTAATACAAATGAAAATATTCCCTAATGTCCTGCATCAATTCATTGGGGAGGTAGGAGGGTGAGATTATTGTCCAGTGTAATTTTTTTCTCAGTAACGGCAATTATGCATTAATTTCATTTCTGAATTATAAGGAAGAAATTAGTGTATCAGGCTTTATGGTGATACACTTTATGTATCAGGCTTTATGGTGCTGACATCATGCCACAAAGAGAAACATTTGATTCTGGACCAGGAGGCGTTAGAAAGATACTAGCAGAAATTCTGGACATACACAGGGTGTCCTAGTTTGAAGACCAGCAATCAGAAACTAATCTCAAACAGTGAAGAGTAAAGGCTTAGAGACAGAAAGTGGAATATTGCAGGCAGTGTGGGATCAAATCAGGAGCTTGTTTGATGATAAACCTGAGAAAGGAGGGGCACATCCAGCATCATCCATCTCATTCCTCTCATCCCGCTCATCCCTCTCATCATCATCCCAGGCCATGGGCAGTGGAATGGCCATCTCCCATATAGGCCACAAGCACCAGCACTACAGAGAAGTGGCTAGGGAGGAGACACTGGCTAGTGGATCAGGGGTACACTGTGATCTTATGGAAATGCAAGCCAGTGGATTCCATAGGCATTGGGATAGGATTATTTTTAATGCTCAGTAGTCAGTCAGAAGTGCTTAAGACTCAATCCTCAGGCAGAAAAACTTAGAATATCAACTTTCAATCACTTTGTAGGAGTGAGCGTTACCCATAGAGGGTCTAGCTACTCTTTGCCACATTCTAGGTGAGGGATAGGGCTGCCTGCTCCTGGCTAGATACTCACCTCAAACTCTAGGATGAGAGGTAGGTTCTAATATATCTGTGTTCTCTCTCCCAGCACCCTTGTCACTGATGCTCTGGATTTGTGGCATGATCAGCCATGGTCAAGGGCTGCACCTGTGGAACTCACTGTAGTTTCATGGTCCACATGGATTTGAGATTAGTGAAAGGTTATTCATATCTACACTATATGATCTCAAATACACTTAAAATTCAGCATGTTGAGAGCTAAACTCACCTCTTAACACCAGCATGCCCTCCCCTTATTCCTCTAGGATTTGTTATCTTTGTGAAGAATATCATTATCTATCTCATTGTACCATCATTGCAGTAGGTGGAATCTGAGAAGAAATCCTTTCCTCCTCCTCCTTCATGTCCACAAACAATTGATAATCAAAGTCTATTGAATTTACCTCCTAAGGGTTTCCAAATCATTCACTTGGTCCGTCTTTAAATGTGGTTAGGAAACCGCTAACCATTTGGACTTCTTATTCTCGTTTGTGCTCCTCTCCTAAGATCCACTCTTGGCCTTTATCTCTCATGCTTTGCCTTGATCATGACTTAGGTACTCCAGTTGGGTCTGGCAAGAGAGAGGCCTTAGGAAGGGAATATGAGAATGTTTCTCTCTATCCCTGCCCTGTTTTTTTGTTCTTACCCTTACCAGCTTCTGGTCAACTTCTGCCCTCCCCCCCCCAAACCCCCCTTGTCCTTTCAGGCTGTCTATTCCTTTCTTTGTCTTGATTTTGCTCCCATCAGTGTAAACAATCCCTTTGCTACTTTTTCTCCAGGGAAACTTTGTTGAATAAGCCACCAGTTTTCTCACAGGACACTGAATGATCCACTATTTCCCTCACTTTTGCCCACTTCAGACCTTCTCCATATCATAGGTAGAATGATCTTTTAAGTGCAAAGTTGACTGAGTCACTTTCTTGATTAAAACTCTTCAAAGGCTTCTTGTTGCTGTTAAGATCAAGAAAAATAACTACTGTGGCCCACAGCCTAGCAATCTGGCCCCTCCCTGTGTCTCTGTCTCCATTGTTACTTTCTCTCACTCACTGGGCACCCACTATGTTGCTCTTCTTCAGTTCCTTGAAATTGCCACTTGATCTACTGTGAGCATTTTCCTGAATTCTCTCCTCTCTTTGGAAAGTGTTTTCTTTTTCCTTGCCCCCTCAGTGCATCCCTAACCTGCAATTTTACATTAAATGTTTCCTTCTCAAGGGAAGCTGTTCTTGACACTTCGTTCCACTCTTGCCACATGAATTTGCTTCTCCAGTTAATACAGGATGCATTCAGAACATAAGACTTTATGTTTGCTTCAAAGCACTTACTATGAAGTATAATTATGTATTCTATGTATATAGTATACATCATATATTATATAAAATAATTGCATAATATTTATGTAATTTTTTATTGATATAAAATAAGTTTAAGTATGTGTGTGGGGGTGCGTGTTGTTCCCCGCCATTTTATTTATTTATTTATTTTTAATTTTTTTAACGTTTATTTATTATTGAGAGACAGAGAGACAGAGCATGAGCAGGGGCGGGGCAGAGAGAGGAGGTGACACAGAATGCGAAGCAGGATCCAGGCTCTGAGCTGTCAGCACAGAGCCCGACACGGGGCTCGAACTCACAAACAGCAAGATCATGACCTGAGCCAAAGTCAGATGCTCAACCGACTGAGCCACCCAGGTGCCCCTCCTGCCATTTTAACTGTAGCACTTTGCAAAGGTCAGGGTAAATAATTGTGGTTTGAAAAATACTAGTTGGGCAAATAATTAAAAAAAAAAAGTATCGCTGTCTAAAGCCTACTCAGTTAACAAAAACAGAAGAAAAGCAAATAACAGTTGAATGAGAAGCAATAACAGTGAAAGCAGCCTTCTGTGATTATTATCTAAACAGTCTGTTGTGAGTTAAGCTGAAAACTGAGTGCAGGAGTTTGGGAATAAACATAGGCCATAGTCAGAGAAAACGGGCTCATTCAAAAACATGTAGCTGCTCTCAGGTCAATGGCAGGTCTTTAATTCCATTTTTCATGAGCATCCACAATAAAACCTCAGAGCACAAGCCAATAACTCAACCGCTCAAATCCCCTCCAGAGTTTCTTCCAAGTCAATCTGCTGACCTCAGATCCTCACTTTCATATGATCACAGCAGAAGCATCTGTGGCAGTTCTTGCCCTTGAATAAGATTGTCAAAAAGAAATTAAGGCTGTAATTACAGTATTAATTTTTAAGTTGTGTGGACTCAACAAAACAAGAAAAATAGTCTTTTGAATCATCAAGTTTAGATATATAGTGAGGAAACTACTGATGGCTAGTGAGAGCTACCAGAGAAATCTGTATTATTCATTTTTACATCATGTGAATATCTCTTCAGAATCACTTAGATCAATTGATAGAAAACAGACACTTAATTATTTAATTGAGACCTCACTATAGGAATTCTCTTGACTCAATCATTCTGGGAAGCAGAGGATAAAGGTGGCCCACAGGGGAAGCAAAAAGACCAGCTATAATTTTGGAGAAGACTGCATTTGTGCCAGACTAGAATGCCTTTTATTCAAACATACATCCAGTCATCTGATATTTATCGAGCTCCTACTCTATCCTAAGCCCTGTAATTGTCACTGGTGAAGAAAAGAAAAAAGGAATGAATAAACTATGATACTTGCATGGAGAGGACAACCACACTCTACTTTCCTTCAAATTGGACTCAACTCACTCTTGGAAGCCTTCCCTAAATGTTCCTGTCTGCAGAAATCTCTATGAAGAATTCTAAAAGTGGCTGCTTGTGCCACACATAGCTTCTTTCTTGATGATGGTGACCAAATAGGTATTTAATACATTATGTGAAACAGACACAGATAGAGGTTCATGGAGGATCAACTGGATCAAAAAGCAAAGAGCTTTGAAAAGTATATGGTGTTTATTTTATTTTTACACTTGGTAATGTATATTATATCTAAGAGTGTATAAGATATACACACAGTTTATAAATAATAAAGCAATTGTTATGAGACCAGGCTGGAAGGCTGGTGGAAAAACCAAGCGGCGCTTGGAGATCTTATTTAGATCTTATTTAGAGATCTTATTTATTTAGATCTTATTTAGATCTTATTTAGAGTCTTATTTAACTCCGGCGGGCTCAGTGGAGACCGTTTCTCCAAAGGTCTGAGCCCTGAGCACAAGCATGGGAGGCAGTTTATAGTCTGTTACTTTTGCATTCCACATTAGTATTAATTTAGCAGACTTGGCAAGCAGGGCAGGAAGAAGAGCCTGGAAGAGGGGTCTCTAAGCTAGAAACTAGAGCTTGTTTTAGTCCCCTCGGCCATCTTATGGTGCAGAACTTTACTTATTTTCCCAACACAATCACTTATCCGTTCACTGTACAACTTAAGAATTAGAATAGGGGGCCAGTGTTTTAGAAACCTCCTGCTTGCCTCTCTTTTTATTGCATCTCTCTTCCACCCTCCATAAGTACTCACTTTTGGTTAATTATTTTTTATTTATGATATTATCACCAGTGTATATACCTACGAATAATACATAGATTAATTTTGAAATTTGGGTGTCAGGAAGGGGTGATGTTACAACTATTAAATGAAGGCTCCTGAGAGAAGATAAACAGAACACAAGGTGAATAATCGTATGACTGTAGGAACATGATCAGGGAAATGAGTAGCTCTGTATCTTCTGCTTCTAAACTCACTACAGCTCTCAAGAAGATATCTAAGATAAACATTTCTATGAAACAAAATGAGTGTCTTCAATTGATTCAGGAAGCAGGGCAGGGTGAAAAACAGGAACTTTTTCAGCACATCGTCAAGATAAAGACCAGCTATGCATAAGGGTCAGGCTTACCAGGGTATTTTATTCTCTGGTTAAAAAGTATGTAAGATTTTATGGCATCTTAGTAATGATAGTTCTCCCTGAGTCTGTCTCTTTGGGATGTACTGGTCCAAAGTATACTGGTAGCCCTCCAAATCTGCTGCACAGCAGTCTTACTGAGACAGTAGTTTTTGATTCCCTAAAGGATCCCCTCTTCCTTTCTCCTGTGTTGGATTATCTGTTTTCCATGTCATCATCTTGTTTTGGTTTTTCATTTATTCTCTCATTCTCTCTTTTTGTGGGTTGGAGAGAGAACTCAGACTCCCATAACTTCTGGAAAAAGGATGAGAGGGAAGGACATTTTTTAAGCTTCCATATTTGAAAATATCTTAATATAACATCATATTAATTGATACTTTGCCTTGATATAGTTAGACATTATTTTTATTCAGAAAGTTAAAGGCATTTTTCCAAGATTGTTTGCTTCCAGATTTACTTTGGAGAATCCTGAAGCCATCTCAGTACTGTGTTCTTTGTGTAAGTCTATTCTTTCCCCCTCTTTTGAAGCCTGTAGTTTTATTATTCTACTTTGCTACGCACTCAAAAGACAGTTTAAATCTAAAAATTCTTCTCCATTTCCAGGAAATTTTCTTGAATTATATTATTGATAATTTTCTCCCTCTCTGTTCTCTTATCTCTCTTTGTAGAACATCTATTATTTAGATATAATCAACTTATTTTCTACTTCTCTATTTCCATCTCGTCTTTTGCTCTACTTTCTAGTATGTCCCCTTTTTCTCATAAGTCTTGTGTTGAGATTTCCATCTTATTTCTCTGTTAATGTTTTGAATTTCCAAAAACTTATTCAAAGTATATTTCTCTGTGTTTGTTTCATGTTTGCATTATCTTATCTCTCTGAGACAATAAATAATCATTTCTTTTTCTTTCTTTTTTTTAATTTAATTAAAAAAAATTTAACATTTATTTATTCTTGAGACAGAGAGAGACAGAGCGTGAATAGGGGAGGGGCAGAGAGAGAGGGAGACACAGAATCCGAAACAGGCTCCAGGCTCCGGGCTGTCAGCACAGAGCCCGACGCAGGGCTCGAACACACGGACTGCGAGATCATGACCTGAGCTGAAGTCTGACGCTTAACCGACTGAGCCACCCCGGCGCCCCTAAACTTTTTTTTTTAATGTTTATTTATTTTTGACAAAGAGAGAGACAGAGCATGAGTGGGGGAGGGGCAGAGAGAGAGGGGGACACAGAATCCAAACCAGGCTCCAGGCTCTGAGCTGTCAGCACAGAGCCCCACATGGGACTCAAACTCACAAGCTATGAGATCATGACTTGAGCCGAAGTCAGACGCTCAACCCACTGAGCCACCCAGGCGCCCCTCCTTTTCTTTCTTTTTCTTCTTTTGGTATGGTCTGTATTTCCTCCAAGTTGCTTTTATTCTGTTTGCCACTTTGGTCTGTGTATTCCACATTGAAGTGTCTTCTCTAATTTATAAGCTTTCCTTTAACTCTGATGGCTGGTCAGCTTAGTAGCCTGTTCATGAGTAAGAATGGGATACTAAAAAAGTTATGTGAAGTCCTGGTTGCCTGGTAGGTTGTCAACTTTGAGCTCCTCTATAGAACACACAGCATCTTTGGGACTTCCTTCTTTTGCTGGTCACATTTCCTAGAAAACACATTCCCAATCTTGCTCCTGTAATACTAAAGTCTGACTGTAGGGCTCTTGGGGAAAGAGCTGATGTGGGGTTTCATCAGTCAGCATTCTTGTACAGAATCACTGATATGCTTTGTTTTTAGTTGGGAATCTATTCCCTCAACTGTACCGGGTATTTCCTCTGTTAAATATTTTTACTTTTTCTTTTTTTTAAGGGAATAAGCCTCAAGAATTATAGGCTGTAGCAGAAATCTGCCAGCATCATGGGGGTGGGGAGAATGGCAGGTAGTGATCTACTTCATTCTCAAACATTTTTACCCAAACCTCTTCTTTACTTTACCCTTTTCCTACCCACTCCCCACCTCCATGCAGTTCCAAAATTGCCTAGGACTGGGATTTTTCTTTTAGTCCCCTTGAGGATTCTATGATATAACTTGTGTTGGTTCTAAGTTTTCCTCAATACTGACTTTGGGTTCAACTTTACAATTCTGCTAAGTTGACTCTTGCTCATCTGGTTTTCAGCTTCCAAATTTTGTTTCTTTAATCTCCTTTCCTGTTGTCCCCATTTATGTGGGTTTGAGACTACAAACAAAAATAATTTGTTAGAAACTTAGTGAGTTTCATGAGGGAACAACATTAATGCATGTTAATTCATGACTCAGCTGGTATAAATTTTTTTTTAAGAGAGTGAGAGAGGGAGCTGGGAAGAGGGACTAGGGAGAGAGAGAGAGAGAGAGAGAGAGAGAGAGAGAGAGAGAGAGTCTTAAGCAGGCTCCACACTCAATATGAGCCCAAAACAGGGCTCATTTCCATGACCTGTGAATCGTGACCTGAGCCAGAATCAAGACTCCGATGCTCAAATGACTGAGCCACCCAGGAACCCCTCAGCTGGTATAATTTTAATTATACAAATACTTTCTGATTCCTGTTAAGTGAAGGGTAACACCATCTTGTTTCCATAAATGCTACAGAATTATATTCTGTACCATTAAGATCCCCTTCCCTTACTGAGGATAGTTGAGCTTTCTAGCACTAAAACCACTGGGCAAAAATGATAATTAGTTAATTGGGGAAAGTAGGTCATCTCTCTTCTTCTTAATTTCTTTCATATCTCATTAGTTTCCCCCTCAGGTTATAATATGATACAGACAAAATAAAATATTCTCTAAGCTAATCAATTCTAGTGCAACCCCAACCCATATTCTGATTTTTTCCTCTAATACTAACAGAATTAATAAAGCAGGGGGTTGTTCTTAATGACTCCCTATGTCATCACTCCCCCATTCAGTCATCCACTAAGTTTGGATGATTTTTAGCTCATGAATATCTTCTGTGCTTATTCTTTCAAACAAAAAAACTAAAACAATTTTGTAGTGAGTTTGTTGTCCTTTATTTAAGGGAAAACAATCTTTGTGAAGGAGTACAGTGCCTCATAAGCAGTGTCTCATAAACAGTGAAACACTGTTCCCCAGGTATTTTGTCAAGAGTATACGTTTTAGAGCATTAGAGAAGGCACTGTGGAAAACAAAGCATGCTTGGTTAGGAGGTCAGGGATCTTCTCATAAGGCTAGCAGATTCTATGACTTCAGGTAAGGTGAACTAGCTAAAGTTGAATTGGAAGATTATCACTGGTGTATGTCAAGTTTCCTTGACAAGCATTTCCTGTAAGTACAGGCTGACTGAGATTTAGATTTGTGGCTGGGCCAGGCCACTGAGACGACTCCCATTTTGTGGGTCCCCATGTACAAATTAACTTGATCAGTTTCTTCTGTATTTTTCCTGTTGTACATCACTCACATCCATCCCCTCTTTTCTACCAGACTTAATTTTCTGAAATACAAACATGACTGCATCACTTTCCTTTCTAAAACTCCCAAATGAGTCATTGCTTTATTGAAGTCCAAACTTAGTTCATGGAGAGAGCTCAAGGATACTCCCCCTGGGCGAGTCTCCTGTCGTTAGTTTTTACTGTGGCCTTCCTGGCATATGGACCTTCAGTAAGACCAAAGGCATTCGTGAATTTCCATGGCACACACCAAGCAACCTTGTGCTGCTGTGCCTTTCTAAATGCTGCTCCTCTGCTCTGCCCCTTCTCCTCTGGACACATCCTTCAAGACAAGCTTGGGTACCTCTGGGAATCCCTCACCAACCCTGCCAAATCTGGTCTCCAACTTTTTTCTTCATGCTTCCAGAGTACTCTGCCCTATCCTGTTGTTGCAACCTATACTGACAAGAATTGCCTAAACTTCCATGCTGCATTAAATCTGCCCTATTTTTGTATCCCACATGAGTTACATACTGTCTGACAAATAGTAGAATGTTCCCTGCTATGATGATATTGAAATTGAGGGCTTCCAACAGATGAGTTTTTCCCCCTTACGGGGATATTTTATCCACTTCCACATTACTTGAACCATTTTGATTTAAAATTCACTCACTGGACTGGGATTAAAGTAACTTTGTTCTTTTCCTAATTAATTGTTTAACCTCTTTGGTCCACAATTATGTCATTGTGATAGTTATTTGTTTTAGATCTCTATAATTCAAATCTAAATTTTCTATCTTTGTCATATTCCCTCTGTCCTTTTCTGTCTCTCCCCACCCCCATGTTCTGGTATCTGCAAGTTAAAGTGTATTATCAGCAAGCTCTCAATAAGTCAATCCATGGTTTTAGCTAAAAATTTCAAATATATTCCCCAAAGTAGTTGCATCACTAGTCAGGACTCTAGATGCCTAAAAAGTCCTATAACCTGAAAGACTGAAACTTCCTAAGGAAGGGGGAATTTTATAGTGCTAATTAGGCTATTGGACAAAGCCACTATAACAATGACCCTTCTCCTCTTACCAACTAATTGACCTTATAGAAATTAGGTCACTCCTATGGCTATAGACCATTGTCTCCAGGTCCTTTGGCTTTTTGTTATTTCAAACAGTGGCCCTGGGGATAAGAGTTGGGTGAAAACAGTGAGCTAGATTCCCTTGAGCTCTGAGGAATTGATATTTATTTTAGTAAGTTTATTCAGAGAATAACAAGCATATAGGCAGATAAACTGATTACAGAGATAAAGTGGTTAGGATCTCAGTAGGACAGGAATTCATGGGTACTCACTCAGAAAAAACAAAAAACAAAAAACAAAAACCTACAACACAGTTGTTCCTGTCTGTATAAGGAAAATCATCTCAGTAGAAATAGGTTGTTTACATTTTCAATTCCACAAACTCCCTTCACAGCTACACCATGCATCAAACAGAGAAGGGGAAAGGGAAGCTTTTATTTATCTATTTATTTATTTATTTTTGGTCCCTGATGTGCACAAGGAAGGTCCCTCGAGATGAATCATCTTGGAGCAGCAAAGATCATGATAGCAATAATAACAACAATGCATCAGTGATTCTCAAATATATCCATGGGGCAGAGTATGCTTTTCAAAGGACATTCACTTCTATTCCATCTCATTTGATCATTGTGACAACCTCAGAAGGTACATAAGGTAGGTATTGTTATTACTATTTTACACATGAGGATCCTGAGCCACAGAGGGTGTAGAGTTATTTGTCCAGAATCACAGAGCTAGTTAGTGGCAACATTGGAGCCAGAGACCAGATTTTTTGAGAAATGTTGTCACATAAATGGATTATATGCACTGTGTGTACACAGAAATGCCTAGGATATGGAAGAAGCCCAAATCTCCCTCTCATTTGAAAGTCTGGGCCAGTGGCTCTGGAGACTTTCAGATTCACCTGGAAGTTCTCTGAAGAAGGCAGACATGCAAGCTGACAGATTTCTTAGCAGTAGTTCCTTGACTCCAATGACCATCTTAGCCAGAAAAATTAGTGTATTTCTTCTCCTAGGTTAGGTGCTGGGCTTGTAAAGTCCCAGAGAGAAATTAAGGATTTGTTTGGTGGTCTTTGACGAATTCTGAATTGTTTCACTTTTTCCGTTATGCAAAGAAGAACATAAAGGAGTGTTAGTGTCCTGGCTCTTGGGGCCATTCATCTATTGATCTGGTATCCAAAGAATCTTCTTGATAAAAGAAAAGGAAGTGATAGTATTGTCCAGACCTTCCAGCTATCATGGACTCCCCTGCATTTGTTATCCCATCAGCTTAAAATCCAGAGTTGTCAGAGTTTTGGATATCTACTGCAAACTCCTCATTCAACACAGAGGAAATTGAGACTCAGAGAGCTGAAGTGGTTACCAGAAGTCCGCAGGGCTAGTTAACAACACAGCTGAGATTGGAATCAAAAGAGCCAATTATAATAGTTGATATCTACCATTTTCTTAGCATCTGCTATGCCTTTGTTGCTGTGATGTATACTTACATGTTTATTACTTTTGCATTTTCTTAGCATCTGCTATGCCTTTGTTGCTGTGATGTATACTTACATGTTTATTACTTTTGCCTTTCACATCTACAAAATTGAGGGCTGTTGTCCACATGTATTAGTTAGGATAAGTTAGGCCAGCCTGATGAGAGAGCAATGATGAAATCTCAGGGTAATTAATGTAACACAGATTTATTTCTTTCCCCTGCCTCCATCTAGTGTGTATTAGTGGGTAACAGATGGGTTGGGTAAGGAGGTATTCTTCTCCTTAAAGTCATCATAGACCTAGACTGAGAGGGTCTCTAACTTCTGGTAGACCTCCAACATGGAGCACATACCTCCACATTCGGTGGGGCAAGAAGGGATTACACACCGAAGACTGACACCGATCTCTATGCTTGGGTCTATAAGCACTTCACATCAGTTTTGTTCAAGGGCTATTGACCAGTTTGGTCACTTGTACCAATCAATGTGCAAAAATGCTGGGAAGTAACTGTCTCCCTTGTTCTTCAGAAGAAAACAGATGCCTACAAACACAAGAGATGATTACCAACCTAACCCTTTAAATCTCCATAGAGTAGCCAAGACAATACATTTAAAATATAAATTCTGTGTTTCACAGCTCTTATGGAAACTCTATATTTCCTTCCCATCACCTTAAAATACAACTTAACCTAGGGGTGCCTGTGTGGCTCAGTTGGTTAAGTGTCCAACTTTGGCTTGGGTCATGATCTTGTGGTTTATGAGTTCTGGGACCTGCACTGGGCTCTCTGCTATCAGCATGGAGCCCACTTTGGATCCTCTGTCCCCCTCGCTCTCTGCCCCTCCCCCTCTCGTACATGCATGCTTTCTCTCTCAAAAATAAATAAACATTAAAAAAATACAACCCAACCTGTTTCATAAGGCCTATAAGGCTTTGTATAATTTGGCCCTTTCTACTCTCATGCCACTCTCCCCTTAACTCATTTCACTTTATCACACTTGCTTTCTTTCAGTTCTTGGATATTTCAAGTGCTTTCTTTGTTCAGTCTTCCCCATGCTGTTTCCTCTCCTTGCTTACACTCTGCTTTCTCTCTGCTTGACTAATGCTTATGCATCCTGAACGTTTCAGCCTCAGTGTCATCTTTGACCAACTGCATGTTCCATGCATGTATAGATGGTGGCTATTTTGTTTTCCATTGTACATTCAGTGCGTTCTACAGGGCCTGGCACAAAGAAGATAATATTTGTGAAATGATTACATGTAGGAATGAATGAACAGAATCCTCTCTTAAACAATACTACACTTAGTCGTCAAAAACATAATGATGTAGCCAGAGCAGATGACTCACTTAGAAGAGTAACTGTGTATTTGAAGTTTCTAGTAATATTATGATAATGATGCTCATTTTCTAGTTACTCATTCTAAGTATTTAGCATTCCTTACCTGTCTACTGAACATTGTCAATGTATAAGTTTTTTGAATGTTAAAGTACATGAGAGGGGCAGAAACCTAAGGTTTGAGTGACAGAAGGAATGTGGAACATTTTTGTAGAGCAAGATGCCACCAATTCAGCTTTTTTCATAGAACTGATTGAATGACAATATTTTTCAAATAAAAATTCAAATATGGTCTGATGAAGGATTTTTGTGCCACTTACAAGTGTGGAGAACCATCTAATAAGAATAGTTTTGACACCATTATATTGACATATCTGGGGCAATTTGATGATTTGGAAGGACAATGACATGGAATATATGTAATTAGAACTGTCATGGAAAATCTGAGACAGTTGGTTTTCATCTAGTCAGAACTCAACAGAAAAAAAAGTCATTGGAAGTTGGGTATGCCTATTTTACGTAAAGTTGGTAAAGTTAGCAAATCCTTGTTAAAGGCATTTTGGAAATTTCTTAAGCAGTACTGGTCATGGTTTTAAATTTATTAAGGAAGTCATTTCATGGAGATAATTAAAGTAAAACTTAATACTGAGTTTCCTTAGCAATAGAACATTCAGATGGAGTCACACTAAATATTCCCCTCTTTCCTACAGCCATCTCCTTAATGACATTTGTCAGCACATATTACACACTAAAATTGTTTATGATATTTTGTTATTGCTGACTTTGATTTAATTACTATGTGGATTAAATAAAAAGGAGTATAAATTGAGAAGCTTTACAAACACTTTGTTATATAACAGCTCTGTGGAAGGTCATCCAATCTTTTCCCTTATCTCTGAGCATGTCCCTACCCACCTCCCCACTCCTAAGACCAGACATGAAATAGTATTATCCATTCAGAAAGACCATGGGCTGCACCCAGAAATATTCTCCTGGAACTTACAAATACCTTGTGTCCTCTCCATCTCTGAGGAGTGAGTACATATCTTGAGAATGTTTCCAATTAGAACTCAGAAACTTCTTGATGGAGTTCTTTGCCCATTTGGGAAATAGCTTCTCTGGTGGATGATGTGACTTCTGATAGGGGCTGGGTCACAGTTACTCTCAACCACTTTATTATTATTTTTTTTAATGTATTTTTAATAATGTATTATTATATTTTTTAATGTATTTCTAATTGGTTGCCTCTCCTCAAACTAAGGATTAGCCTGACACGCCCTAGATGTGCTCCAGAGGTCTGGGTTTTGGGGACTGAATCATTCATACTGAATTTAGTGGTTTGTGTGAAGGTACAGGTTGGGTGGTCAACACAGTGAAGGTGCCTTTGTCAGCCCCATCTCTCCCTTCTGTGCCACCTGCTTCCCTGGGGTGGTTCTCTCTCTCCATCTGCCAGACACTCCATGTCCTCTTGTTTTCACACACACACACACACACACACACACACACACACACACCCTTTAAAACCTGCTTCTAAGAAAACACCTGGCAAATTCTTCTCACTATCATCAGATCTCAGATCATCAGATTTTATATCCTAGACTTCCTAAGGCATTTGAAAAATTGCAGAATGCTAAGGTTTAAAAGTTCATCTTTGTCACTCATAATAAATAAATGGAAACAATTTAAATGACTAGCATTTTGGGAATTAGGTGACTATACATGAAAGCATGTTACTTAGATATAAAAATCACATTTGCAAAGTGTTTGGATTTTTTTTTTTGCCATACAAAACTATTAAACATTTTAAACTTGTAGGATTTTAAGACAAAAATAGGCATTTGTCCTGTGTTGAGCAAATGCAGCAGTCTGATGAAAAGCACAGGATGTTGAACAGTATTTAAAACATCAGAGAAAAAGACAAAAAGTAAATAGTTGCCTTTGTGTCACAGGATTATGGTTTTTATTTTAATTATCGAAACATCCCTCTGTCATCTTTGCCGTGAGGAAAAGAAAATGTAGGTATTCACAGGAGAGAGGAACGAATTGCCAATGGGAAATTTTCAACAAGCAGTTCTGCTTGTGTGTGTGTGTGTGTGTACCTCTCTGGATATCTTTATCTACTTCCATCTACTCTGCTGTTTGGCAGGAACAGTGTGCAAGTCTCACAAGCCTCTGCCTTTCCACAAGGCTGTCTCCGGATGAGACGCTGGGAGATTTAGACCTGGATTTATATAAGTCTTACCTAATACATCCACACCTTTGGATTTCTGCTCTCCAGCATCCTCTGTGTTGCTGAGCTACACAGTTTCTGGCCCTCTTGTCTCTTTGTGTAGCGGAAAAAGAGCTTTGGCATCACATCAGCTTCAGTTGTGGTTGACTCCACAGATTGCTGGCTGTGTGACCCTGGGCTCTCTACCTCGGTCAGTAAACCACAGCTTCCTCATCTTTAAAGGGTAATGAACGCTACCTTATTCTAGTAGGAAAAAAAATGAGGAAATCCATGTTAAAGAAAATCTTAGTGTAAGTCCTCAAAAAGGGATAGTTACTTTATTTCTTCTGACTCATAATTATTTCATGCTTTCAGTCTGGTGGCACAGGTTTTATCAAGAGTGGAGTCGGCCTGTCATTTCTTTCTTTTTATTTTTTGAAGTTTATTTATTTATTTTGAGAGAGAGAGCATGTGTGCACGAGAGAGAACAGGGGAGGGGCAGAAAGAGAGAGAATCTCAATCTCGAGCCTAACTCCAGGGCTCAATCCCATGAACCGTGAGATCATGAGTTGAACTGAAACCAAGAGTTGGAGAACTGCCTGAGATGCCCAGGTGCCCCTGCCTGCCTGTCATTTCTTAGGATGAGGGCTTTTTCTTCTTCTTCCTTTTTTTTTTTTTTTTTTTTTTTTTAAAGTCTGTTTGGCTTCATATCTTGTTCTTTAAACATGCCTGAAATCTTGAATACACAAAGTCCTGGGGTGTCTGGGTGGCTGAGTAGGTTAATTGCCTGACTCTTGATGTTGGTGCAGGTCATGATCTCACAGTTCATTAGTTGGAGCACTACATCGGGCTCTTTGCTGACAGCCAGAGCCTGCTTGGGATTCTCTGTCTCCCTCACTCTGCACCTGCCTGCTCACGTTCTCTCTCTCTCTTTCTCTCTCAATAAATAAAAATCTAGAAAAACAAAACAAAACAAAAGTTGTGGCTTCATTCGAATAAACCCTGATTTTGCTCAAGAGAATAGTGGGTTTTCTTTTCCAAGTTAATAGAATAAAACTTACACTCTGTTTTATCCACAAAGACTAAGTGAATTTTGCTATAGGCTTTTTCCATTTCCTAATGAGACCTGAGGAGACCACAGCATGTTAATAATAGTATTAATCGTTAAAATTCATTTGTTATAAAAACAAAGGTTTCATTTTTTTTTACCATTAACATTTTTCTTTTATAGAAAGAAGTCACTTAATTCACCTAACTTCTCTTTCTGTTTCCTGCTTTCTGTCATCCCTGAGTTGGTGTGATCTTGTGTTCAGTGCTCAGCCAAGTGTAAACCTAAGCTCACACCTAAAGCCTCTTGCCACCTTGCTAATTTCTATTATTCTCAACCCCCATATTGACAGCACCCTCAATCTCTTTCAGCCCTGGAGCTAAAGTTGAAAAATAAGCAGAAGACAGCCACAGGTAAAAGGTATAATCTACTTCATTTCTTTCTGAGTAGATTTATTCCTTTGTGGAAATCAGTTGAGGGTAATGGTTATTTTTATCTTTGATACTAATGCTTCACTCTGCCTCCTGGTGGTTGAACAAGCCTAGATTTTTTTTTTTTTTTTTTTTTTTTTTTTTTTTTTTTTTTTTTGCTGTCCTTTGGAAATATTGCTCAGGGCTCCTGGGGGCTGTAGGAGCAGGGAGTCGACAAAAGATAAGGTCTCAAATCTCTTCAAACACTCCCCATACTTGCTGTGCTGCCAAGTCATTAAGCAAGGCAAACTCCTCTCCCATATGGGCTGTTAACTTTTATTTGTTCAGTGCTGCTCTTAAACATGGCTGGTCTGAACTCTCGTTTCTTCCTGGATCGAGAAGACAGTACCCAGCATCTGCTTTGTTACAGAAGAGTCTGCTAGTCTGCTGGCCTATCTCAGATGAGCCCGGGGATATAGGTTGGTTCTTTTGGCCTCACTTATTAATTCATGAATTCATTTTTCTAATTCAACAGATTTATCTTGACCACCTGGCATTCAACCATGCTAGGTGCAAGGGACATATTAGTGAATATAGCAGATTAAAAACAACAACAACAACAACAACAACACAAAAATCTTCGTCTTTCTGGAGCTTATTGTCTAGAAGGAAGAGGGGTGGAGAGTAAGTAAACTGTATAAATTTCTTTTTTTTTTAATTTTTTTAAATGTTTTTATTTAGTTTTTGAGACAGAGAGAGACAGAGCATGAGCAGGGGAGGGGCAGAGAGAGAGGGAGACACAGAATCTGAAGCAGGCTCCAGGCTCCGAGCTGTCAGCACAGAGCCTGATGTGGGCCTCGAACTCACAGACTGTGAGATCATGACCTGAGCCGAAGTCAGTCGCTCAACCGACTGAGCCACCCAGACGCCCCTATAAATTTCTGTGTATAGTATATTAGAATGTAGTATGTGCTTTGGGGAAAAAAAATAGAAAATGGTGAGGGATGTGAGAAAGTTCAAGTGTAGAGGTTTAAAATTTTAAATAAAGCAGTAATGATGGCTTCTATTAAGAAGTGAGGTATGAGTCAAAAGTTGAAGGAGGTGAGAGAGAAAACCAAAAATCTACCTGGGGAAAGAATGTTCCAGGCCATGTGGTAGAAAATATTAGGACACATTTGTTAGAATGTTTGTTTTTTTTTTAATTTTTGGTAGTATTAATCATTGTAGATAAAGAGATGAATCAAGGATGTTTTTTGCCTTCAGAGAGCTGATAGTCTAGCATAGGAAACAGACCAAAAATAGGCAATTTCAGTTTACTGTGATTATTGATAAAACAGATATAGGCATGTTATGTGATGCTAATAATGGTGTGGAATCCTTATTAAGATGCTTTCAGAATGCTATAGGAGCATAAAATGGATTTGGGGAAAGTAACACAGCTAGTCATTTCTCTTTGGCAGCATTTGGTAAACATGATTGGATAGAGTATAGACAACTAATTACAGAGACAGTAAGATTTTCACGGTGGGGAAAATGGATTCAAATTTGTTTAGGATGGTCTAGATAAAACATCCCCTTTTTAAAGATTCTCTGCAACAAATAGTTTATTAAAGGACATGAGAAATTTTCAGTAAAGACATTATTTGACTTTGTGAACTTCTAAAACATACTGATCAGTGGAATCCTTGGAAAAGGCTGCTCTAAATCAAGTTTCTTGTAGACAGTCAGTTGAGGCAGTGATAGTCTGGATGTCAAGGTATCCTGAGCCTGAGATAAGTCAACCTGAATTCAAACTGAACACATCCTCTCTTGAGTCCCCATGAGAAGTTTGTTCTAAATGGCCTTTAAAGGCCATTTATGGTTCTGATCTGAATGAAGCCATTGAACTTTTTCCTTGAGGCCATATGGAAGGTGCAATATATATTGATTAATCCCAAAGTCTTTTTTTTTATATGTATTTATTGAGTAGCTACTGTGTGCTGCCCACAGTTCTAGATTCTGGTATTACAGCAGTGAAAGGGATGGAGAGTGAAGAATGCTCTTTTGGGAGTGTGCAATCTATTAGGGAAGACAGATAATGTGTAAGCATGCATACATAATGTAGTTTCAGGGAGTGATAGGTACTATGAAGAAACATTGACAGCAAACCACCTGGTAAGGGGAGAGAGAGTAACTGGATGTAGAAGGAACAGCCATGTTACATTGGATAGTTAGGAGAGATAGCTGAGAAGGTAACATTTGAGCTGAGATCTGAACAGTAAGAAGGAGCCAGTCATGCAGTAATGTGGGAGCAATGTTCCAGGCAGAGGAAATGATGGAATCAAAATTCCCGAGGCAAAAAGGGTATGATAAGAGTCAGGTTCAGAAAGAAAATAGCTGCAAGTCTGAGAGGAGAGGTGAGGGGTGTGTCAGGGGTCTGGTTTCTATAAAGAAAGGACCGGTCAGTAATTTAGGTTCTGTAGGCAATACTGTCTGCATGGTAACTAGACTGCCATTGTGTCTAAAGCAGACACAGAACTTAACATTGGGTGTGGTTGCATTCCAATAAAATGTTATTTACAAAAACACCCTGCATTGGATACCAGGGCCATTATTTGCAGACTGCTGGGGCAAGCCATCAGGTTTCAGGTCATAGGTTGGGACCACATTACATAGAGCCTTGTAGATCATGGGAGGGGGTATCTGTTTCATTCTAAGTGTGGTGAGGTTTCAGAGTGTTCTGGCAGTGTAGCGATGTGATTAGATTATGCTGTAAAAGGCCACACTTAACAGTGTTTGGAGAATGGGGCAAGAGTGCAAGCAGGAATAAAAGGCCATTTGATGGTTATAAAGGCACAGTGAATGTGATCCCTGCCCTCAGCAGCCTCCCCATTTATATGGGGAGGTGTGGCAGAAAGAGAACTATTAAATTTCAGCCTGTTAAAGGCTCTGAGAAGTCCTGCTAAGAAATAAATTCTTTCGGGTGTGTTTATCACAGCACTGGTGTGTATTGTGAATCTCCAAGTAGGGGTGGTGTGTGTGTGTGTGTGTGTGTGTGTGTGTGTGTGTGTGTGTGATCTGACAGTTGATAGAGTGCTCTTTTTTCATTTGTGCAGAGTAGATTCTGGAGTTAGTTTTATTACAGCCTAAAATGGGGAATGTCATATAGGATTAAAAGTGGGTATAAAAAATAAAATGTGGAGAATCTTTGAATACCAGGTTCAGTTTAAAGTTGTGGCAATATATCTTTGTTCTCTCTACTGCCTTCCTTTTTATTCCCTGTTAATTCTACTAGTAGTCCATAGTGACACTTATTCATTCATTCATTCATTCACCATTCATTAATTCATCATGAACTATTTATGCATGGTACTGGCCAGGTCACTGATCACACAGGAGAAAAAAAAGGCACATAATCTTTCTTCTCCAGGAGCTTCTGGTCACAAAGAACTGTCTTAGAAATCCATCCATGACTGGTTTCAAGGTGTCTTGCAGGGGGCACTAAGCAGAGGAGAGGCTGCCTAAATCCTTATTGACTGATGGAACAGACTTTAATGCTTAAGAAAAAGTTTGGGTCTGCATTGTCCTATATGATTGCCACCAACCAAATGTGGCTATTGAGCCCTTGAAATGTGGCCAGTGTAAACTGTTAATATAAAATATACACTGGATTTTAAGGACTATAAAAATAATGGAACCTATTAACAATTCAGCAATTTTAATTACATGATGAAATGATTATATTTTGGATATACTAAGCTAAATAAAATATATATATTTTTTAATTTTTTTAACGTTTATTTATTTTTGAGACAGAGAGACACAGAGCATGAACGGGGGAGGGGCAGAGAGAGAGGGAGACACAGAATCGGAAGCAGGCTCCAGGCTCTGAGTCATCAGCCCAGAGCCCGACGCGGGGCTCGAACTCACGGACCACGAGATCGTGACCTGAGCTGAAGTCGGACGCCCAACCAACTGAGCCACCCAGGCGCCCCTAAAATATATTTTTAAAATTAATTTCAACTCTTTAACTTTTTTAAAATATGGCTGCTAGAAAATTTTAAATTACACATGTGGTTCACATGATGTTTCTGTCAGACAGCGCTGGTCTAGATTCACCAAGCTTGATGTCTGGTTTCGCAGCCCCTTACCTCTCAGTATGAACCAGACCTAGGTAGACCACCAGCATAGAACCAGAGCAGGGAACCTTCAACCTCAGGCCCCAGGGCAACCCAGTCATAGCAGGCAGTCACCTCCCAGAAAGCCCTATGTTCCTTCTGTCTGCTATTCCCCACAACACTTAGGGAGATGATAGAGGAGAAAAAACTGAGTTTATTGAGGTCAACAACCTATCTTCTACAAATG
Source organism: Panthera leo (assembly GCF_018350215.1). Classification (NCBI taxonomy): domain Eukaryota; kingdom Metazoa; phylum Chordata; class Mammalia; order Carnivora; family Felidae; genus Panthera; species Panthera leo. The sequence goes on along the minus strand of NC_056686.1, from coordinate 122,212,219 downwards.
CCTTACTTTATTTTTAATAACCTGTTGAGTACTTCTCATGCAGGGGATTTGGACAATTTTTTTGGACTTCTTTGTGATCTCTTAGCGAGTATATCAATTTGTGTGACATCTCATCTTGAGAAAAGTAGTTCAAGTTTTACCTACTCCATAAAGTCCATCCTTTCTTCTCCAGTCCCTCATAGTGTTCATTTCTCATTCAACACATGTTAAGCACAGCTGCTATAAACAGCTTTTTATGGCACAGCTTCTATAAAGTACTTTTGTCAAGTAGTTCTGGTCTCAACTGCAAGAAAACTCAGTCCAGTCTTGGATTTCTTTGTACATCAACCTATGGCACAAATCGTTCACATGCAAGACTCTCAATGAGCATCTTGTTTCTGATGCTTCCACTTCGTTACCTGGGACACCTGTGCCTTGTATGATGTATGAAAAATTCACAAACAAATTCCACTTGGAAATGGATTCCTGGCTTGCTGACTCATCTTGCTGGTTTCTTTCCTTTGTTTCTTTCCTTCGTAGGGGTTCAACGTTTGTTTCCTATGCTTCCACCGACGCTAAACAGCACCCGCATTCCATATTTCGCCTCAACTGAGATTTCTGCCACCAGCAAGAAAGGTGAAACGCAGTGTTCAATTTTAAAGTGGTTGGTGACATCCATATCTCCTAAGGCAGAATGTTCTAACTAGTGATTTGCCACCTCTCCTAGGTGTGTGCACTTAATGGAGGCTCAGCGTGCATTTGCCACCAAGATTAGAAGTAGGAAAGTCACTAGAAACATTGTCTGGCTCAACCTTGTTCTATTAATTATAAAAGAAAGCTAAACACTCCCCACCCCCGCCTTGGCTAACAAAATGGAGAATGTAGATAGGTTATAGGATTGAGAAATTTAAGGTGTGATTTGTCTCTTGAGGTATGTTCTTTTCCTGGTCCTTCTACTTCTCACTAGATCTGAGAGGCATCTCTTTACTGGCTTTGTCTGAGAGTGAGAAACACCCCAAGTTCTGGTACCATCAGATTTTCTGAATGTACAGTGGCCATCTTGGGCATGTAGGAGCTCAGGGCCCCAGCAAAAGGTGCCCTGCTCTGGGGGTTTAATGCCGCATGGCTGCCATCTTGAAATTCTTAATAATTTTATCTTTAAATTTGTGTTTTGTAAGTGAAGTCTAACAGATCACTGGAACATGCCTTTGCTCCTTGGCCTTCTCACTTCCCATCATGTCTCACCTCCCGAGGGTACCACCTTGCCACCTCCTTACTCTTGGCCAGTGACCACTGCTGTCGTCTCCGCTCTAGGGGCCTGGGGGCAGGTATGGGGGGGGGGGGGGATTGGGATTGAAAGCACATGTCTGACGTGCCGAGTTATAGAGGTGGCTGCTGGGTTCCATAAGAGTCTGTACTTGCTCCCAGGGAGTACCACATTAAATACCAAATAAAATAAATACCGCAACAGGTCAAGACAGAGACCACAAAAGAAAGGAAAGAGCTTTTTTTTATCCTGCTTTTTGATTAAGAGATTTACATTTTCATTTTTCACTGGGCACTGCAGATTTTGTAGCTGGCTCTGGCTGTGTGACTGTGGAAAAGTTCCTCAGCCATCTGAGCCTCTGTATATCAGTAAGATTCAGGGTTCAATCAGAAAAGCACTGGGATGTGTGTGTTTATAGATAGATATAGATATAGACATATGGATACCTATATATGGATACATATATATGGATATATGGATATAAATGGATATATATATATGGATATACAGATACATATATATATATGGGTATGGATATATTGATAAATATTGATACGGATATATGGGTGTGTGTGTGTGTGTGTGTGTGTATATATATATGGATATGGATCACCCACCTCTCTCTATATATATGGAGATATATATAGATATATATGGAGATATATATAGATATACATGGATATATGGATATATATATGGATATATGGAGATATATATATGGAGATATATATATCAATATGGATATATATGGAGATATATATATATATATATATATATATATATATATATATATAAAGAGATACATATATGGATATATATATGGATATAAATATGGATATATATATATGAAGATATATGTATGGATATATATATATGGATGCATATATATATGAAGATATATGGATGGATATATACATGGATGGATATATATATGTATATATATGTATATATTTGTACATATATATGGCTATATAATGAACTTATATGTATATACATATACAGGTGTATGTGTGTGTATATGTGTGTGTGTGTGTGTGTGTGTGTATGTGTGTGTATGAGTCATACATCCATAAATAACAAAGATAAGAGCCTTTAGATATTATTTGGCTTCTTCCTACAGTAGTGGTACACCTTTACCAACAGGGGAGGGTATGGTCATCAGAATGCTGAATTTTCTGAGGCTGTATCTGTAGAAGAGGGCAGAGATGGGCCACTAGACATGAGACATCACCTCTTTCAAGGAACATAGCTATTATCATGCATTGACCCAGCATGGCAAGGGAGCTGGTGACCACATCCACTGACCTCTCTCTTCTCCTGTCCTCTCTCCTGCTGGTGTCGTCTTCCAGGAGGAATGGACCAGAAGCCTCACTGCAGGGAGCACCATTGATATGATCCACAGAGATCAGCCTCCTAGTGCCAGAGCAGGGTGACAAGGGAGGCCAATAGGCATCAGATGGAGAATGGCTAGATTGACTTGATATGGTTGCTTTCTGGATTGCATAAAATAAAATTTGTAAAATATTTTATGGCTGTAAAGTAGTACTATTGAATAGAAGCAGAGATGTTTGCTATTAGTATTCTTATTATTTATCTCTTTGGAGAAGTTGTAGCAAATTTGCTTTCAGATAGTGAAGAAAGTCTTGTTGTTTCTTGATTCTTCACACCATCAACTGCTTAGAAGTGGTGATGTTATGTTAATGCACAAAACAAAATTCCAGTGACATAATCTCAAAATCAGTAATACAAAGATCAAGGGCATGGAGACACTTGGGTTCTAATCCTCGTCCTGACATATTTCTGCAGAACAGTTGAGCAAGTTACTCACTTTGTCTATTCCTTCCCTTATTCATCTTTGAAATCTGATGACTACTAACACACTAACTGTGGGGATCAGTGAGAGAGCAAGAAACTGACTTTATACACATGCTCCTCTCTCTGGAACAGGCCTGGAGATCTAGGTTGATGAATCTCTGAAGCATAACATTGTTTTTAATTATCTCCTACTTCACTTCTGAGCTGCTTTTCAAATGATGTTGAAAACATACACGATTGGTGGCTGTGGGGTGTTTTCACTCTGGGACCTGTGGGGAAAGTGACCCCCAACAGGTAGAATGAAATGACATCCGTTTTCTCAATGTTTGAATGTTCTATGGTACCAGTTGCTTATAATGAGTGAAGGAGAAATTGAACTCCTTTCTTTTGTAGCACAAATATAAAAGCTTACTCTAAGAAAGAGGAAATGCAATAAGAAACATCATGTTTAGTTTTTAAAATTCTCTGACATGGCTTTAAAAGAGGGGCAGGAGAATACCAGTTAAGCAAAAGAACATAAAAATACAGAAATACAAATCAAAGCAAGTACCATATATGATTTTCTTACTAAATTAATTTTATGTTAGGTGCGTATGGTGAAGGAGAGGGGTTGGGAATGCTTTGAATTTTCATTTGGTCACTGTTTTGGCTTCCAGGGAACTTTCACTTAATGGTGTACGCATGCATAAAAGTCATGGGTTGATAAGGCAGAAGGCAAATCACTCTTGGTGGCCCATATCTGCTCAGTGACTTCTTCATCAGTGACGTGTGGCAGGAAGAATGAAACTCCACTTGGAGAGCCATTTGCAATGATCAAGTCCCATGTCTGGGGACTTCATGTGTTAGTTTGAGAGGAGACTGCCACGTTAAAGCCTCATTTTTAAGCAGACCACGAATGTGTCTGTATAAATAGGAGAAAGAAGGCAAGGATGGCTACCATGCTACTCGTCAGAGATAACTGGACTCATTCCTGGACGTGATACACAAAGGCTCTTGGAGCTAGAAGGGCCAATTGTAGATTATATCCTGGAATGCTCTCATTTTGCACATAAGGAAATTTCCCAGTGTGGTAGGTGGACTCATGTGGAATGGCAGAGATCCATCCAAGTTCCTTAGCATAATAGAGAAGGACCTATGTGACCAGACTTGTTTTTAAGACACCCGTCACACCACATTATGTATTTACCGGGTACCATTGTAAGTTAACTAAAAACATTAGCTCATTTAATCCTCATAACAATCTATGAGACGTGTGTTATTTCTGTCCCTATTTTACGGATGACAAAACTGAGGCACAGAGAGGTTAATGAATGTTTGCTCACAGCTAACAAGACTTTGGCTAGATGTCTGCTTTTTTAGAGTCCATACCCTTGACCTCTAGGACCTGCTGCTATACACTTTCCTTTTGGAACTGCAGGGCCTTTTCACCTCTGGGATCATAAGCGAGCTAGCCCTTCATCTTGAAGATATCCTTGCTCTTTCCTTTGTCTGGACATCTTCATTCATCATTTTATTATTATCACCTTATTATTTTTAATAGACTTTATTTTTTAGAGTGGTTTTAGATCCATAGCAAAACTGAGCAGAACACTGAGCTTCTCATATGTCACTTGCCCCTACACAGCAGAACCTCCTCCATTATCAACATCACCCACCAAAGTGGTGCATTTGTTAGAACTGATCAACTTGCAACTGATGACTACTAACACACTAACTGTGGGGATCAGTGAAAGAGCAAGAAACATGCTCCTCTCCCTGGAACAGGCCTGGAGATGTAGGTTGATGACTCATCAACCTTAACACATCATTACCATCCAAAGTCTATGTTAGGGTTTGCTCTTGGTGTTGTACATTCTGTGGGTTTGGACAAATATATGATAACATGTTTCCATCAAAGTATACAGAGTAACTTCACTGCCCTAAAAGTCCTCTGTGCTCTGTTTATGCCTTCCTCCCCCATGAACCCCTAGCAAATACTGACTTTTGATGGTTTCCAGTTTTTTCCTTTTCCATAATGTAGTACAGTTGCAATCATACAGATGTAGTCATTTCAGATTGGCTTCTTTCAACTAGTAATATTTATTTACTTTTAGGGCTGAATAATATTCTGTTGTTGGCTGTACCTCAGTTTATTTTTTCATTCACTTACTAAAAGCCATCTTCGTTGCTTCCAAGTTTTGGCAGTTTTGAATAAAGCTGCTAGATACATCTACATGCAGGTTTTTGTGTGCACAGAAGCTTTTGAATTTTTTTTTTTAATCCAGAATGATGCTTGCTAGATCGTACGGTAAGAGTATGTTAAGTTTTGAAAGAAACTGTCGAACTGTCCTCTAAAGTGGTCATAACATTTTGCATTCACACCAGCATGTATGGGAGTTTCTGTTTCTCAATAGCCTAGCCAACATTTGGTTGTGTCAGCGTTCTGGATTTTGTCCATTCTAATAAGTGTACTGGTATGTTATTATTGGTTTAATTTGTATTTCCCTGATGAAATATGATACAGGGCATCTTTTGTGCTTATTTTCTTTATGTCTTCTTCAGTGAGAGGTCTGTTATGGCCTTTGGCCCATTTTTTAATGCAGATTATTTGCTTTATTGTTAAGATTTAAGAACTTTTTATATACTTTGGGTAACAGTTCCTTGCCAGATGTGTCTTTAAATATTTTCTCCCGGTCTATGGCTTGTCTTCTGTTTATTTTTCAAGGCTTACTTCAAGTACCATACAGGGTCTTCTATAAACCAAAACTTTGTCTGAATTGTTTGCCATGACACATTATATCAGATTGCAATCCCTGATTAGTTTTTTTGCATCCCCGAAATAAGTTGTGTGTCCTTGAGGTCAGGGAGAGGAATTACCTTTGTCTCACTTGCATTTAGACACTTGAATGAAAGATGGTGTGAATGATCTTTCAATTTCTGTCTCTGTCTCTTGCATATTAGAGAAATTACATTATCTCTGAGATTCTCTTAATAATAGGGCTAAATAATGTACTTTCTGTAACACAATTACTGTGTGTCAAATTAAACAATGATTATAAACCTATAGCCCCAGAATGTCATATAATAGATGTACCTCTATTGAATCAGCCTGGTGGCACCCCACCTCCATCCTTTCTAGGTTCATTTATCATCAGGACTCTTGTTCTCCATCAAAGATTTTCCCCTTTCTCATTTCACAAATGTCTCAAAGTTCACCTGTTCCATGAAGCTTTCCTCATCTAAGTAACTTTGGTTTCTCTTTATCTAGCTGCTAAAACATACCCTCAGTGTCACCATCTCTGGGACACTCCCAACACTCCCCAACTTTGCCCCCCACCTTAAAAAATTGACTGGATTTTTTTAAATCTTATGTCCTCAGTGAGATTATACACCCTCAAATGGTCAGGGCTATCATTTCTAGTCCATTACTATATTCAACTCCAGCAGAATGCCACGAGTTTACTAGAGTAAATACTTCCAGAGCTAAAGTTCCTTTCCCAGGTGTTTTGCTGCCTCCTAGTGTTGTGGCCAGGCTCCAGGCTAAGAGGTTTTCTCTGAGCTCCAGCTTGGTCAGCACCCTCTGGTTTGAAGAACACTGATGTGGACAGTAGACTGACACAGCTGACTGATCCTGGGGACAGCTTCATTCAGACGACTCCTCTACTGCCAGGGGGCTCTGCCATCCTGCGTCCTGGAGTGGGTCCCTATGGCTGACTCTTTTGCTTTTCTCTGTGCTATCTGTGGGACTTCTGTGGAGTTTTCAGAGACTTCGTTTCCTACCTTGAATACCTCCCTTCTTCCCTCTCAGCCAATCCCGGACATGATTGCCATTTGGAGGTTTTTACTCATTCTTCAGTCTTAAGGCTACAGTGCAGCATATGCTAATGTTCAAATCCTGTTGAGAAGAATACAATTTCTGTTTCCCCTATCCCCAGCTATCCAGATCATAAATACAATTCTGATCCTACAAAGTGAGGTTTGAAAGGCACCTGCTCTTTGAGAAGGCAAGATGGGGATGCTTCATTTGGAAATAAAGCCCAGGGAAGGGGGAACATGTGTAGCTTATAGATTTGCCAGGCATCATTTTGGCTAAGTATCCACAGAGATAACAGTGGAAAGAATACAGGTTTTGGAGCAAACCCTGGATTCAAATCACAGCTTCTTTAGTCTTCAGCTCTGTGTATGTGTGATGTCCCAGATCCTCAGTTTTGTTGCCACTATGAAGAGGGGACAGCGATGCATAACTCAGAGGGTGTTGTGAAAATTGAATGACAACATATATGCAAAAGTAAGTAAAAATGCATCAAGGCATTCTTGTTCTTTAATGCAAAGTGTAGCTTTTAGGGGAGAATGCATTGATTCCCCTTACAAAGTTTGTTCCTGTTCCTGTATTCTTCAGCTGCCTTGTCTGTCCCCAGAATTGAGTCTCTTTGAAGGAAGAGATGATGTCTTTAATCTTCTTCTAGGGATTAGCACACTGCCTGGCACTTAGGTATTTAACAATGTTTATTGAATAAATAAAATCCATACAGCTAATGATGCTGGCTTTTTTTGACTTTCCACTATAAATTCTTATAATTCTCTTTAAAATTTTAGGGATGCCTGGGTGGCTCAGTCGGTTGAGCATCCAACTTCGCTCAGGTTATGATTTCACAGTTCTTGAGTTCAAGCCCCGCGTCGGGCTCTGTGCTGACAGCTCGGCCTGGAGCCTGTTTCTGATTCTGTGTCTCCCTCTCTCTGTCCTTCTCCCCCTTGCGCTCTGTCTCTTTCTCTCAAAAATAAATAAACATTAAAAAATTTTAAATAAAAAATAAAATTTTAGAATTGACAACTAATCGCCCCCTCCATCTGCACCCCAATTAAATAGACTTTTCCCTGTGTATCACCTTTCCTTTGATTTTCCTCATTCACAGCATGATGCAGCTGCCATCTCCTCCTGCTGCTAAGACTTCTCAGCAGCTCTCAGTCAAAGCTCCCAGATGCAGCTTTCATTGCATGTGATGTTCTTTAATTTCACTTGTCTTATCTATAATCACATCAAACCACTTATTTGTTAATAGGCTGTTTGGTGGCTTCATAGTCAGAATAACTGTACATCACGTTTCATTCCCACAAGGGCATCCTTCATTCTGGTCTGCCTTGTGTATCATTTGCATTTTCCTCTTGCCAGGCTGAGCCAGCTTCTCCCACTGTACCTCCCAAATCAGCTGTTCATTTCTCTCCCTGTGGTTGTCACTGATAATTTCCAGGTTAAATCTTATAAGTGGAAATTGGATCCACAGCTGGAGTTGAAACACAGTTCCTTAGAGTTATTACCACAGTCTGTTCCTGGGTAGGTGGAAAAGTTGAAGATGATAGATTTTCAGTGCCTAGGAATTATAATGCCTTACAACTGATAGTAACTAGGGTGGGGATTTCTTCCCCCTGTGGAGAGCAATATTTGTACCTTTTTACTCTGGGCATGTATCAGGGGGATTTAAGAGAGAGGAGTGATTTTCAGTAGTTTTCTGCCATTTTATGAGAGATGAGTTAGATAAAGTGATAATGTGGGCTGGACAGCAAATGAGTTATAAATGTTTGACCAGCCATCTAGGCTGTCTGCTATTTCAGATAGAGGGAATATTATTTTCCTAGAGCAGAGACATTTGAGTTCTTAGATTCAGTCAGTAAAAGTAAGGGGAGATCAAATAATAGGTTCGTTCATTCAAAATGTATTTGTTTAAGAACTCCATGGTACCAAAGGCAGTGACATACCTTTGATTTATTCAACATTAATTAATTAAACAAATATTTATCAAGTATGTATCACTATTCCAGGATTAGGAATAATGGGTCAATAGAATATGTAAGACCCCATCCTCATGGTGCTGACTTTGTAATAAACAAGGCTTATAATAAGAAGAAAACACAGAAATCAGAGAATTTTCAATATACTAGGAAGAACATAAAATGGAAATGTAATGCCATCTTGGATGGATATGGCCAAAAAAAAATTCTTATAGGAGAGTTGATGTTTGTGAATCTACCATTTCTTAGAGACACTTAAGTAATTTGATAGATCCTGAATTGGGACCAAGTGTGTAGATACCCCTGTTTCTTTTATACCAATCCTAAACTTTCCTCTCTGACCCACTTCAATTCCCAATAACCATCCTGAGATTAGGAACCCCAAAGAACTTTTCCTTAAAATGTCAACAACGTCCATGGTAGCCTTAGTGGAAGGTGCCAGGACTTGCCCCAGATGTAAGGGGTACTAAGAGTTGAACTCTGAGCTGCAAGGGGAACTGGGTTCTGATATGGCCCACCACCAAGGGTATATAATCATCTTGGGTATATTTGTCCCCTTTCTGTGCTTAGGTCCTCATTCATGGAGTCACTTAGGTGAGATGCTGTAGGTGGCCCCATATGGAGGAGGTCAAATACTATCTTAAACAAATAGTCTATGTGAGAGGAAAAAAGAGAGCAAAAGTTGACATGAGGGCTCAAAATCAGGCTGTCAGTGCTACCCAGTCCCTTTGGCTTCCCCACAGTAGATCTGACATGGTGGGTACAGGGGCCACCTGTAATAGAGTACCTTCCTTCAAATGGGTAGTATGGTGACATGTCCTCAAATCACCTCCATTCTTGTCCACCTCATGGCTTTAAAACCCACCCACCCCTAATACACACACCCTGCCATTACCTTGACTCTTGGAAGATTTTAAATCTACCTTATAAATTGGGCACCCTATGCCCCCCTGCATACTGGAGCATTCACATAATTTTGCTTTTCTGATTTAGCTCTTTTCTTTCACTCTCAGGTGAAAGCACTACAGGTAGAAAAAAAGGACTCAAAGAGTTTAGTATTAATAAAGAGAGGAGATGAGGTACAAGGAGCACAACTAGTGTCCATGGACCGCTGCCCCTAGCCAGGCAGTCAGTAAACATGATGGACCTGGCCATGAGGGCTGAGAAAGTACTGAAAAATGGAAGCTGAAATACCAATGACAAGTTTAGTCATTGTCAATATTTCCTGGGATTGGCCTGGGTGCAGAACAGAAACTCTTAGATAATTTTCTTCTTCATCTAGAACACAGTATAGTATATCCACTTAAAGCATGGTAGCAGTGTATTTCTATGTGCAGAGAAACCACCCTGGGCTGTCCAGAGTGGCTCTCCCTAGACATCTCAGCTTCCCTTGGTTATGTCAGAAATCGCGATTGATCTGACTGAAAGTGTCCATTGAGTAGCTACTACTTACCAAGCCCTATTCTCAGCAAAAGGGACTCAGCAATGAAGAAGACAAGCAAAAATCCCTGCCTACAAAGGGCTTAAATTATAGAGGGAGAGACAGGAAATAAATAGATAGGCAACTAGGTAAAAACAAACAAATAAATAGACAATCTCAGATATATTGGTGAGTACCCTGAAGGATCTGCTGTAGATAATGGATATCTGTGTTCCTTTTGATCTCTGAGGGGTAGACTATTTGAGTTCATTCATTCAACACAGATTATTAAATACTTTCTACGCTCCAGGCCCTTATGTAGGATGAAAGGATTTAACAGAGAATAAATTAAACAGCCTCACATCAGGGAGCATTCTTCTACCAAGAGGAGACAAAGAAAAAATTAAGTTCAAAGTATAATTATTACCCAATAGGTATATAAATGTTTAATGATTTATAGAACTGATAAATACATGTACATTATAATTGTTCTTAGTGTTTTATTATACAGTAAACATTGTGAATAAGCACAGATGTAACTCCAATATTGGGAGAGCAGAGTCACCTAAGAATTTGGGAACAGTGTGTCCCAAGAAGGGGTCAAAGCACAAGGCTCTGAGACAGGATATCATCCTTAAGGCACAGAGATGTCCTGTGTGATTGCGTCACAGGGAAGCATGGGAGGAATATGAAGTTTTGGAAACAAACAAAAAAAACCTGGGTCAATTCCAGAGGAAAAGATGGAAAACATTGAAGGGGAGGAGGGCAGTGGTGAGAACCAACTCAGGTTTTAGAAAATTCTCTTTGGCAGCTGTTGCATTTCCTTGATGTAAGAAGGGAGTTAAGAAGTTCCTTTAGAAGCCTGCTGCAGAGGTCTAGGGGAGAGATGGTGGCTTAGATTAGGGTTTGGCAGGTAAATGGTGAGAAATAGATACGTGTCTATGTATAATGTATGTATAATGGTTATGTAGCGCATATACACAATGTAGACCTTACAGCATCACAGGCTGGCAAGGAAAGAAAGAAATTAAAGTTGTTCCCTGGATTTGGCCTAAAGAGTTGAATAGATGTTGGTGCCATTTACTGAGAGGGAGAATATGTGTGGTGAGGAGAAAAGTTAGTGGGGATAGGTAAATAGTTCAGTGTTATCAGCCTTTTAAAGTTTGACTTGTAAAATGTATACAGGTGAGGGTGTGAAGGACATAGAAGACTAGAATGTCAGGGAATGGGGCTGGCATCTGGGAGTCATGGTGTCAAGATGGTACTTAACACCAGGGAAGAGATGAGCCCAACTAAAGAAAGTGTATAAGCAGAGAAAAGACGGAATTTGAGGACTGAGCTTTGAGACGTTTTAGGATCTGGAGGTTACATACATGAGTTCAAGCAAAGAAGAGTGAGAAGAAGTAGGGTTTGAGATAGGACGAAGACTGAGCAAGTGTTGTATAGTGACATTCTAGATCTGTGGTAAATGGTGCTAAAAAGTAAGAGAACAGAGAATTAAGCGGTTTTTTGTTTGTTTGTTTGTTTGTTTGTTTGTTTGTTTGTTTTTGTGAGCGGACTTATGGTTATTGGTGACTCTAGAGAGTCTGTGAGGGGGACAAAAAGCAACTGGAATGAGTTGAGAAGGAAAAAATTGAAATAAGAGGGTGTCAACAGATGGTATAGAAAGGGTTTTTTTCACTTTTTTAAAAAAGAATTTTGCTGAGAAGTAGAGAGAAGAGCTATTTATTGGATCTATACTCAGGGTCTAGAATTAGAATAGACTCTCTGAGGGATGTGTAATGGTGAACAAAGGGGGCTGAATTCTGAGGCTTTTTTTGTCTCTCTAGAGCTGGTCCCTTCATTAGTCTGCAACACAATTTCTTTAGCAGGAGTGGGGAAGGTTCCTGCAGAATGCTGATGGGCTTAGTTTTCCTGGCTTGTCTTCTACTCAGAAGTATTGAGCACAATGGTTGGTCCCCAAGAGAAAGAAAGCTGGCATTCCTGACTTGTAGAATAGAATATAGACAGGCACATATTAAAAACCAAGTATTTAATAAAGTGTCCTAAATGTGACTTTGGACTTGAAAGAGGCAAATTGAAGGTAGGAGTGGACATCTCTCCATAAAAATGATTCCAAGAGCCTGAAGATCCAGAGTCTGCCCATCAGATTCTTACCTCTTCTCCTATGTAACAAGTCTGCAAGCAGAATCCACCTTGGTATATTCAGCTATTCACAATGTGTGTTCTCTTCATATACTTTTGCCTGGGAGGGAGTTAGGGATAGGGAACTTGCAGTCAGCCTTCTATGAGTAGAAATGTATTGTCATGCAATACATTGTCATGCAAGTATACAGTGCCTTGTTTCTAGAGGGTTGGTCCTATGTTGTCTGAAAACCTGAAAGGAAAGAGTGTGGGTAATTGTCTAGTGGTTGATCTATTTGGGGTTCCTTCAGATCATAATCATGAGAGTCTCCTAACTGGATCTTCATCCCCGAGCCAAATCTCAGGGAGCTCTTCACATGGGATGTGCTTTTGACCTTGATTACAGTCTTGAGTTCTCTTTCCAAGTGTCCATTCTTCTTTCTCTGCCCATCCCTCAGCACCTGATCTCATTACAGGTGCAGAGCCTCTCTCCTAGAAATCTCTTCCATATTCCAGTTGGTGAAATAGAAAATCATGAACAGGTCATGAAATATTTGAGAACCACTTACGGATCAGGAAAAGCTCCAAGAACAGTGAACTCTTCAAAGTAGTATTTGTTAACTTCCAAAGTTGGTAGCCGATGTAAAGCACGCATCCTCAGCCCACCTTGTGATTGGTTGGGAAGCTTAGATTCACTTTAAGTCAACGAAAATAATTTTTAAACTTTATCAATATCTCTTTCATGGCTTTCTTCCAGATAAGTGTACCCTCTTTCCGGCTTCAGACACATGAAGCTTTTATTTGGCCTCAGGGTCTTTGCACTTTCTGCTTCTACTACTCAAACACTCTTCCCTAAGCCCTATGCATTGGTGATTTCTCATCTGCTGGCATCAATTTAAATGTCTCTGCTCGGAGAGTTTGCCTCTGGACAATCAATTTAAAGCAATTCCATTTATGTCACTTTGATTTCCTTCGTAACATTTATTTCAACATTTTTACTTCCTTATTCATTTTTCTATCTCCTCCATCAGACTATAAGCTCTTTCAAGGTAGGAATTTTCATCCTTCCTGCTGTATGCCGAGTCCCCAGCAGAATGCCAGACACAAGTTGATGCTCAATAAATATTTGTTAAGCAAAATGGCAAATATGAGTTCTGTGGAGAATATAATATGCTCAAAGATACATTTCAGAGTTTTTTTGCTGACTTTCTGAACACCGTTTCCTCCCATGCTATAAGCATCTCGCGGGTAGGGACTGATGCTCCAGAACCAGTTGCTCATTGGGACCTACTGTCTAAGGAATGTGAGAGCCTCTGGAAGTTGGAAAGGCAAGGAAATGAATTCTCCCTTAAAGCTTCCACAGGAATATAATTTACCAACACTTTGATGTTGGTCCAGTAAAATCCATTTTGGACTTATAACCTCCAGAACTGTGAGATAATAAATTTGTGTTATTGTAAGCCACTAAGTGTGTGGTAATTTGTTACAGAAGGAACAGGAAATGTATACTTAGTTCCTCACATCAAACCTACTTTAGTTGTCTTCATCCCCTACTCCCTATTAGGGAAATTCCCTAATTGACTTCGGTGGCATGTCAAGAAGGGGGGGGGGGGAAGTTCTAGACAGTGGGATTATTTTACTAATCTGTATGGTTCATGAGGAAGTAGATAAGAGGTTGGTAGAAGAACATTAGTGATTGGAATTGGTAATGAGAAGGGATAGGGTGTAGGAAGTGGGATGGAACTCCTCCCCCAATTTGTTGGAAAGCAGGCTTCTGTTCCTGGAAAATCACAGACACTGTCATGGATTATAAAGAGAAAGCAAAAGGTGGAAGGAAATAAGGGAGGAAGGAGGATATGAAGGAAAGAAAGAAGGAGTAAATTGTGACCATACTATGTCTTTCTCTGATACTCTTGTCCCCTCCAAGCCTGTACTTAATTCATGTGCCATATGTAAATGCTGTAGGATGTTTTCCTCTAAGTTCTCTTTTAATGCTAACCTTATTTGATTCTATTATCACAGGTTTTCTTTTTAGGATAATTTTTTTCCCCAATGATTTAGAATACTATGCGATTGACTTCAAAAATCATCCAACCAATATTGTGATTGGCATTATGAAAAAGCTGTTGGTGGTGAACGCCGAATATATTGTGGAAGTTGGGAGAAAGAGGGGGATAGTGAAATATAAGGAGCATGTGCAGATGAATTCAAGGTTTCACATATGTAATTAGAGGATATAGTAATTTTAACAGAAAAAGCACAAACCTTAGAGTAAAAGGAATCATCTAGAACATGTGTCAATGAGCTATGGCCCTCCCGCTATTGGTAAAGCTTTATGAAAATGCAGCCTTGTGTATTCATTTATATATTGTCCATGACTGTTTTCCTTCTCTGATGGCAGAGTCGGACAGCTGTGATAGACTGTGTGGTCCTTAGTGCCTGAAATGTTTACTTTCTGTCCCTTTACAGAAATAGTTGCCAACACCTGACCTAGAAGAATGTAATACATGTTTGTCAGTGCAGTATAGTGTAAAGAACATGAGAACACATCATAACTGTACCATTTACTAAGTTTGGGACCATTCGTTGGCCCATCAGTCCCTCTGAGCTTTAGTTCCTCATTAATAAAATAAGATTAATAATTGCATCAAAATGTGAGTTCCATGAGGGCAAGGACTCAATCTTTTTACACTTGTACTCTAGTATCTAGCACAGTGCTTCGTGCTTTGTAGGTATTCAATAGATTCTTCTCAAATAGATGGTGATCTACCTCATATGACTGCTGTGAAGATGATAAATAATATACCTATAAATCATTTAACATAATTCTTGGTATGTAGTGAGCTGAAAGTAACTGGTAGTAGGTTTTTCAATATATATGTTGAGAACATCCAGGTAGCTGTTGAATTTAGGGAACTCAAGAAAAAAATCTTGGGTATGAAGATACAGACACAGATATAATATTCTCAGAGGCAACAGACCAAATCAAAAGGAGGTGGGTTCTTCAGTCTAAGTGATTTATCTAAGGCAGGATTAGGCTAGGGTTCATGCTATTCAAGTTTCCCAGGATAGCATGTGCCCAGGACCTCATTAGCAGGACATAAGTTATCAGGCCAACAGAAACTAAAGGTTTTGAGGGGGGAAATTGTAGATTTAGACCAGTGTCCGATAGGAAGAACTTTACTGGTAGAGCATACACAGTCTTTATCTTCATAGGCTTAATACTGGCCCAGGATGAGAGGGAGTGGGGCCCAGTGATGGGGCAGGGCGGGGCAAGGCTCCCTGCAATGATGCTTATGTGATTGGTCACCTATTGTTTCTCTCCACCATCTTTCTCAAACATGCCTCAGTCTTCAGATAGCAAACTATTACTGAGTATTTTGTATTTTACTAGGTTACAGAGACAAGGTAATTAATGAATACATAAATTTTCCAAGGTTTCTAAAAGAAAAATAATATAGCTAATGCAGGTCCTCTATGGCGCTTCAAATAAATGGTTTAGTGTTGGGAGGTGTTTGATTAACCACATTTATCCTCATGGACTCTTTGGTGAGGAGCCTCACACTTCAGGTCATGGTACTGTCACCAGTAGCCCCACCCTTTTCTTCTGAACATTTGTGGTCTCATAGCTGCCCAGCAGAGATCCTAAGGATGCTCTAAGGAGTTCTGCAGTACCACTGTTCTCCTGCCTTGGAGTTTTCCACCTACCTAGCCCAGCTCTGTCTGCTCTTCTGGTTCTCAAGTTGTTCCTTACCAGCCCTATGGGATCTATCTCCCTACTGCCTCCTAAAGCCCAGTCGCCAGCCACATTCCAGGCCTGTCTGATTAGATTCCATATTCAGATGTCTACAGGAAATCTCAGCTAACTTGATGCCCTTATGTCATTAGAACAATGAGGAGGAGAATTTTGTTTTTGTTTTTAAGAGACAAAGGGTGGATGTCTTTTCCCCAAAGTGAAACACATGCACACATACACCCACCTTTTTGCTGTAGATATGTCATTCCGTTAGCAACCATCTCTCACTTTTCAGACTCCTCCTCCTCACTTCCATTTACAGAAAAGGAGCTTTCCAGTTTGCTTTTAGAGAAGAAATAAATATCTTCCTTTAGCATCTATTCATCACTTGTGAGACAGTTTTTTTTTTCTAATTAGAAGGAAGGAGCTTCTAAGTCTATTTTAGGGGAGAAATAAATATTCTTCTTCCCAAAATGCATTTTCAGCCAAAATATGCCAGCTGGGGGAAAGTTAGAAATTGTACTAGGTTTGTCTTTATAAATGATCAAAGCTTCACCTATTATAAATGGCTTCTGACATAAACCTATTCTAGAAATTTCTGAGACAACACCGAATGAAGAGTTTCTGCCTACTGACTTTAACTTATTTCATCACCTGTGCATTACAGACAGAGAGCTGGAAGTTGTTTAATTAAGAGCACCAAACTCGTTTAACCTAGCAAGTGCATAATCTCAACTAGTAGAAGATCGAGTTTTAGCTTTGGGAAAAGAAATCTATCCCACTCCTTGGGCCCTCCTTTATGGCACTATGAGGCTCAGTGCTGGGTTGGCTCGGAAATTTAGTCATTGATGGACTTGACTAGCGTTACAGGTGCATGATTAAGAGTTAGTCACCTTAAAGTCAGAGGACAGTCTGTTTGGGATTCAGAGAAAATAAGCAAATCTCACCTCCCACTTTAACTTGCCTTTTTTGTTTTGAAAGCAGCCTCTAAATTTCTATACTTTCACAAACAACACTTTGTGAAATCACTTGAATGTTTCCCTTCAAATCCCATCTATTCTGAAAGCATCTTCCTGCCACCACTCTGTTTTAGTAAATATTTATACCCAATCATCTCAAGTCCATTGAACTCCATCACATGTGTGTTTCAATTATTTAAAATCAGGATAGCATCTCCTGGGCAGCTAATGAAGTCTCAATAGATATACATTATTGAAGCATATTGTTATTTATTCACCTAATAAATCAAGCCTATTGGGGAGAGTAGATGCAATTCAAGTACTAGAAATGAGGAATAATGATGGCATAGATCATTTCTGAATCACTCTAGCCCATTTTACAGCCTGCAAAATACACTGAATTCCATAAAAGTGACAAATGACACAACATTGTAATAAATAGCTGGAGCTCATGCATTGTGTATTGGAGCTTAGATTCATATTGAAGCTCTCTGTCAAAAGGGTGGATGATGAATTAAGTATTGAAATCATACTCTGTAAAAAGGAATTATATGTTTTCCATTTATCTTGATTTATTATATATGGCATCATGTGCTTAAGTATATGTAACCTTTCCAAATTGAGTTGATTTATTATTAAGGAAAAATTGTTACAAAGGAAAATTTGGTATTTTTGGAATTCTTTATTTCCCTCCTGTATTTTTATAAGACTTTTAAATGCTCCATGGATGCTTAATTATATTAATTTTTTTTGAGTTGAATTCCCGGAAATATGCAATAACATTTACAGGGCTCATTAAAAATGAAAGTGCTACATCACAATTAATATTACTGTTTCTCATTCAAATTCAAATGTTTTCACATTAAGAATATAGAAAACTTTCAATTATAAATTAACAGATGCATTCCACTCTGAAAGGTGAATTTAGACTTCCAAAATGATGGACAGAAGAATGAATATGCTTTGAATTTATCCAGATTTCTAGAAATTGAAGTGAAAGTTATACCCCTGTCTTTATTATTGGAACATAATAATTAAAGGAATTAGGGTGCCATTTTCACTTAAAAAATTAGAATAGTGCCTGAGTGACTCAGTCTGTTAAGCTTCTGACTTCGGCTCAGGTCACGATCTGGGGGTTCATGAGTTTGAGCCCTGCGTAGGGCTCTGTGCTGACAGCTCTGAGCCTGGAGCCTGCTTCAGATTCTGTGTCTTCCCCTCTCTTTACCCCTTCCCTGCTCACACTGTCTCTCTCTCTCTCTCTGTCTCTCAAAATGAATAAATGTTAAAAAAAATTTTTTAAATGTTAGAAATATAATTAGAGGAATTAGCAAATACAACAGTATTATATCGATCTCTGCTACTTCTCCTGCACCTTAGCAATATGGGAAGAGGAGCAACCCCAAGTTTTACTTTATTGTTTTTTCCTAGTCATAGAGCACTGACTTTATTTATTTATTTATGTTTTCTTCAGTTTGCTTGGTGGCACACTTCAGAAGACCAGAATCTAAATGAGCAAGTCTGGACATTAGCCAGCACAAAAGTCAGGGGAACAAAGAGAAGGAATGAAATGTATCTGGGGACTCTTTTCGCTTTCCCTGGTGCCCATGTGACATCACACCTTCTGTCTGCCCTCTGCTTGTAAGCCTCTTCTTTTCTATGTTCTTTTTTTTTTTTAAGTTTATTCATTTATTTAGAGAGAGACAGAGCACAAATGGGGGAGGGACAGAAAGAGGGAGAGAGAGAGAATCCCAAGCGGTCTCCACACAGCCAGTGCAGAGTTCGACACCTGGCTCAAACCCACAAAACCATGAAATGATGACCTGAGCTGAAACCAAGAGTAGGCCACTTAACCAACTGAGCCACCCAGGCCCCCCTGCTATATTCTTGAAGCCTTATTCAGTCAGCTTGCTAACTGGTGGGATGGAGCTCTCAGCGGATCTGCTGTGGATGCAAGGACAACTGGGTTTGAAATACTGAGACTTGAGGTTTGCCACTAAGTTCTCCTATGAACTCAGGTAATCTATTTTGTTCCTCAGTTTTTCCAAATGTATAAAATGGTTCTGGTGCTGCTTCCTATGAGAATTAAGTGAGGTATTATGTGTAAAGTTTACCACATAGTTCTGAAGTGATAGCAAAGTGTTATTTTATTAACACTTTTTACATCTTATCTCCTCAGCTAACAGTGCAAATTTTCCGGTTTGAATTCTGTCAACAGGAACTGTACTTTGGGCCGCTTCTCTAGACTATACTAGGCCACATTATATACCATATTTTTTTTTTTAAATTCTCACAATAGCAGGAAGGTAAATATATTCTTTATTTAGCTGATGAGGAAAGTTGCCCCTAGAGAGGTTAAGGGGTCTCAAAGGTCACTGAGACAGTAGCAGGATGGAATTCAAGCCTAGGGTGATATGATAGCAAAGTTCCTACTCTTTCCCCTTATACTACATTATTCCTCACTAACGACTATTGCTTCTATAAAAACTGTACATTGTATGACATAAAGTACTTAGCACAGTGCACACCCTCATACAAGTTTTAAATGAATGAATCAATAATTGAGGACGTCACTTTTGCTCTCAATATCCTAGGTTCTCCCTCGACACCAACACAGTAAGCAGGAGGAAGGCAGAAATAAAAAAGCAGGGGAGAAATGAAGTGAATAAATGAAGCACATCGAAGGTGGAAAAAGGAGAAAAGACAAAGGAGGGAGGGAGAAAGAATTCCTTAGGAAATTTCTGTTCCACCCTGTGAAAAACTTGTATAACTATTTACTGCTTTCAGACTGTGATGAACTGCTTTTGTTGTTTTTGATCCCAGTGAAGAAGAGAGAGACTTAAAGATTTTCACTCACACGATAATTTTTCGCTTCTTTCACCCATTAATAATTTCATTCAGTTTCAATCACTTAGAGTGATGTGGACCTAAGGTGCTCTTGTTGCCTTCAAGGAACATTGCCCTGGGTCCAAAATGCATCACATGAGTGATATACCCAAGTGCCTCTCATGTGTCAACCTCCTCTGCATTCAGTAGGACCTCATCTGGGAATATAATAGCAACAATGTAGCAAGAATGAGAGCAAGAATGTAAGAGGCGTGTAGCAAGAGGTGTGTAAGCCTCTGCTCAAGGCCTTCTTTGTTGTGGTGCTCCTGCCTGGATTGTTGTTCTGCCAAGACAGGGACTCTGTCACTGCCTTCCTTACCATAGTGGACCAAGTTATAACATTAGGTCTTGTGTTTTCCATTCATTCATTCATTCATTCGTTCATCTATCTGTTTATAAGTTTATTTATTTATTTTGAGAGACAGAGACAGAGCACAAGCAGGGGAGGGGCAAAATGAGAGAGAGAGAGAGAGAGAGAGAGAGAGAGAGAGAGAGAGAGAGAGAGAGAGAATGAATCCCAAGAAGTTTCACCACTGTCATTCTAGAGCCTGATGCAGGGCTCGATCTCACGAACCAGGAGATCATGACCTGAGCCAAAATCAAAAGTTGAACGTTAACTGACTGAGCCACCCAGGTGTCCCTGGGTCTTGTGTTCTCTTTTGTGTTGCAGCTACTGGTCTCTCTTGTCATCCTCAAAATGCCTAGTATAGTATAGGGCATGAAATATATCCTCAGTAAATACTTGTTCAATTGGATTGAATTGAATAAGCAGGAAGCAAATGGAGTAATAGCTCTGTGTTACCACAGTGTCTGCTTGATCTATTCTCTTGTTTTGTCCTCAGTACTTAAAGTCTTCTTATTGAGTTATGGTGATAAGCCACCTTCTTTGGATTGCGCTTCCTGGAATGGATTTTAGTTAAGTTTAGTACCAATAGCCATTAGGAAACCAACAGTACAAATGTATTTCTCTTGTGTACTTAGATTATTTAGTGAGATCAGCCATGGCTCTCTTAGAGAAGTGAAAGCAGCCATAAAAATTACGGTGAGGCAAATGGAATGACCTGTGCCTACCTTGGGTATGGAGCTTAACATGCTGAATTGTCATGTGTAAAATGTCTCCATGTATCAGGAGGCCTGCATTCTAATCTCAGATCTGCCATTTCTAAGCTATGTGACTTCTTGGTGTATAATTTAATTTCCTTGTGCCATAGGATTCCTTATATTTAAAGTGGGTCAGGCACTGTGCTGTGTACACATGGCTCATTCAACTTTCAGAGCAATTACAATCATTCATTCCTTTATTCAACAAATATAATTTTTTAAATGTTTATTTATTTTGAGAGAGAGCAGCATGAACAGGAGAGAGGCAGTGGGAGGGAAGGAAGAAGGGAGGAGAAGAGAGAGGGAGAGGGAGAGGAAATCCCAAGGATGCCCTGTGCTGTCAGCCTAAAGCCCAATGTGGGGCTCAAACTCATGAACCATGAGATCATGGCCTGAGCTGAAATCAAGAATTGGACACTTAACCAGGTTCCCTCAGGAGCCAACCAGGCACCCTCAACAAATATTTGTGAAGTACTTTCTGTATACCAGACACTATTCTTGTTGCTAGGGATATGACAATGAGCAAAATGAACAAAAAATAAAATATACTAGCCTTTATGGTGATGAAGGTAGACAACGCGTAAGATAAATTAATACGTCATGTGTTTGAAAGTAATGAGTGCTAAGAAGACAGACAAAGCAGGGATAAAGATAAAGTTTCACAGGTTTTCTTACAGTTCTCAAGAGTGGGGATTTTCCTTCCTCTCTTATTTGCTTCTTTCCTACCTTCCTTCCTTCCCTCCCTCCCTCCCTTCTTCCCTCCCTCCCTTTCTTCTTTCCTTTCTCCCTTCTTTTCTCCTTCCCTTCCTTCCTTCTTTGTTTTAGATACATCAATGGGGAGATGATTCACCGAGAAGGTGATGTGGGCAGAAAGTCCCAAGGGCAGAGATGGGGCAAGCCATCTTGGTGACTGAAGGAAGAGAATTTAAACAAAGTGGTGGGCAAGCAAGAGCAGTGGGGCTGAAGCCAAATGACTGTGACAGGGCTTTATACTACTCAATGAAAGGTTCTCTTTAAAACAATTTGTCATTGTTGCAGGAAATGGAAAAAACGTACTTTTAAAATGTTTTTATGTAACAATAATTTTAGATGTACAGAATAGTTGCAAAGAGTGTGCTGAGAGTTCCTATATACTGCGCACTCAGTCCCCTTTATTGTTAACTTGCATTACCACAGTGCATTTGTCAAAACTAAGAAAGTAGCTTTATTCTGATTCCACCAGTTGTTCTATTAACATCCTTTTTCTGTTCCAGGATGTGACATTACATTTAGGAGAAACAGTATTTTACACTCGGGTATTCAGTGAATTAAGTTTTATTCCCTTGTACCATGGGAATAAAGTTGAAAGACAGTTGGCAAACAGTAGTTAGGCCATTGAGTCTTCCTTAAGTGGGGTCCAACATGGTAGAAGGAACTCTGGGCAGGTGGTCTAGGCTCTTATTTCAATTCTGCCACAAACTGTCTCCTTGGACAACTCTCTCTCTCTTGATCTGAGGCAGGTAACTCCTGTATAAAATTTAGAAATTTAGGTCAGGTTTCCAAGAGAACTGTAACCACTTAAATTCCTTTTCTGGCATTATCATGGCATCAGAGTCTTCAAATACAGAAACATGTAAGTTATGTGACTGATTTCCCTAGTACCAAGCAGGGTTTTGTTGGGAAATCAGATTGGGTTCTAGAGGACTTTAGAGCTGCCTCTGCCTCCACAATTCCACCCCACCCTCCATCCATGCCCTCTCCCACCCACCACACCTGTTCCGCTCATTAGGAGCTAATGGCTAAGACCATCAATAAAAAAGGAACTTTTCTCAGTGTTTTACTTGTGTTTCTCGTTAAGAGTCTTATGAAGTAAGTACTATCTCTCCCCCATTTACCTATCAAGGTAATAATGGCTTTCTAATAGTGTTATTGCTCTACTTCTCAGAACCTGTAAATAGCTTACCTTCCATGGCAGAAGGGACTTTGCAGATGGATAATTGTAAGGATCAGGAGATGAGGAGATGACCCTGTATTATCCAGATGGACATGATGTAATCATAAATGTCCTTGTAAATGAGAGATTAAAAGTCAGAGGGGAGATAAGATGCTATGCTGTTGGCTTTGGAGAGGCAGGAAGAGGCCACCAGCCCAGGAAAGTAGGAGGCCATGAGTACCTGGAAAAGGAAGGAAACACATTATTTCCTGGAACCTCCAGAAGGAATGCAGCTTCCAGACTGTAAAAGAATATATATGTGTCTTTTTAAGTCACTAAGTTTGTGGTAATTTGTTACATCAGCAGTAGGGAACTAATACACCCATGGCGGTTAAAAAAAAATGTGTCCAGGATTGCATAGCCGGCAGGTGTTGCAATCTAAATTTGAACCCAGGTAGCTTATATTCAGAACCTGAATTGATAATTACTAGGTCATACTGCTTCACTGAAGTAATAAAAGGGCCTTCCCACAGGTTTCTTGTAAAATGTGAGAAACTACATGGGGAATACAATGTTCAGTACACGCAAGTAGTATCCAATGTGTTAGTATTATAGTGAACCCAACAATGTGCAGTACTATTCATTCCCTCTCCATCCTGCACTCTCTCCACCCATTCCAGAACCTCCTTAAACTTTATTCCTACACTTCCATGCTCAGTTCTGATCTGGTTGACTCCTAAACCAGAGGAACAAGAATCTCATGCAATTTTATAGCAACTTAGACTATTGAAGATTTCTTGGGGACACATGATCACACTTAGTTTTGAATCCAATATCCTTGGAACTGAGATGGAGGGCATCATGACCCCTGCTGTGTGCATGTCTGTCTGTCTCTCTGTCCATCTTCATCTTTTCTTTCTTTTGTCTTTTGCATCCTTTCTGTTCTTATGTATTTGTCTATATATCACTAAGTCCATGTCTTTTCCTCCACCCTAGTCTTTTTCTTGGTTTTGTAGCAGGCATATTTATTGACATTTGATGCATAAAAAGAATTTGTTTTTAATGTGAATATATAATTTATGTTTTTATAATATATTAATAATATACATTTCTTAAAACTCCACACAAATAGGTAAGAATGACTAAGTTGTTTTTTTAAAGTGGAATTCAACTGTGTTTTCTCCTATTATGTGTTGATAGCCATGATCTGAGGAGTACCCCCAAGGAGGAAAGGATATATGGGAATAGAGTAATTGAGGCACAGAAGCCTGGTTTAGATGTGCTTTTACCACTGACTGAGAGTCTCTTAGATTTACTGAAGATGAAAGTGTAGATTGTGGTTGCTAATTCATCTTCTTCTCTCCTTATTATGGATGGGGGGTGGGGGGAGGAGGTATAAGACAAATCCTGTGAGAATGGAGAAAGGCACCCATTTTTCTATTCGCTCTGCACTTGGGCTTAAATTGCTGCAAAGTCATTCCCTGGGGGAATTCTGGAGTAACTGTAGGTTACAAATAAATACTCCCCACTTTGCTTTCCACAACCTCAGCATTTTCAGCCCCATAAGAGATGCTCTGAACAAGCAAATGTGCTTTTAACTTAGCTCTAAAATATGTCCTAATATGTGGGAACTATTTTTAAGACAACAGCAAGGACATGACAGACTGATATTTGCTGGAATGCAAATTGCCTCTCATCTCTTTTGACCTTGCCCCACAACGAGGACCTATCAAGTTATCGTTGTCCCCTGGGAAAACACATTTTCCATTGTACTGTGCATTAGTGCTCCCCTGAAAGATGCTGGCCATTTTTAAGCTATATAATGGGGAAGAAAAAGTGGCAAAACAAAGAAGTGAAACAAAATGCAAAACAAAACAAAATGCAAAATGAAACAAGAGTGAAAGAGCAAGACTATAAAATAGTATAAATGACACACTACACACTTAGACCTATCAGCCAATTATCTAGTATCTATTAATTATTTATGTATCAGTGACCTATCAATTATCATCTACTTGTTGATTATCTAGGTATCTACCATGTAGGGGGAAAGAAGAAGAATGACATATTTGAACTGAAGCAAATCAAAAGAGGAAAACTAGTCTTCATATTTCTTTTGTCAAACAAGGTGAATATGCCAAGAAAGTCTGATTGGGGATAGGAGGTTTGTCTCCTTCTCTTCTTTACTCTCAGCCATCCCCTCTCCCTCATCCCTTTGTGTCCTCATCAAAGCCAGGTGCTAAGTTTGAAAACAGGATTATGAAAAGTATTTAAAATATGTGTGAGAGACTGGGTTTGTCACCAAAGACTTTCCAGGTGCAAATAAACCCTTTCTTTATCACATACTGGAAAGCAAAATGTGTGGACTGAAACCAGGAAACCTAGGGGTGTAGCTTGGGTATTCGAGCTCAATCAGAGGAGGTAGGACAGAAAGGTTCTCCCATGTCAATATCACTGGGAGACCCTTAAATCCAACCAGCATACTTCTAGGTGTTCAACCATCTAACTAGATATTTAGATATAACTCAAAAGAATCCAACACAAAACACTTTAGTGAGTGACCTTGGCAGTAGGTCCACAGGAGGGAGAATGATGAGGAAACTTGACATTATACTATGAAGAGTAGTTGAAGAAATTAGAGATATTTAGACTGGAATAAGAAAGACTCTTGGGGGTGGGATATAGAAAATACATGCAAGGCTGTCACAGACAGGAACAAATTCAATTTGGACACAAATTAAACTTATTCCATTCTATTGTAGACTGGTGGTTCTGACACTTTTTATCAGGACTCATTGAGTAGTGGACAATACTTACATCCATGTAAAGGTGACTTCTAGCTGGTTACTGCTTAGTTAAGAAAGCTTTTGGGTAATGTGTTATTTCACCTTATGTGTAACCTCACCCCATTTCCCTCCCTAATAGTATGCTATGTTGTAGAGGCGGAGCACACAGTGAGAACAGATGGACGGAACCAGGGAGTGGTAGATTACATCACTACAGAAAAATGAACTTTCAGGATGCCTGTTTGGCTCAGTACGTTAAGCATCTGACTCTTGGTTTTGGCTCAGGTCATGACCTCAGAGTTCTTGAGTTTGAGCCCCACATTAGGCTCTGTGCTGATAGCATGGAACCTCTTGGGTTTCTCACTCTCTCTCTCTGTCCATCTCTCTCTCTCTCTCTCTCTCTCTCTCTCAAAATAAACTTAAAAAAAAAGAAAAATGAACTTTCTATTGATGAAAGTTCTAATAATGAATTGCTTTGGTAGGTAGTGAGCTCTCTGTCACTCATGGTGTTTAAGCAGATGTTTGATGACTTTCTGGCATGAATGTGGCTATGCTTAAATTTCTCAGTTTCTAATATTTTATAATTATTCTGGACAAAAGACACCGAATTTTGTTTTAAAAGTCTTTGGATCAGTAAGTGTTCAAGAAAAATAATGGACCGGATGATAACTATGCAACATATTGTGATCTAAAAGGAAAGAGAAGCTCCATTTCAGGTACAGATTAAACTGGACACAGGAACAATCTAACTATGCTGGACATGTGGCTCAAGGAATCAACTGAATATTGAGTTCACTCACACAATCCTGAGAATGGAGAACAAGGACAGCATAAATTTTTATTTAAAAAAATACAGATAAGTTTTGTAATGAAAAAAAATTGTGCATTTTTCCCAAGGGAGAATCAGTTCTATTTAAAGTCAGGCATTGAGCCAAGTACTTTATGCATACACCAAATTTTAAAATTCCTATAACTGCGCTGCGAGGAGGGTTACTCATTAAAGAAGTGACAAAGCCAGGATTCCAGCCTCAGCTGGTAGGATGATTCCCCAGAGGGGAATGGGCAATGTATATATATATATGTATATACATATATATATATATATTTTGTACTTGTATTGAGTATAGCACACAGCGCATTTGTACTATTTCCATTGCTTTCTTGACTCATCTCCTTTCTTGAAGACAGGCACCCTTTGTTGTCTCTGTGTCACTAATACTTCTCACTGGCACTAGCATAGATTTAATGTTCCATAATGTTTGTGAATAACTGTATGTGGTGGGGAAGAGGCAGACACAAGAGAACTAACTTTAGAAGGAAGAAGTGAAAAGGAGATCAGAAAAATGATTTTAGTGCCAATGACATTTATATCACCAAATGATATAAAGATTTCTCATAGGCTCACTGTACTATCTAATAGATTAGCCACTAGCCACGTGTGCTTAAATATAAATTAATTCTAATTAGATAAAATTAAAAATTTTAGTTCCTTAGTCACACTACCTGCAAGTGGCTAGCTGGCTATATTATTGGATAGTGTAGATATAGAATATTTCCATTATTGAAGAGACAACTTCACAGGACACATGGGAAGAGAACCAACAAGCCATATTTCGGAAGAAATAAAGAGAAATTTTAAAAGAAAAAATTCTAATTTTGTATGGACTAAAATATAGCAGGAAATGAACAGGGAAGGTGAAGAAATACAACAGGAAGACAGTATTTGAAGAGGAATTACAAAACAAAGCAAAACAAAATTAATTAAACAGATTAATCTGAGGTACCCCTGTTCTAATACAGATTTCCCTCAATATCCAAAAGTAGAGTTTCCATGAAATCTTTCATAAACTGTAATGTCATAAAGAAGCAATACCATTTCATATGGCAAACATCCTCTTCAGATTTCTTTCTGTTAGTGAAATCAGGAACTAATGTAGGTCTTGTGTAAAAGTAAAGTGACTTAATGTGAATTTCTGGGTAGCGAGGGAAACCTGTAGTTCTTTAAATAACACAGACCTTAAAACCGATCTGTCCTACACCTATTGCTTGCTTATGGTCCGACTTCAGTCCCACAGTCCTCTAGCATAATCACTTCCTTTCTGACAATTCAAATCCTGAGTCCTCTTTCATGTCATCATACTTCTTAGCAAGGCTACCACTCTGCAGCATCCAACCCTTCACTTCCTCATGGCTACACCTGCATAGCCCAATTTGGCTGGAGAAAAGCCCATTATCCTGTTGATTTGTTGCACATTAAAGTCCTGATGGCTGAACTATGGCCTTAACTTATGTCCACAACACTAACAAGCAATCATAGAATATTTGTGTGGTCCATGCATTCTCCCTCTTTTGGATAACTTCCTGCACCTGTGTCCATATGCTCTCCTCTCCCTTCTGTTCTTGTGGAAAAAGTGGTCCTCTGAAGCCAGCCCTCTACCCAAGCACTGCATCTACTGGCTTTCTGCTACTCAATCACTCCAGAAGTTGTCCCATTTCTTCTCTTCAATTTTTTTCTATTGGATTATTATAAACATTCTGCAGTTTCTTACATCTTAAAAAAATTCTGTCTTCATTCCGTATCAGCTTTGCTTTATAGAAAATTTCCCTGAAAAAATTTATCTTTCCTCTCTCCCTTTTCTCATTCTCTCATAATACCAAATTAATCAGGGTCTCTTTTCTCCTGATCCACCTAGATGTCAAGGACACCAGTAACCTCTGTAGTTAAATTTAATGACAATTCTTAACCCTCATCTTGATCTGTCAGCAACATTTGGTTCAGCGGATCAATTCCTTGAAACACGCCCCCCCCCCCATTTTACTTCCAGGACACCCGGCTCTCCTGTTTTTCTCTTTAATCTAATTGATTATTATATTTCAGTCTCTTCTCTCAGACCTCATTCTCATGGCTTCTGTTACCACCCTGTATCTTTCCCCAGTCCTCCAGACTCACACATCCTGCTGCCTTCTCTCCTTTCCATTCAGGCGTCCCCTCCAAATGTACTCATATGGTATCTTCACTCCTTTTGGTTTATGGCAACTCCTCCAAAATCTGGAGTCAGCCTTATCTCTCTGACATCCACAGACACCCATCTGCAAATCCTCTTGGCTCTACCCTCAAAATATTCCTACAGTCTGAACCCTTCTCACCACTTTCACCCCATCTACTCAGATTACAGCCAGCATTATCTCTCACACACATTATTACAAGCTTCCTAACAGTTCTCCTTGCTTCCATGATTTGTCTTTATGACTATTCACTCCACAGCCATAACAGTACTGTTAAAACAAGGTCAGATCATGGCTGCTGAAATTTCTTTGTTCATTAAATTTCAAGAGCTCTCATTTCACTCAGTGAAAACCAAAATTCTTACAGTGGTCTATAAGACCCTATAAAATCTTTGCCCTCCCCTAAATTCCAACACCCTTGTTATCTTCTTATTCTCTCTTGTACTTCTCTTTCTCATACTTTGTCCACTGCAGAAAAACAAACACCCTTGTTGCCCCTTGAGCTTTCTAGGCATGGTCATCTCAACTTAGGGCACTTATCCTTTTATTGCCTCTGCTTGGAATATTCTACTAGATATTCACATGCTTGAGACTCTCACTTCAGGTATTTATTAAAATGTTACAGGGTACCTGGGTGGCTCAGTCAGTTGAGTGTCCGACAATTCGGCTCAGGTCATGATCTCAGGGTCTGTCAGTTCGAGCCCTGCATCTGACTCTGTGCTGACAGCTCAGAGCCTGGAGCCTGCTTTGGATTCTGTGTCTCCCTCTCTCTCTGCCCCTCTCCGGCTCATGCTCTGTCTCTCTCTCTGTCTCTCTCTCTGTCTCTCTCTCTCTCTCTCTCTGTCAAAAATAAACAAACATTAAAAAAAATTTTTAAAATGTTGCTTAGTATAGGATTCTGAGAGAAAAGAGACCAAATGCAATTTTTTCCCCCCAAGAAAGTCTGGTAAATACACTAGGGGTGTGCGTGTGTGTGTGTGTGTGTGTGTGTGTGCGTGCGTGTATTGCTGTCAAAGAACTGGGTTTATAAAAGAAAATCATCCAGAGACAGGGTTTCCATTTAGCACCCATCATGTAGATTTTGAAAAATGGATGATATTTTAGTTGGATAATGAGATGTAATAAAACATAAATCATTTACATTATAGTGTGGTATATATACTGTATATCATATTATACCATATGATTACCACTCTTTTTTCTCCTATCCACATACACAGAAGGAAGAAATTAACATTATTGAAGGCTGGGGGATCTTTTCCATTACAAAAATAAGCACTATCCTTTGTAAATAGCTTAAATTTTATGAAGATAATAGAATTGGAGGTGACATTGTGACTGTATGATTAAATACTTGAATTAATCTCTTCATATAGAATTTCAGGGGCTTAATTAAATAACCTAACAGTGTGGTACTAACTCAATAAAACATGATATAGGCTTGAAACATGATATAGTCTACATGAAGTAGACTTTGGACTTTTTTTTTCTCTAGAAAAGAGAATTAATTGTGAAATAGAAGACAAAAATAATATCTATCATTCTGTACCAATAACCAAAATCAATTCCTCAAAATTGCAGAGAGATTATGCTGACAAGAAGAAGATAAATAGATTCCTAATTAGATCATGAAAGTTTTAGAAATGTAGGGAAAATGATCAGACCTTTCTACCCATTCAGTCTGTCCAGAGCTGGTGACATGTGCTGAGTTAGAGCTTTGGCACTAGTTTTTAGGTAAAAAGGTAAAACCATGGCAAATGATAAGTGTCTCCTGATACTTTTTAATTAGAAGAAAGAAGAAAACTGGCATTTGTTGAGAGGACACAATGTTTCAGACCTTGTGATAAGATTTAAAAATGTGATAGTCCTCCAAATGGTCCATCTGGCAGATGATGTCATCTCTTCTTTACAGATGAAGAAACTGTGCTTTGGGTATCCAGGCGAGATCAATATCACACACTGTCCACTACAAAACTTGTGCTCCTTCTCCTCTATCATCTTGGAGAATTTAAAGATAAGCTGAAAACATACAAGTGGAAACTGTATTGTTCAAAGAACAAATAAATGAATTTGTATGTTAGGAATTAAGGAGATAGGTAAAAAATCACGGAAAGATTAGACCAAGATCAAATAAGGTCATCACCTACATGCATGTCAGTATGGAAGGAATAAAGAGAAGGCACTAATAGGATTATTTAATAAAAAGGGGATTTGGAAAGATGATCCTGAAAGAACAACTGTGGCTAATGGAGGAGTTCTTTACAGGTAGGTTTGGAGAACAAGAAAGTACAGGGAAAGGAGTAAGAACATGGTCAAAAGCTATTATGGAAAGAAGCAAAAAATTCCACAAGCAGGCTTCTCAGCCCAGTGAAACAAGACTGAATACTCTTTTAGGAAGGGAAGTTGTTCTCAGGCCTGCTGACTTGGTTCCTGAGTTCTAAGGGAGTTTAGAGGATTTCTACGAAAATGATCTTTGTCATCTCAGACCACAACCCTGGGGAGAAAGCAGACTCACACATGGAATGAATGCAGTGAATAATTTTTGACTGTTTGATAGTGTCAATAGTGATGAGACAGAGGATAAGAAGTAATTTACATAAAATAAAAAGTCATTGTGGTCTCTGTTCCAGGAGTCTGCTGCACAGCTAACATTACTCAAAGTGGCCTGATGGAAATGACCCTTTGCCAGGAAATCTTCACTTTTCCAAGGGGTGGAGCCATCAAAGAGCAATTATTTCATTTGTTTAGTGGTGAGAAGAAAATCTTGATAAGTGCCAAGAGCTGGTGGAGAAGAAAGTGATTAAAGAGTGTGGCATTTTATTTCAAGTGGACACCAAAACTGTGATTAATGCATTGGCAGGGAAGGGATGAAAGTCCCAGGACATTTTTAGGCTAAAGGCAGTAGTGTCTGGAGGAAGGGTCAGACAAAAGAGAACTGTCCATATACCGTATATGCGCACACACACACACACACACACACACACACACACACACAGATACATATACACATATGCATACACATACATATGCACATAGTTGCCCCTAGAGCATCATGGGGGTTAGGGGTGCTGATCCCCTGTGCAGTAGAAAATCTGCACACAGAATCTGACTCCCCCAAAGCTAGACTAACACCCTGCCATTGTCCAGAATTCTTACTGATAACATAGTCTATTAATAGGTATTTTGTTATATGTATTATATACTGTATTCTTAGAATAAAATAAGCTAGAGAAAATAAAATGTTATTGAGAAAATCATAAGAGAAGATATAGTAATAGTACTGTATTGTGTTTATTAAAAGAAAAAAACATGTATAAGTGGACCCACACAGTTCAAACCCATGTTGTTCTAAGGTCAACTGTATACACACACACACACACACACACACACACACACACACACACACACACACACATTTTTTAACTAAAGAGAGGGGCTAATAGCAATCCACTACAATGTGCTATTTCCTTCACTTGCATTATTTTATTTGTTCTTTATCATGAATTTGTGGGTGTTATGAGATAGTGCTCATACACTCATAATAGCTAAACATCTGATTCCAAGCCTGGTCACTTGGACGATTTATTGTTCCTACTCCTTCCACTGGGCCAGATTGCCTTCAGATGAGAGGCTCAAAGAAGAAGGCAGTAAAAAGAGGAAGAAAAGTTGAAGAATATCAGAAATGCATAATAGCGCTATAGCAGATGAGCTAGTGGTTGTGATATTAAAAATATATACTCAAATTACTTGGCATATAGATGAACTGGGTTAAAGTAGAAATTTATTATTAACAATCTACTGGTTACACCCAGTGTGATATTTTTAGGGGGAGAGCTGTCAATGCCAGGATGGATGTGGTAGCTGGATACTAAAGTCTTAAAGGAAAGAAACAGCATGCTCCATGGCTTTAAGTGGAGAGTTTTAATGAATGGATTATTTACACAGGTGCAGGAAAAGTTAAGGAATAATGAAACTCATAGGGATGAGCAATAGTGCAAGTCTCTCAAGTTTTTAATGGATGGAGGTATTAAAGAGAAAAAAAAGATTATTTCATTTATTTATGTCACTACCCATGGTCCTGAAAAAGGGAAGGGAAGGAATGGTATTACCGGAATTTGGCATCTCTAGAATTGAGTAAGAGCTATAGCTTTACAACAGGTGTGGCTGAAAAGAAGTCTTAGAGGAACATAGCCACTGCCAAAACCATAACTAGCCATAGAGGGATCTGGAGACGGAGAGGATCAATACCCCTACTTCTCTTTGATTCAACCCTGTGATCTCCCATCAGGACAAGATAGCTTGGGTAGAGTCCATAGAGATGCCCCTCTTAGGGCACATAGTGGGGTGGAGAGGGTGGGGAAGAGACCTGCAGTGGAAAACAAGAAAAGCCAGCACAGGGGCTTTAGTATTAGGCATGAGATAATGAGCACACCTACTCTCCCTGAGCCACCCCAAATTAAACAACACCAAACAAAAACACAGCACCTGCTCAGTGAGTGCAGACTCAAGCCATGACCTTTAGCATGCATTTCCAACAAAATTACTGCCTCTAAGCTATCCTATGCAGAAATTCTGTAGCCACCCATGGGTAGGAGAAAAATGCTTTTCCCAGAAAGGGATGAGTAGAGAAGACAATGCCTTAGATTATTTCTTGCGTTAGATAAGAGAAAGTCAGAAAGACAAAGCTAATGGGGATGCCATGGTATAAAGAAAGAATAGAAATTAAG
The DNA here is from genome assembly GCF_018350215.1 of Panthera leo. Taxonomy (NCBI): domain Eukaryota; kingdom Metazoa; phylum Chordata; class Mammalia; order Carnivora; family Felidae; genus Panthera; species Panthera leo. Next base: position 122,178,738 of record NC_056686.1, on the reverse strand, counting down.
AGGAAGAACAGACAAATCAATGCTACAGGAAAATGTTATGGCATATTATTAAGAGAAAAGAGAGAAAGACCTTCAGCACTTCAGAAAGACCTTCAGGATCAAAGGTCTGGAAAAATTGATGGGAATTAACTCATTTACACTTCACAATAACCTAGTAAGATAAGTTTCATGATCTCCACTTTATGAATGAGGAAGTTAAAGAATTGTTGAAGAACACACGTTGGCAATAGGCAAAGGTAGAGACCAACCTCCTATTGCCAATTCCCTTGGCCAACAGGCCAGACCCTGGGGAAGAGGTCTCAGCCCAGTGTATGGATTGAAAGCACAATGGGTCAATATCACACACCTGAGGGACTAAGTGGGTCCATCAGCTTCCAACAAATTACTTTTACTATAGGATATACCCTTTTACAATGGTTCATTAAAGTTCTGTGGCTTTTGAATGATGGTTTCTCTTTCACCATACTTTTCTAAAAACCCATAACCCTATACTTGACATGTCTCCATTCTTAAAGTGACAGGCATATAATAACCATATTAATTTGCTGGGGCTGCCTTAATAAAGTACCACAAATGGGTGCTTCCACAGCAGAAATGTACTGTCTCGCTGTTCTGGAGCCTGCAAGCATGAGATCTAGGTGTTGGCAGTATTGGTTCTTTCTGAGATAGGAGGAATCTGTTTGATGGATTTTCTGTAGTTTCTAGTGGTTTGTTGACAATTTTTGGTGTTCCTTGACTTGTGGAAGCATTGGTCTGCTCTCTGCCTTTATCTTCACATGATTTTCTCCCTATATTCCAGTCTCTGTGCACATTTCTCCTGTTTATGAGGACATAGGTCATATTGGATTAGAGGCCATCCTAATGACCTCACCTCATCTACTGGAATTAGCCATGACCCTAATTGCAAATAGGGCCATATTCTAAAGTACTAGGGTTTAGGATTTCAAAGTATGAATTGAGGTAGGGGGGGATACAATTCAACCCATAAATGCAACCTGTAAATTTGTCAGCGTGTTTTACAAAGAATTGGTTCATAAGGCTTCATAAGGTAGAAGATCCAAAAGAGAAATTACAGGGGCGCCTGGGTGGCGCAGTCGGTTAAGCGTCCGACTTCAGCCAGGTCACGATCTCGCGGTCCGTGAGTTCGAGCCCCGCGTCAGGCTCTGGGCTGATGGCTCGGAGCCTGGAGCCTGTTTCCGATTCTGTGTCTCCCTCTCTCTCTCTGCCCCTCCTCCGTTCATGCTCTGTCTCTCTCTCTGTCCCAAAAATAAATTAAAAAAACGTTGAAAAAAAAAAAAAAAAGAGAAATTACAAGTGAAAGAAAAACAGTGGGCGTTTAGAATATTACTTATAAGAACTATAGTTGCCAATATCCGTATAAAAGGAGTTGGCTTTAATGCTGAAAATCAATTATACGAATATGTATGATGTGCAAATATATTTTATGTAAACCTCTGAGAATCAAATGAGATACCATATGTGATAGCACTTTGCAAGCTGTGTGCTATTCAAAGTAAGGCATTAATTTTATTGCTGTCACTATGTTTATATAGGTAGCTTATTTTTATTGTTACATTGAACAATTCTCACTTATATGGTCCATTTCTTTTTACTTCAGTTATATTCTTGATTAGTGACATATATGTTTATTTCCTTCTAGGAAACTGAGCCTCTCCATATTTTTCATCCTGATTATTCTAAAATATCTTTCCCTTTTCTCATTTAAAGATGGAGTAAAGTTCTGGCATTGGATTGTTCAAATGGCTAACAATAATTAAGTTAAGGAACTTAAATTGTCAGCACATTCAACCCATTGACTGTAAACCAGTTCACACAGTGATCAATTAGAAATTGAGACAGTGTCCTGGTTGTTTCAGTTAGATCTAGCTAATACCCGCAATGACTTTTGTCTCTTTCTTTCTTTGACTAAACACACAGGTTGTTAATATGTAGTCCTTTGCAGTTTTGAGAAGGTGCAGACGTGACACAAGCACAGTCAGGCTGAGAGGGGCAGCCCCTTTCTGCTGAGGGAGTGGAATTGACTGATCAGCAGCCACAGCTCAGTGGCTTGTTTTTTGCTTTGCCACAGCTTTGACTCTCATTAATTTTTAATTTCCTGAATTTTATAAGGGGAAATAATGTACCATAATGACAATCACTGCAAGTCTTAAAGTGTGTCTCTCAAAAAAGGCCAAATCTCATTTCTCTATGTAAAATATAATAAAGGCTATAATCTAGATTAGAAGTTTAGAAGTAAAGTACCTTGACATTTTCAGCCCCTGAGAGAACCCTCCCCACCCTTACTGTGCTTCCAGAGCTTTCTACAGAATCTATGTATGTATCATACATACATACATACATACATTCCTCAGCTTCCTACAGAATCTATGTATCTATCAACTTGTAAAAATGCATAACCAGCCAGACATCAAATTATTCATTATGCCAGTATGTAAGAGCCGCCATGTCTAGAAAGTGACTTAACAAAAATAGGTATAAAACCTGGCTGCTGTCTTGAAGGAGTTTATAATCTACTTGGGGAAATGAGACCCGTTTCTTTTCTTGGCACCAACACAAGTCAAGAAGCAGAGGATGATAAGTAACAAATGAATAGTTCTCCATGTGCCTGATTCATTACCAGGAGTCTTCAGAGCCAGACTACATCTAGCCACAAAAACACCTTTTTTTCCTAGAGCTATAGAATGAAGGGTCTCTAAGTTGGCCATCTGGCAGAGTGGACTTATCAGTCGAGAAACAGGGGTGACAAGGACACAGAAGGCAGCCGTTGCAATTTGAAATGTGAATTTGTTTTCTAAAAGCTTTTCATTAACAAAATTATGTGCAGTGAATGGGGGATGATGGAACTAACCCACTCCCTTCCCTTGTGGGTAAGATAACATTTATGAGCTTTAAATTTCTAGCAAACTTGAAGTCGCTCAAACCAGGCAAGGATGGAGATTAAAATCACCTTCGATGATGATAGAAAGTAGTGTTACCATTGAGGTCTCGGTCCTCCTGCCGGTGGAAGCAAATGTATTTTCCCTATTTAAAAGGATTTCCTTCTGGCCTCCACCCTCCCTGGTATTTGGTTGTGATGGGGTTCTGTTTGACTGATTAATTTTAGTTCTTCTGCTTCATACAAGGTAGACATTGATGAATTGATATATTAAAGATGTGATTAATGGTTACTTTCTATTCAGTGTAATTATCAGGTGATAGTTTCAATGAAAAATGCTGGAAAATGTAACTTTTCACTCCAGATAACTATCCACCCTGTCTGGAAAGAAAAATGGGTCTCTATTTTCAACATATTACTATAGAGCAAGGCCATGAGAGTGAGCGAACACACTGGTTTTGTGAGTTTTGTAGAATAAGATTGATTTGGAAGAGTGCCTGTCTCCAAAAAATTCTTAGAGAAGAAATCTCTGGCTCAGAAAACTTTGTTTTACCTTAATTCTGGACTATTTTACTAGCTTCCACCTAGGCTTTCCAATCATTTCTGGCATTTAATCCATTTTGCTTTGGATTAATATCCCTAAAGTACTGTATTAATCATATCACATTTTTCTCCAGAAACTTGCAACATTTTTGTCTTAATATACTAGGAATAATTAAAATCATCAGCATGGCACTTAAGATCCTGTGATAGTATGGAAACCAATTTGACAGTAAATTTCATATATTAAAAAATAAAAAAAAAAAAATAAAAAAAAAATAAAAAAAAAAAGAGTTTACCATATGAAAAAAAAAAAAAAAAAAAAAAAAGATCCTGTGATAAAAGACGGACCCTTTTTGTTGATGTTTCAATTCCAATCCTCTGATCTCCCAAGCTTATCACCTCCTAGTCATCTCAGCTGGCCATGTTCCTACTGAACTAAGCCTGACCTTGGCCTTTTTTCCACCTATTTCTGTTAGGAAAAATTGTGGATAACTCTAAAATGACCCAAAAGATTATTAGGCTACCCCAGGAAAGAGATTATGTATATTGCATAGAGCACACCCTCTGAGTTATTTGATTCTGTGTGGTTTGTGCATGTCTTCGTTTTGGAGATATTATACATCTTTTTAGAGTGAGATGTTAACTTGTAAAAATGCATAGTAATAGAAATGATACTTTTCTATATACATGCAGATAAATTCTGCTCACTGGAGGTTCAATTTACTTTCCTCCCATACTGTGGAATAAGCTGGTTTGGGTTCTATCAAACACATTTATTTCAGCATTTCTGATGACCTTGTAAGTTTGGTGTGTGGATTCTCCTCTGAAATGTTATGGCGTTTGTTTTCAGCTCCCTTACTGTCTAAGGAGTTACACAATTTTTTTTGACATACGTTTGTTTTATATCTGTATCAGTACTCATGATTTATCTTTTCTGAAAATTATCCTTCAATGTCATCAACCCAGTTTTAAAAGCAATTTCAGGTTCTCAGTAAAGTTGATTGGGAATTACAGATGGTTCCCTTGTACTACCTACCCCTACATAAGCACAACCACCCCCACTAACAACATCCAGCACCGTAGTGGTGTGTCTGTTACATCGATAAACCTGCATTGACACATCATAATCACCCTAAATCCATAAATTACATTAAGTTTCAATGTCTATGGGGTTTGACAAATCTACAACGATATATATCCACGGTTATGTATCAGGTCGTTTTGTGTTTTACCAAAATTGTAAAAATGGAAGTAAGAAACAATAATTTTGTTGCCCTAAAAGTCCTCTGTGTTCCATCTATTCATATCTCTCTTCTCCCAACCCCTCTCTGTCAATTACTTACCTTTTTACTGTCTGCATAGTTTTACCTTTTCCAGATTGTTATACAAATTAGAGTCATACAGTGTATTAGTTTTTTAAGATCAGCCTTATTTATTTAGCCATATTCATTTTAGATTCCTCCATGTTTTTCATGGCTTGGTAATACATTTATTTGAAGAATAATATTGCATTATCCATAGGTACCACAGTTGATTTATTTATTCACCTACTGAAGGACATTTTTATTACTTCCAAGTTTTGGCATTTACAAACAAATTTGCTCTAAACATCTGAGTGCAGGTTTTGTATGGACATGTTTTCTACTGATTTGGTAAATACAAGAGTACAATTGTAGGGCCATATGGCCCATATGCATAGTTTTGTAAGAAACTGCCAAACTTTCTTCTGAAGTGGCTCTACCATTTTTCATTTCCACGCACAATAAATAAAGAGTTCCTTTATCCTCACTATTACTTAAAATGCTTCCAGAAAACATTGTATTGTCAGTGTTCTAAATTTTGGAATTTGAATTGGTGAGTAGTGGTATCTCTTTTTTTTGTAATTTGCAAATTTGCAATTCCCTGATGACATGATATGGAGTAATTTTTCATATATTTATTTGCTACCTTATATCATCTTTGATGAGGTATCTGTTTAGATCTTTGTCCCATTTTTTAGTTGCGTTGTTCATTTTCCTATTGTTGAGTTTTAATATCTATTCAGTTGTTAATGTTTAACTCCATTTTCAATATCAGTTGTATATTAGAATTACCTATAGAACTTTCTTTTTTTAATTTTAATATTTATTTTTGAGAGAGAAACAGAGAGGGAGACAGACTCTGAAGCATTCTCCAGGCTCTGAGCTGTCAGCACAGAGCCTGACATGGGGCTTGAACCCAACCACAAGATCATGACCTGAGCTGAAGTCAGAAGCTTAACTGACTGAGCTACCCAGGTGCCCCACCTATAGAACTTTCAAAAAATAAAGCTCTAGCTTCAGTACTCCTTACTCCAGACCCATGAGTCTCAAATCATGTAAGCAACAGACTCCCTAGAGAGTTTATTACAATCCATATTGCTGGATCCCACCACCAGAATTTTTATTTCTTACATTGGGACAGGGCCTGAGAGTCTGCATTTCTATCAAGTTCCCATGATGACACTATACTTTGGGAACTGTTGCTCTAACCAGTAAATTAGTTTCTCTGAAGGTGCTTGCCAGGCATAGATATTTTTGAAACTCTATGTTGGTGATTCTACTATTTAGACAATGTTGAGATCTACCAGAAGACTGACCTCATAGTGTCTTCTCTGTTTAGTATAGGTTAAATTTCTTCAACCTCTTCTTTTTCTATATCACCCTGTTTTAATGTCTAATTTTGTATCTTACATTTTGTTCACAATTACCTATTTAAGTGCATGTGTTTGTAATCATAGCTTGGAATTGTGCTTTCTAGGTGACTTTTCAAATGAATGTTTATTGCCTGTTAAATTCTAGCTTTATATATAAATATATATTTTTTTGAATTATAGTTCACATATAATGCTATATTCATTTAAGGTGTGGAACAATGATTTGACAGTTCTTATGTGTTACCCTATGCCTATTGCAGTAAGTGTAGCTACTGTCTGTCACCATAAAACATTATTACGATATTATTAACTATATTCTCTGTGTTTTACTTTTTATCCTTGTGACTTATTTATTTATAACTGGAACTTTGTACCTCTTAATTCTCTTAACCTATTTCACCCGTTCCCATCCACCTCCTCTCTGGAAACCACCAGTTTTTTTCTTTGTATTTATGGTTCTATCTCTGTTATCTGCTTGTTTTGTTTTTTGGATTCCACATATGGATGAAATAATAGGGCATTTGTCTTTCTCTGTCTGCCTTTCATTTAGCATAATATGCTCTAGGTCTATGTGGTCACAAATGGCAAGATCTCATTTTTTTTTATTGCTGAGTAATATTCCACTGTGTATATGTACCACATCTTCTTTATGCATTTATCTCTTAAAAGACCCTTAGTAGAACACTACCAGATGGACAATGGTGCCTGGGGATACAACCACATGATCTTTAGAATTATTCTTCTAAAAGCTTAACAATGAAGGTAAAACTGAAGAATTTTTACTCAGTTAAAGTGAGGGAGTAGGAGTGAGGGACAAAGGGGGAGAAAGAGAGACAATCTCAAGCAGACTCCACACACAGAACAGAGCCTGGCACAGGGCTCAATGACATGATCCTCGGATCATGACCTGAGCTGAAATCAAGAGTTAGGAGCTCAATCTGCTGAGCCACCCAGGCGTCCCTGTCTATTATCCTTTTAAATAGAATTGTTAAAACATTTTGATACGACCAATGAAATTAAACAAAGATTCATAGATTTACCCACAGAGTTATAATCTATTAAGGCTACAATAGAATGTGTATATTCAGATTTCAAACCGAATATAGATCTGCCTAACCTAAAATCTAGATGAGTTTGTCTTGTTCTAAAATTTAGTATCATAGCTTTTCTGCAGAGAAATCTGGTGATATTTAAGTGAACTTTGACTCCTTAAATTGGACTTCTCTGAGGTAACAGTTGACAATATTTAAGGTGGGTGTATTATACCATAAGTCTGAGTCTTCTCACTAAAGAGTTACCTGCTATTTTAAATAAATCCAAAACAACAGATCTACAAAGCTGAATAAAGTCTATTTTCTCTGGTGTAAGATAACATATTTCAAAAGATGATGAGATATGGAGTAACCTCTAGATAGCATTTTGTTCTTTTCTCATTGATGTTCAACTGTTATGAATCACTGTTTAATACAATTCTCATTTTCCTTCTAGGCTTTTCTTTTATCTCACTATAAAATTTTTTGAAAGCAACTCTTCTGGAGTGCAGGTATATAAAAGTCCTAGTGTGTTAAGACTTTAAGATATTTTTCTGGTGAAGAAAGAAAAAAAAAGAAAATAACAAATAAAAAAAAAGAGAATCATAAAGGATTTAAATAAATATTGCTTATTTATTTTGAAAACATCAGGTTGCCACTCTAGTACTCCCAGATTACATTGTGAGTGTTCATTTGTCTCTTTTTGCAGGTAATTTTGATTTTGCTTTGAGACAAAGGCTGAAAAAGAAACATGCATGTGTATGAGCATGTGTGTGTATTTTTTTCTTTACCTAGTTACCAAAAACAATTCATAGGTAAGAGTATGCCTGTCATGGCTTGGTAATGTAATAGTTATTGCAAACTTAAATGCAGGAGTTATTGAGGAATGAACTTCTTGCCTAGAGTTGATAATCTCAGGTCATGTGATTCATATCTTTTTTTAATTTCTTTCTTTGTTTCTTTCTTTCTTTGTTTCTTTCTTTCTTTGTTTCTTTCTTTCTTTGTTTCTTTCTTCGTTTCTTTCTTTCTTCCCTTCTTCCCTTCCTTTTCCTTCCTTTCTTTCTCTCTCTCTTTCTTTGTTTCTTTCTTTCAATTGAAAGATCATTTAATAATAGGTAGCCAGTGACTTGGGTAAAGAGACTGCTTTGGAACTCATTGTAGCCCCACAAATGCAGGTTTTAGGCTTTATTCCTAGGCATGAAGAGCAGTTCATTTTTGTGAGGAAGAAATGGAAATTCAACAGGAATGCTGAAAGAGTATAGGCTAGAACCCTAGCCTCAGCATGAAGAGTTGAAGGTTTATAGGATAAAGGACATTCTGAATCTCCAAGTGGATGACAATGGAAGTCCCTCAGGATAAAGTTTCAGTGTTTGGACTGCGGGGACAAATTTTCAGATTTAGAGAATGAACTAAGAGAACTTGTATTAGGTTTGTATTGCCATGTAATAAATTGCACCTAAAACAGTGCACATTTATTAGCTCACAGTCTGGCACTCCATAGCTGAGTTCTCTGTTTAGGATATCAGAGGGCTGAAGTCAGGGTGTTGGCTTCTCTGGAGGCTCCGGGGAAGAAGCCACATACAGGCCCATTCAGCATATCCACAGAATTGTGTTTACACCCACCTTCATCTCCCTCTTAATGAATCATTCATTCTTCTAACCTCTTTGACTTGTTTCTGACCACTAGATTCAGACTTCTTGGGCTCCAGTGATTAACCCAGCTCTACAGAAATAATCTCATAATCTTAAAGTCAACTATTTGGGATTTACATTACATCCATAAAATCCCTTCATAGCAACACCTAAATTAGTGCTAATTGAATAACCAAGATTAGGTATGTATACATCAGAGATGAAGAATTTGGACGACCGTTTAGAATTCTGCCCACCCCTGAGCAGTAAACTCACACTCAAGCAATCTGTCAAGCTGACAGCTTATTCAGATCAAGGAGGCATCATTGCAGAGTGGACATTTATGGCCAGATCAAAAATTATACCATTTTAGCAGTAACACAGTATACGAGTTAAAAGCAAAGACAGAAATTACCATCAGAATTAGGTTTTCTCTCAGCTTTTTACTGCTATGAGGTCTGACTTCTTTGGCATAGAGTATGCCTTCACATTTTGGGGCAATTCAGGGTTGGTAGGGCCTCAACAGGTGATAGTGAGCTTCCTGTCAAAAGAATACATAGAAATTTGAAAATGATGTGACTCTTTGCATTACAAATACATGTAGGAAGTCACAGCATTTAAACATTGTTTTATTAACTTGTTGCAGGGTCTTGCCCCATGTCAACTCTTACTGTTTTCTCTATAACATATGGGAGACAATATAGTTTGATAAAGAACATACTGGGATTCAAAATCCCCACTTCTTACTTACTGTGTGTATGACTTGAGCAAATTAATCTTAAACCTTAGTTTTATTTTTCTGTAAATTGGATAACATAGTAGGACCAACCATGTAAAGTAGTCATGAATAGTAAATGAAATACAATATGTAAAGGGCTTACAACAGACTTTAGTTAAGTGTTTAATACATGTTCTCTGTTGAGTATTATTTATCTAGTTACTAAGCCACATAAGTCTTTGGCTATTTTTGAACCACTTTTCCATCATTGAGAATAGGATTGGAGTGGATTCATTCATTTACTGTCCATTTGTTCATTCAATGTCCAACCCATATTTATCAAGTTGCAAAGTAAGCAATGGAGATACCAATTTAAATAAGAACTCCCTAGTCCTTGAGGCATTTACAGCCTAGAGATTCTAAAGGGAATAATTTGTTTTCTCTCACCTGACTCCATTCCTACTCAGATTTAGGGAAAACCTTAGAGCATAATGCAGTTTTAAAATAGAGCAATAAAACAGTTTTCTCCCTTCCCCAAAACACTGTAAGCTCTTGGAGTTTAGGTACATTATATTATACATATTTTATTTCACCAGAATTTGGCACAGTGGGAAGAACATACTTAGTGAATTGATATAAACTAAAAATATTAGAAATAGGTATTGTCCTTAGGAAAATAAGCAATAGTATATGCTAGTACCAGTATCTAATGATGAAATATCATTTTAAATAAGGAAAATATTGATTTATTACATCAAGATTAGGGGCTTAAAACACCATTCAGAATGAAACAACATTGAATTCTATGCTTTTATGTAATGCCTCTAAACAAGGTCCCAGGTGTTTTAGAAGCTGTGCTGTTTTAGCACAATATAATATACTGCTGACTTTACACCCATTTATTCTAAAACAATGTGGATCTACTTTTGTCTCATTTATGGAACAGGCAAAAAAACCTTCATCTGGTGAGCCAGCAAATAAAACTCATTTTGAAGAGAGGGCTGAAAATCTATCCTAAAAAAAATAATAATAATAATTGGAGAGGATGCATATATTTATATCCAGAGATGTTACAACATCATTAGCACTTGTGGAAAATTGTAACTTACCTGTATGACTAGCAAAGGAGAAATGGTTAAGTATAGTGGTTAAGTTATAAGATAATCGTAAGATGGCATATTAGGCAGCCTTTGAAAATGTGAAGAATTTTTAGTGGTTTGGTGAAAGAGAGCATAATTTAAATGGAAAGAACAGCAGAGTGCAAAATAGATGCAATATTTCCAGTTTTCATAATTCTATTTTAGAACCTTTTTTCTAAGTAAAGAGGCTATTGGTTATTTTATTTCAGCCAGACATTATTTCAAAAACAACTGGCACCATGGTTGGTTGCATTGTGGTGAAATTTGAAGGATGTAGGTAAGGTCTCCATAAACACCTGGCTAAAAGCAGACACTGTACAGTTAGGGACTTGTGTTGTATATTGTGGGCTGGTACTCAGATCCAACCCTGTCTCTTTCTATTATGTCTTTCCAATGTATAGATGTGTGGAAGATAAAACTCACATTTCCTTCTCCCTTGAAGCTATGACTCTGATGTGAATAGTCTGTGAATTCAATTCTGACAGTTAGATATACCTCTATGCTATTTTGAAGTAACAGAGAGGTCATTTTCCTGCTTCTTTTGGCTGTTTACAGAAAGTGGAGATGTAAAATTTTATAGTAGTACCTTACTAGTGAGCATTCTGTAAATCTTGTGAGTTTGAGAGCAGTGGAATTTTCTTGATCCAGATGCCCATACAAGTCTAAATCTGAGTGGTAACTTGTAGCAGAGGAGGCAAACATCCCCTTAAGTAGGTCGGTTCTATGTAGTTCTGGATCGTTATTAAAGGCACAGCATATGGAATGATCCACCTGTGCCTCAGTTATGCTATAAGTGCCTAATGCTCTGTAGTAACCCTCTTTCTGCTGAAAATACGAGAGTGGTTTCCATTTTCTGACATGAGCCAAATGAGGACAAATAAGCCAAATGAGACAAAATGTGCAAGTAAAAGAAACTTAGAATTTTAGGTGACACCATTGATGATATTTCGGCATGAATATGTTTTCAGCTCTTTTCCCATTAGTAGGTATTAATGTTAAACATATGTTTATGTACATAAATCTATGGGTATTGGGGAATGGATGGAGAACATCCTCGAACATGACATAAGTGCACCTACTACAGACTCTAAAAATAATTTCAGTCTATCAAACCAATATGTTGAATAGTTGTCTTCTGGTGACACAACTTTCAAACATCAATTTAAAAGAGGAGTTATATATAGGTATGCATTCTGGAATGCTGATGCTTTAGCCAGATACTCTTCCTCCTCCTCCATTCCTGTCTAATTAGACATCATGATTAGTCTCTACCTCCCTAGACACACTACCCCAGGTGAGAAGCGTGCCAATATCTCTGAGTTTGGAGATATCCTACAAATCTAAATAGTTGAGATTTCTTTTAACTCAGTAAGCATTTATGAAGTACCAACTGGGTATCAAATGGCTGCTGAAAACTTCATGGTGATTCAGATATGACTCTTAAAAAGCCTGCAAACATACAAAATGTTCTACTACTCTATTGGGAGAGGTGGGCTTATGAAGTGACATACCAGTAAATGTTTAAGTACCAGTTTTCTGAGGGAAAATATGAATGGATATATGCACATAAGTTTATTATAAATATTATTGATATGAATAAAGTGTTACACACATAATTTAAATTATTTATTGTAAATTTTATGTAGCTAATTGCTCTTCAAAGAATGCTCTCAGTGGTTTTTTGGCTGAACTCTTATTATCTGTGGCTAACTAATGGTTGCAATTGACAAACAGGTATAGCTCCAACATGAATAACAACTGATGTTTTTGTTTATGTTAACAAGTAAGATGAAGGAGAAACAGCAAAGATGTATGTCAGAACCTTCCTTATTCATCATGACAGAGCATCTTTGGTCAGCTGGATGATAATTTTCAAATCTTGAACTACTATTTTTTTCATTTTTTGTGCTATTCATAATGCAGCATCTAGAAACCATACATTTTAAGTTTAATCTGTTCTATTAACGTTTTCTCAACCATTTTCTTAAGTCTAAATGATCCCTATGGCATCATGGAAGCCACAATTTGTGGTGTTTGTCAATTTTGAAGATGTACATATTTCTATCATGGTTGACTTCAAGCTACAAACAGGATGTCACTGAACATGCAGATGGGAAGAGACTCACAGTAGTACATCACTGCTAGTGTTTTGACCATACATGTGAAACAGAAATAAAGAACTTCAAAAATATACAAAATAGTAAAATGTAGTAAAATTACTAGGAAGTGATGAGCTTTTAATTTAGCCTTTAATTTATTTAATTGTAAGTGTAGAGAATTTACCTTTTTAATAATAGTTATGTTTAACAGCTGGCTCAAGATTCCTTAAAATTTAAGCATCAGCCCTTGTGAACCTATATGGGCCAGTTCTAGCTTACCACTATGCATGTGACAGCTACTAAAGGTACAGTGAACCATAAAGAAAAAAGTGGTTATTTCTACTGGGGCCATCAGTAAATTAGTCCTGAAGGATGAATGGATGCCAGTCAAGCAACATGGGAAGTGCAATGAGGAGTGTCCCATGCAGAGGAGTAGAATGTCAGTGGTGGGAGGCATACATCAGGACCTGCACTAGCCTCTTATGATTAATATGGGGTGAGGTCTACAGAGGTCAGGTTGGGAAGGACCTTTCAGGTCAAACTAAGCAGTCTAAATTTCCTCTCGTGATTGACAGCCTTTAAGGAGCTTTACAATCAATATGATGTTTCAGATTTGCATTTTGGAACAGCTGTTACTGTGGTAATGTGGAAGATGGAAGAGAGGCAGAGTCATCAGGCAGGAAGGCCATCCTGGTCCCATCACAGCTGTATCCTTAACGCTGATGTGGATCCTTGCACTTGTCTTTGGTTAGCAACCCCACGTTTTCATTTTTAGTGTCTCATTCAAATTTGGTTCTTTCCTCAGCAAATCCCAGATTCAGTCCCTAACAGTTAAAGGATTTTTTCCACCTACCTACTCATACTGAGAAGGCTCAAATGTTCCCAAACTCTTCCTAATCTATGGTAACTTTATGGAGTGATGACCACAGATAGATTGTTAACTGAAACTTGACTATACCTCCAAATTGGGAGGAGAATTCAAATCCGGCAATATTTGTTGATATCATTAGGGAAAGTGATACTCAAGACTTTAAACGTATTTGCCTCAGTGATGATAGTAATTCAGGCAAGCAGTGTTAAGAAACTTACTCAGAAACTTAGTTTAATTTTTTTAGTTTAATTATGTAAGATGTATGTAGCACAAACATATACTAATCTTTTGTAATTGGATGAATTTTCTTTTCAAAGAATGCCAGACCTTGCTTGTTTTTTTTTAGGAAGTTTAAATTAGAGTTGAAAGACTTATGGCTTCTTGTGACAAAAAGAAGAAATGTAAGCAGCCCTGTCTCTGGGGCATTTTACAGATTATAACTTGAGGCTTCTGGGTCCTTGCATATGTTCTAGACATCTGTACCTTCTTGTTTGCCTCTTGTTTCTGTTCTGTTGATAAAGGAATATGCAACATTGGCATGTGGGGAAACTGCTTGGACACCTGAATTTATTTAGGGGAGGCCAGCATTTCTAGGCAATTTTGGTGCTTGGTAATGGAATGAGAGCAAGAAAATAAGGCTTGAGATTTTTATTTGAAAATGACTGAATTTAGCCTTCAGTCTTAATAAAGCTCTGCTTCCCAGTTGCAGAATTTCTTGAGGAATATGGTTATAGAGCTGAAAAATACTGCAGCCATCATGTTCAGAGTTCAAACAAATGAACAAACAAACCTTATCAAAAATCTGTCATCAAAAGGAAGGAAAATACCCCCCCCCCAAATCCACAAAAAACATACACACAAAAAAGTTGAATACTGGGAAGCCCGGGTGACTCAGTCGGTTAAACATCCGACTTCGGCTCAGGTCATGATCTCAGTTTTTGAGTTTGAGCCCCGCATCAGGCTCGATGGTCTTCTTTTTCTGATTCGCTTATTTATAATTTCATTTTTTTCTGTCTAATATGTCATACATAAGTCTCTTCCAAATGATATGAAACAGAAAGAACACTTTTGCCTCCTGTTGCTTTTAGTAATGAAAATTCCATCAGCATTTAAAAAACATTTATTAATCCAGTTCATTCCCCAAACCATCTCAGGCAGCTTAGAACAAAATCAAGGACATTTAAAAGGACAAAGAGTCAGGAGCACAAGAAAATAAATTGTAATAAGTGTAGATCATGACAGGAATATTGGAACGTATATAGAAACTGTGAGGAGCTTTGTTGATGGAACAATAGAGCTACAAAATTGGCCCACTTGGGCTTGACAGTCAAAGGGCAAGAGCCTTGAACAGTTCCGTGAGTTTTATTGACTTACCGCTGAGTTGCTTTTCACATGAGATACCATGTGGGACTGTAATGTATGATGTACACCTGATTTCCCGAGCAGCTTGAGGTATATGCACTAAGGAGTGTCTGAGGCTGCTTTCCTTGTAGTGCTCACCTCTTTGGATCAAAGGAAATGATTGTCACCTTGTCACCTACCTGGTGTCTTCCTCATCCCAATCTGTCTCTGGATTCCAGGGTCCATCATACCCATTGCCTTTTGCTGTAGCCTAGGAAACAAAGGAATCTAGTTTTTCAGCTCCAGGGAGACTGGAGCAAAGGGTGGATGACAGAAGCAATTAGATACATTTTAATCTCCCCTCCCAGCTGCCTCCCTCCCTGATTTTGTTTCATTTCCACTTATAACAAAGAATTCTGCTGGGTTACCAACGTTTTCTAAGGTCTTGATTCTGTCAAGGTCTTCATCTTTTCGCTGCAGTTGTGCATAAGCAGAAAGGGCACATGTCCTGAGTGTATCAGGAGGAGGTAGAGCTACCCAAAGCCTCATCTTAACACAGACACCTGGAAAGGGGATGGAGGCAGGGCTTACAAATCTACTGCAGGAGTATTGAAGGACCATGAAAGTCTTTGGGTGATACAGAGTAGTAGATTAATCTGTTCATCCTTCAGCCCAATATCTAAAATTTCCTTATAGCCCTCTTTCATTTTCCTAATGATCTGCTCTCACCATTGGGCCCTCTCTTTCTCATTGGGTTGTGCTCCATCCTTCTCTCTACTTTAGTCTTTTGGCAATGTGGTACTTGTTGATCTCTCTTTCATTTTCTCTCCACCAGTATCTTTTGTCTGACAATCTATCTCTTTTCCCCTAACCCCCACCTCACCACCCCCCACCATCTCTTTCCAGATCATTCCTTCTTTGTATCTTCTCCATGCTTTGTTATGCAAATCTGGCTTTTCTGGGCTTTTGTAATTAATACATTTGGTTAGGGAGGGAAAGAATGATTATAACTATTACTATTTTTTTTTCCTGCTGCATTCAGATTTCATTTCTCAGTCTACCTAAGGTCAAACTTTCAGCTGAATTCACCACTCCCTCTACCCTCCTTCTGGTGGTTAAATACACAACAAATAGTATACGCACAGACCAAATATTGAGGAAGAGGAAGAACCTATTTGAAATGGCAAATTTTTTTTTGAAGTATTTGTAAAAGTTTTCCTATAGAACTTACTACCCACTCCTACTCCATTTGATGGTGGGGTGGGGGGGCTGAGATTTATTTCTAGTCATCTGAAAACTGACCACAGACCCGTTGTCATTTGTACTTTGTGAGGACAGATATCTCTGGACATATGCAAAATAGCCCAGAAATTGTAGAAAAGAAAGTCTTGTGGAGCCCATGACAATGCTACTGAAATAATTATTACCTCAAGAAAAGTATTTTTACCTGACTGTATTCTGTTCTGATTAATCTTTGTTATTTTAATGACAGATGGTTTTGACTTTTAGTAATATTTTTAGTAATATTTCACAAAAGGTGAAAAGCCAAACCATGTGGTCTGAGGTACAGTATGGGGAGGAGTAAGCTGTCTATTTAGTGACCTTCCAGCAGTCACACATGAGGCAGTTTTTACATGCTGGGGCATGCATCCCAAGTGAGTCTCAGGAAAAGCACTTCTGTAAGGAGTGGAGAACGTAGTCTCAACAAATAGCTTTTCTATGACCCAAGAAGAGTCAAGTATGCTACCCCAGACACCTAGAGAGATTGGTGACCTCCATGTCCCCCCACATGACTCTGGATCATGATCTTTACTTTAAACTAGATTTTGATAGGAGGAGATTTAATCAGTGATTCGTAGGCCCAGAGCCATTTGCCAGGGGTTGCTATTAGTAGAAAATCAATTTAGAAATGTCATCTGAGGATGAAGCTCCTTGGTATTCACAAAGCCAAAAGGCATTCCACTACCCACCTTTCAGTAAAAGCTCCTGAGTCACCCAGTTTCGCCTGAATTTGGGGGAACACATCCAAAAATCACTTGTGAGTCAAATCCAACTGAAAATATGTAGGCTTTTTTTAGCTACTGCTTTCTCACTGAGCTATTTCTTGAAAACTGTGGAGAAATTTCTACTTTTTATTGGGCCCATTACATGAATTATGTACATTTTTATATCTATTTCATATTTATCCTCTATACTACAAGCTGTTCCATAGGTATACCTTTCATCCTTGTGTATACACATGGTGACATTATGGCAGTTTTCACTTTTTGGTCATCTAAAGGAAATGAGAATTTCCAGGGTCTTTGAAAGGAAAAAAACCCTAGGTATCCTTTAGTCTATATTTTTAGAGGCTTGCACGGCCTCTAAATCTACTGTAACATCCACAAGTAAACATAAATGTGTATGCATTGAAAGCTCAGTGATAAGAAAAACACATGGACTTCTTTGCCCAGGGATATATCATGGATCCTTTTAGTATTTTCTTAGTATTTCTGTGTGTTAATTTTGAAGCAATGCAAATAATAACAACTATAATTATTGAGTGTTCACTACATGACAGGAACCATGCCATACACTTTACACAAATCATTGCTTTACAATTATTCTACAAAGAATTATTATTTTCATTTACCCTTTTTTTCTTTCAAAATTAAAAAAAAAATGGAGATTGAGGGATGTTAAATAACTTCCCAAAATCACAAAATCAGTAAGTCACGATTTGATATAAATATGCCAAACTACCATTTTGGGCTTGTTAGGCATTTTTCTCTGCTCTTGTCACACTATACTTCTCTTAAACCTGTTGATCATATTATTTCAGCAAAGTGCTATAAACTCTATTGAACATTTGCCATAGGTAGCCATTGTTCCAGTCACTCAAGTTACAGGATGAATAAGCAGGTCCTAGGTAAACAGAGCTCATATTCTAGGAGGCAGGTCAGAAGAGCAAACAAGTGAATGTAGTGCAAGGTAGTATATGTAATAACATAAGTGACTGCTAGTTAACTGGAGGAGGCTCAGATCAGGGAAAGATTAACTACCTTATGCTGCCCCAGAACGTTCAGTGGGTTGGCCTGGCAGAAGATTGAGGACAATGACCTTCTAGAAAAAGGGAAAGCATATGCAGTGTCATCTAGTGGTGAAATAGCATAGAGCAAAAGCCAAGAATAATACTATGGTTTGGTCACAATGAGTGTGTAGGTGGGAATGAGGCTAGAAGGTGATTAGGTAACAAAAAAGAAAAGAACCTTATAATCCACTCATATAAGTTGGATTTGTTCTTGTAGGTCATAAAGACCCATGAGAAGAATTTTAAGCAGGGATATGATTAGAACAAGTCCTACCTGGAGTAATTATAGGGCAACAATATTTTTTTCCCCAAGAAAATAATTCAGTAGTTTTTGTTTTGTTTTACTGGGGAGAACATGTTCAATAGAGTTTTCTTTCATCTCATTTGATAGGTCATCAGATGTTAGGAATGAAAAGTTCTGGCTGGATTTAGAAATATGGTAAAAATCTTTTGTCTATCGAGGAGATAAAGTTTTTGTTCAACACCCAAGTTCCATAAATGACAGAAATTTTCTCCCCTTCTCCAAGAGTACCACTTTCTTTGAAGCCCTCTTGACTGCAGTCTCCATTCTCCTACACTACAGTATTTTCAAGCCAGGGGAAAATATTTGTATTGTCAAGGAAACCATATATTTTATTCCTTTTGAAGTTCATGACTCCCAAGTTAATCCACTTTTCTCCTCATTGTCTGTCACTTATTTATTAGTTAAAACCCATAGTTACAAAAGACTTTGGAAGTTGGACCATTGGCCTCTTTTTCACTTCAGTTCCCCCATGGTTTTCAGCCACTTCAATATCTTTGTGGTCAACCCATATGAAATAATATTGTGAGAGTTTGCAGAACAAAAAGTATACTTCTGACTTTGGAAATAAGGGAAAAATCTCAGTAAAGGCATGTCCTATCATTACGCTCTTCCATATGTAAGTGAAACTGTAATGCTCAGCCACTGGGGTCTAGGGAGATTTCCTGGGTTGAATAAATAATATAAGCAATGACACAATGTGGAATGATGACAAAAGGGCACAGAACCCTGTGTGACTGGATCACAAATGGTATAAAAAGGACAGTGTGATATAAGGCTAAGAAAGCTAACTTGTTTCTACACTGTGGAAGATTTTTTTTTTTGACATCAGGAAGAGGAGACTTAGTTTCAGTTGGCTGGCAGTGCGGGGAGGTGAAGATGTTTGAGAAGTGAAAGGATCAAACTACACTTTAAGAAATGAATGCCATTGTTCTTGAGGATGGGAAAAGAAGTGGAGAGAGGGAGAAGATAAATTATGAACTGATGCTAACTTCTTTGTTTATAGACCAATGTATGGGTAAGATTACCCAGGAATAGGAAGCATAAGGTAGAAGGAGAACAGCATCTATAACCTCATCTTGAGGAACAGTAACACTTTAATCCCAAATGGGCTGGCATGAGTACTTCAATTAACTTGAGGAGTGGCTGGAGAAGAAGGAGGGAAATGAAGAGAATACTTTGTATATGAAAAGGAGTAAAGGAGGCAGGCTCTAGGTAGAAAAAAAGTCAAATGCTAAATACAGACAAGAGGTCAAATAAGATGTGGGCTGGAGCATAACCATCAGCATTAGTAACATGAAGGCCATTAATGGTGTTAGCTTATTTGCAATTTGGTTGAGGGCAGCCTCCAGCTTAAATTTGGTTAAGGGTCATGTTGCAAAGTGAGACAGACATAAGAGAGGTTTCTAGTTAACTACAAATGGTAATAATTTGAAGGTAGATATGTGTTCAATCCGGATTCCTAACTGCCCAATTGTGACTAGACTTTTCTGAACCTTAGTTTCTTTACAATGGATAAGAAAATGAAAGCCAATGAGATTGTATGTAGAATAAATGAGATTGTAAGTGAATTATTTGATGAAAAGTATTCTTTTTTTTAAATAAATGGTTTTACTTTTATTTTATTTTATTATTTTATTTTATTGAGAGAGAGCAAGTGAGAGCATGAGCAAGGGAGAAGCAGAGGGAGAGAGAGAATCTTGATGTTCCACGCTCAGCACTGAGCCTAATGTGGAGCTTGATCCCACAATCCTGGCATCGTGACCTGAGCCAAAATTAAGTCAGATGCTCAACCAACTGAGTCACCAAGGTGCCCCAAACTTTACCTCTTCTTGACCTCAATACTCAAACATGGTGACAGTTGCATTATTTAAATTTGGAAAATGATAAAATATTGAAGAAAAGAATAACAGGTGTAAAAATAACTTTTTAGTTTTGACTGAGGGTAAAAATGACATTAAGAGAAATGGGGAAATCAAAAGAGTATGTGGCTTAAAAGAGAAAAGAATGAGTTAGATTGATGATTTTCCCTTTTTAAAAATTGAGATAAAATATACCCAAATATAAATGTACAGACATTTTGCAATTTTATAAATTTTGACAATTGCTTACAACTATCTAATTCAAAACCCTTTAAAGGTATAGGTAATTTCTACTAAATATATTTCCCTCATTCTTCCTTTGTGGGCAATCCTTCTATCTCTACCCCTCCCCCCCCACACACACACACAAAGTAGCTATTGTGTCATTTCTATAACCACAGATGAGTTTTTCCTATTCTAAATTTCTGAAGTCAGACTATGTATATATACATTTTTTTGTCTCTGTCCTCTTTCACAATGATGTTTTTGGGATTTATCTATGTGGTTTTATGCACTGGTAGTTTGGGTTTTGTTTATTGTTATATTTGAATGTATAGAATATGCTACAGTTTTTTGTTTTAAAATCTATACATGTGTTCATGGACACTTCTTTCGGTTTCCAGTTTTAGACTTTTATGAACAAAGCTTCCATAAACATTTTTGTACAGATATTGCTATGTAAGAAATTTTCACATACCCAAGCCAGAAATTTCCGTATTTCTTTTTGAAGTTTATAGTTTAGCTCTTACGTTTAGATCTGTTATTCATTATGGACTTAATTATTGTGTGCAGTTATAGTTGGCTGTAGAAGCTCATTTTTCCCCTATATGGATATAATGTGCATCCATGAAATATTTGAAAAGGCTTTTCTTTCTGTATTGAACTGCTCCAAGAATTCTCTCTCTCCATTCTCTCCTCTCTTTCGTCTCTCTCTCTTTTGCCCCTCCCTTTTTTTCTCCCTCCCTCTTTCCCTCTTTTAAGGAATCTGACTATGGTGTATCTCAGTGTGGTTTTCTTTCTGTTTATTCAGGTTGAGTTTTATTTAGCTTCCTTTAATAATTTTTAAAGACAAATTTGGAAAATTTTTAAGCCACCATTTCCTCAAATATTTGTTTCTTCCCCAAGTTCTCGTTCTTTTGAGAGTCCAATTACACATTTGTCAGACTATGCAATGTTGTCTCACAGGTCACTTCAGTTCTATTTTTTAAATTTTTTTCCCTCTTTGTATTAATTTATAATTTTTATATTTCTGTCATAAAGTTTACTAATAATTTCTTCTCCAGTATCCAGTCATCTGTTAACCAGTAAGATATTTTTATATTTCAGACATCGTATTTTTTAGTTCCAGAATTTAGTTCTCAAATTCATTTATACGGATTCCATTAATTTTCTGAGAACTCCTACCTGCTCATATATTATATTTACGTTTTTCAAAATCCTTGAACATACACATAATAGTTGTTATAAATCCCTGCTAATTCCAATCTGTGTGGTTTCTTTGGAACTATTTCCATTGGGTAGTTTTTCTCTTGGTTAGGAAGAAACTAAAGGATTTCATTGTCATGGTAATTGTGACATAAATATTATCTTAATTTGATTTGACATAGTCCCAAGTAAATTTGATATTCCTAATTCCAATTTAATTTTTAATATAATAGCAATAGTATTTATTGCCTAAATTAGTATAGAATAGAAACCTCAGCTATTATGGTGGGGAATGGAAAACTATAATTACACATGACAATGAAAGCAAAGATTCTAATTACTTGTATTTGAACATTGAATAAATGCTACTTTGACAGAATGTGTTGAACTTACACGTTTAGGAGTAGAATAATGGAGGAAGAACTAGCGATGTTTTAAAAGGGCATCAGCAAAAAAAAAAATAAATAAAAAAAAAATAAAAGGGCATCAGCAAAGATAGAAACCTAAGCAGAGAAGATGCTCTTTTCTGTTCTCTTCATCTTCCAACTTGTCTTTCTACTTTAGAAAAATTTGTGCTGCAGTAAAGCACTCAGATTTTCTTTATAGATCCTGTTGGAAAATTTTTCAGAGCAATTAATCACCATG
This sequence comes from Panthera leo, assembly GCF_018350215.1. Taxonomy (NCBI): domain Eukaryota; kingdom Metazoa; phylum Chordata; class Mammalia; order Carnivora; family Felidae; genus Panthera; species Panthera leo. The sequence goes on along the minus strand of NC_056686.1, from coordinate 122,156,491 downwards.
GAGGAACCTAGCTGTTCTTATACAGCATCTATCTATTAATTAATTCAGTTTTCACTAGAGAGCTGATATGTGCTTGTCTTTCTAATAGACATTATAATAGGTAGAGAGAGACATGGTTCCTAACATAGGGAGTTTAGAGGTGAGTTAGTATATGCTTTCATGCTCTTAGTTTGACAGTTGTGTAGTTGCCACTAAGTGCTCTAATGAAACACCTTTGGTTCCCAATTCTTGTCAGCGATCCTGACAGATGCATCTATCTCTTCTACTTATTCCATTGATTCCTTGAAATCTCATGGTTTTGTTTTCTTTTGTTTTATCAGTAAAGAATGAGGATGAAAATAGGATTCTGTAGATATCATGGTACTCCAGATGTAGCATTGCAATTGTTTTATCTTTCTGTTTTAAGGAGATTGGGGAGAAAGGTGACTCTTACCAGTGTATGGTATTCCATATATATAATACTGTAGATTCCATTTCAAGTTTTAATGATAGTATAAGCAGGATATTGAAAGACAGCCAATAACATCCATCTCTTTAAATAAGTATGCTGCAGGGCTGAAATAACTTTGACTTTATTGCTTTTAAACTTCATGAAGCCTGGGTTAAGCTCTTGGCTATGTTACATCTGAGAAATACAGACCTCATTTCACCTGTTCCACGCTACAGCTGCAGTTTTATTTGGAAAATTGATGAGGGCATTAAGTTCTGAACTCATGTTGATTCTAATGTAAATAAATGGCATCATTACTTCATAGTTGGGAGTGCCACTAATCCAGACCTTAAAATTAAGGGTTATCTTGTTGATTGGGGGAAAATTAAGGCAATCAACTTTCAAGGCTTTAATAAATGAGATTGAGCACTTAAAAATCATTTTCAACCTGGCTTTAAAAGTAGATGACTAGAAAATCAATAGCAGTAATACATGCCTGTGGAAATAGTATGGGCTATATTTAAGGATGTTTTTATTCTGTTGTTTGAGCTGAGTTTATTAATATGGGGCTTAAAAGTAATCATATAAAGTGCTGAGCATATTTTAATAGGAGGAAACACACTGTATGTTTTGGTGGTAGTTAATATAAGCACAGCCATGAAAAGTTGAATTTTCAAAAAGGAAAAAAAAAGATGATACAGGATCAGCATGCCTAATGTAAATTCATGAAATTGAAGATTTTCATGGGAAGCTTGAGGTATAAAGGACTCAATCCTATACCTGGATATAATATTTACATAGATGTGTTTGTGAGTATGCATCTGGTGTGTATATATGTGAATATGTGCATATGTGGTGTGTGTGTGTGTTATTTTGTCTTATTCTTTACCAAAGCGATGCTGTGCTAAGAGCTATTTAGCACAAAGTAGGCTCTCAATAAATGTTTGTGAGCTAAGCTTTCTGTTACTCCACATTGTGTGTCCAGTAGTGATCTGAACAAAATCAGTACTTGGGATGTGTTTTAAATTGTTAACAACAGAAGGCAAATGTGTACTGTCATACACATTTGGGGAAGTTTATTGCTCAATTTCATGGATACAGAGTCGTGTATGGTAGAATAATTAGTAAAATCATTTTATACATCAATATGTGCTTGAGAACACAAATCTGACCACTCCAAGACAATGCTTTTGGTTGTTTTTATTATTGTTTGCTTTTAAGTTTGGGAGAGATTTGTAAGGTACTTCAGAAACAATAGAAGAAATTGATATTTGCATACATATCACTTTGGAGTTGATTCAAATAAAACTTTCAACATCAGTCTAATGCATATTTAATGAGATGTGTAATTAATGTGTTTTATTATAAACATAAAAATAAGTGTCCAGGATAGTATGTCCTAGATAGTCCTCATTGTCTATCTTGCCATCCTCTGCTCTTAGGGCCACAAACAGAGCAGCCATAGGAGTCTGAGGCCAGACAAATCTCTGCTATAAGGATGATCTTAGCCATAGTAATAATAAAACTGATGGCTGTTTCAATATAACTGCATACTAGATCCTATACTATATACTTAACATGCATATCTCACTTTATTTTATTTTTTTAATTTTTTTTAACGTTTATTTATTTTTGAGACAGAGAGAGACAGAGCATGAATGGGGGAGGGTCAGAGAGAGAGAGGGAGACACAGAATCTGAAACAGGCTCCAGGCTCTGAGCTGTCAGCACAGAGCCCGATGAGGGGCTTGAACTCATGAACTGCGAGATCATGACCTGAGCCGAAGTCGGACGCTTAACCGCCTGAGCCACCCAGGTGCCCCTCTCACTTTATTTTAATTAAAACCCAGTGAGATAGTTGTAGTTTTCAGATGAAAAAAACATTAAGACTGAAGACCTGAAAATGAGGGCCATGTAATATAATGGAAAGAACCTGTGATTTGGAATCAGATACACTCCATTTCAATGCATGATTCACCACTCACTGTGTGATCTTGGGAAAGTTACCTAACCTTTCTGTATCCCAGGTTTGTAAAGCATACCAAAGGATTGCTAGCTACTGTTCTCTGTTATAATAATTTATTAAGCGATGCATGTAAAACCCCAAACATAGTACCTAGAGCATTTTGCAATATTGGTCCCTCCTTCTTGTATTCCTAGGACCCTCTTATGTAAATGCAGTTAGTATTAACCTCAGGCAGTGTTCACTCTGGATTCAGTGAGGAAAAGGGGACCTATGACCAGTGATTTTCCATGTAAGCTAAAGACATAGGTGGAGGCAGGAGCCTATGCATTTTCCTTACCCTCCTCTCCTCCCAGCAGAACCTCAGTTGCCCATATGGCTTGACACAGCCTTGTGGAAGACATTTTGGTGAACAAATGGCCTCCTCATATGAGGAGAAAAGTGTGTTGGAGGTCCCAAAGATGACCCCTAGTTTCGATGATTCACTGGGAGGGCACAAAACAAAGGGAAAGGTGCATGGAGCGAAGTCCAGAGAAAACTAGGCACAAGCTTCCTAGAGTTCTACCTCAAGTGGAGTCACACAGGACATGCTCCATTAACCTTAGCAAGTTGTGAGAACACGTGAGAAATGTCTTCCAGGGAGGCTCATTAGAGACTAAACTCACAGGGACTTTATTAGGAACCATTCACACAGGCACCCTCTGCCTGGAATGTACCAAAATTGCAGACATTTCAAAGAAAAGCAGGTGTTGAGCACAAATCACATTATTTGCATAAACAGTCTAGGTGAAGTTAGCCATTCTTATCAGGGAATGCTGGGAACCCTCATGACATCCCAGTTCCTAGACTGCAGGCAAGGGCAACTTTGCAAGTAGGTGTTTGTATAGATAGCAGATTGAGGCTTGCTCAGGTTGTAGTAACTCTTGCTAGTATAGTTTCAGGCTATGTTTCTTTTTAAAACTTTTTATAATGTTTATTTATTTATTTTTTGAGAGAGAGAGAGAGAGAGAGAGCGCGCAAATGAGAGCGAGTGAGTGGGGCAGGGGCAGAGAGAGATGGAGACACAGGATCCAAAGCAGTCTCTTCTAGGCTTCAAGCTGTCAGCACAGAGCCTGACGCCGGGCTTGAACTCACAAACTGAGATGATGACCTGAGCCGAAGTCGGATACTTAACCAACTGAGTCACCCAGGCGCCCCTGGGCTATGTTTCTTCTTACCTGAATAAAAAGGCACTCTTTTCTTGACGAAGACACAGTTCTATGCCAAGACATAGGAATTGGAAAACAGGATGTGGATGGATTTTTGTTCTCACCTGTCTCTTTGGTTATGTACTTTTGGGTACTGAATAACCTGCTCAACTTTAAACAGCTTCTAGGAGAGCTCACATTGTGTGACTTGTGCTACAGTGGACCCTATTTTTTTCTTCATTCTCTAATCCTTTAAATAATCCAGTTTGCCTTCTTTTGGGTAGTTCTTTGCACATACAGCAGGTTTGTTGAATGCTTTACAAAACCTTTGGATGACTTCTGCATTAGTCTGCCATTTGGTAGTGATTAGAAAACTTTTTTTCTAATAAAACAATTTATCTTGTTCTAATAAAAACAATTTATCTTATACTTGGAATTTTGTAGGCTTTTAGTAACTTATTTACATTTGTGTGTCTCTCCCTTTTTAAATGTTTGTCTTGTTTTTCCTCCCTAAGCTTCTCTAGGAGGTAATTAGGACTGTGACTAGATAGTTGAGACTCATTGTAGTTAAGTAACCATATTATGGAAATCTTTTGGAAAGACTTGGACCCAAACACTGATTTTCTATTTCTTGAGTGAGCATCCTTTCTGTACAATCAACTTAGTATCATAAAAGTCAGTTCATAGAAAGAGTCATAATAGTTAGGCAGCCTCAGTCCAATTACAGACAGTCCCTGCTTTTATGACCCCTTGCAGCAAAAGGAAGCCCAGGAGAGTTATAACCAAGAGGGTCATTGCTATGGTGGGGTTTGAGAGGCCCGAGCTAGAGTAGGGTGGTCAACTATTCTAGGGTGACTGGAAATTAACAGCATCTAATGATCATTGCAAACTAGTAAAATGATCAAGACCCAAGAAAGTCTACTCATCAAATCAAAATTCATAGTAAAGAGAGATATAAAAGAACTCAAAATTCACAGTATGGGGAGATGTAAAGGATGGGATGGACATATTCAGAAATGAACCAGTGAATGAGGGACAGAGTCAAACACAAAGACAGAGATCCAATTATTTTACCAAGAACTGGGCTTGAATCTCTTGATGTCTAAGTACAGCCTATTATAACGCAAATTTTTCTCTCATTTGAATATAAGTTTTCCAATAACTGGGTGTCTTATCTATTTAAAAGCCACTGTTTGTCATGAATAAGGCTTAACTCATTCAGGTTTTGTTCACTCTCACAAATGTTGAAATAACCATTTGGGAAGGAGAGTTCGTTTTATGGAGACATCCCACTATAAAAGATATTTAGTATTCAATAAAGCTTGCAGTCCTTTACCTTAATGTTGTGTCTTAATATATTGATTCAGGTCTCATCGGAAATCTGAGACACAGGTTCCATGATCTATGCACTTAATAAACCTTTAAGTAACGAACAAGATATACTTGAAGGCCCAGATGCCTTTTGTTTCTGTTTTATGCATGCACTTTTATGAGCTTGATTATTAGCACCCAGACTGGACCTTGGCAACATTGTAGAGTTAGAAAGGTCTTTCTAGCCCTCTTCTGACTTCCCTTTCTCACCACCCTTGATATTTGTGCATTCTTTCTTCAGCTGCCTGAGGCTGCCATGCTGCTAAGAATTTAGTTTCTGCCTTTTCCTTAAAGGATTTGCATCTCCTAGGGCTACTCCATATACCAGACCAAGTTTTAACAATACTTTGGAAGTCATTTGTTAATTTTTTGACTTTTCATTTCTTGTAGAGAAGGATCTTATCCATCAACTCATATATTTACACGAATTTAGGGTATAGGGAGTGGTAGTGGTGATCTGAAGAGAACACAGATGCCCTACCAGCTGCTTCCCAGAGAAACTACAGTCCACATAATCAGACTCAAAACCTCCAGATCATCAGCACAATAGAAACCTAGCCTCTCCCACATTTGTTTCCTCTTCGCATACCTTTTAGGAGGTATGCCACACTTTATAAATTCTGTCTCATTTCAAGGGAGATTTTGATGTTCATTTAAACCTGGACTCTCTTAGTTAAGTATCATAGCTGTAAAGGACACAAAATGTTGCCAGATAATTAATACTTAGTCTGGCTAAGCAACAAGATCAGGTAATTTGTTGGTAAGGTGGGACCATAGTCTACACATCCTGAGAATGGCCTTGGGTTCCTTGCTTCTGGGCCCACAAAATCCATGAAAGTGGTACTAAGATGCAAAGACCATAAAAGCTCTGGAGTAACACTGACAGGATGGTGGAGACATCAGAATGATGAAGCTTGTGGTAGGTGGTTTTGGTCACGTGATCTTTTAATTTGAAGGTTTTTTTCCTAAAATATTAACTCTTAGGAACTTTCTCTTTTTTCAAAAAAGAAGCACCCTAAGATGGGTCAAATAAAGAACAAAGTTCTCACTGGCTCTTATAGGAAAGAAAGACATATCTCTTGAAATGATATGTCTAGGCATTATCCAGTTATCTATGCTGAAAGCAGAAGATAGCACAAGGGAAAGATAAAGTGTGATCCAAAGAATAAACTGCTATTCTTGTTTTGATGGATGGATACAACTGAGGGAAGAAACAATTTGTAATAAGAAGGAAGAGATACATTGCGTGTGTGTGTGTGTGTGTGTGTGTGTGCGCGTGCGTGTGTGTATGTGTGTGTGTGTCTCAAGAGGGACCTTGGGTTATAATGGACTGGACTTAAGTATGAATTATGTCTGCCTCCACAAAAACTGTCCATCCATGAGCCTTAAATCTTGTTCTTGATGATAAAGAACTCCAGCTTGTGCATGCAAAAGTCCTCCTTGTATAGTTCTTATTATCATCCTCATCATCTATTCTCATGCAAAGTTTACTGGCTATCTGAGCCTCACTTCATCATCTCTCCCTAGTGGTCAAAAATTCCCATAGAGCACTTCATGAGCCAAGAACTCTGCCAGGCACTGGGAGTATGCAGTGAACAAGGCACTTTGTATTAAACAAGATAGGCTACTCCTATAGACATCAACCTTGAGTGGAAATATTTACCCTTTTTTGCTTTGTGTTTTCTTCTTCTTAGAATATGCAGTGATGTGCTTTTGTTTGCTTTATTGCTTTATAGAGACTTGCAGACTCCTCCTAGGTGATTTGGACACAATGTCAGTCTGAGTGCCAGCTCAACCCCCATACTATTGTTCCTGGGCCTGTCATGGTCTTTTACCCCAGGGAAGAATTCTGTCCATCCAGTGCACTGATTGAGGGATTAAGAAAGGACCTTACTCCATGATAGTTTATGGAACCCAAGATTGTGAACTGGTCGTGTCCCCCAAAGTCTCTGTCTACCATCCATCTCATGCAGGCTTTCAGCCCTGTATGCAAATAGGACCATCTCTCCTAAAATCTTGACCATCACTCTGGAACTCTCCAAATATGGGCATTTAGTACGTCTAAGGGAGTTGGTTTGTGGGGTATTTAAGTGAGGTGAGAGAGCCCTTCTCTGTAATGAGTCCCAATATTTTGAGCAGACACACAAGAAATAATAAGAGACTAACAGAGGATAACCAGGTAGTTTATGTGACTAGTGCCATTTAAATCCTTGCTCAAAGCATATATGCTCATCATTAACACACCAAGCATAGATTATTTCTCTAAATTCAGAAAAACAACAACAGCAGCAGCCATAAATGATGACAGAAGAGGCGGGAAAAGATAGGCATAAGAGAGAGGTTACAGGAGGCAATGGGGATGATAAATAACTTGCAGCTTGAGAAATACAAATTAGGACATATGATAATGGCAATTAAACATTTGTTGAATCCCGTGTATAACATATTTCTATGAACTATCTCATTTTATCTCCACATTAACTCTAAGAAATAAATATTATGTGTGTTAGCCTAAGGTTATCCAGAATGTAGAGTCTGGGAGGTTTTATGGACCATTACTTTAATTGAGAATACAACTCCAGGGATAGCAGTGAGGGTACAAGAAAATGAAGCAGAGAAGGAGGAGAAGCCAAGATGAGCATGCTTTATCAAGGTGGTCATGACTGAGGATTACAGATTGCTTGATCAACAGTACAGTCCCCCCGAGAAGAAACCTTGTGTCTGAGACATTTCTCCAGGGGGTACCAGGGAGGTGAATTTATCCATGACCTGTGTTTCCCGTGATCAGAAATTATCGTCATGGCTTTAATGTTCTCCCCCAATGATCATCCCAGGTGCCCATGCACAAGAGCCATGGCAGTCAGTATGGAGGTCTCAGGATGGGAGAGGAGAGGTAGCTGGGGAGGCACTCTCAGCCTGTGCCCATACGAAGTTGGCCTGATCCCAGAGATGAGCGATCTAAGACCGATGAGGCCAGGGGACTTGAAATGATGCAAAAGTGCTATCTAGTTCCTTGCTGTTTTCTCCATTTTACAGATGGAGAAAACTGAGGCTCAGAAAGAAAGCTAAGTATTTTGTCCTGTTAAAAAGAAGATTAAAATGCAGTCAGTGATAGGAAGAAAAATTTAACACAGAGAGTCTCAACTGCTCTCTCCAAACACTCAGTTACTAACTATTGATAGACTTACCTTGAAAACTTTCAGACATTAACCCACAGGGTGACATAGACTAAAATTTTAGAGTGTCAAAAAGAATTTTAGAAAAGCTGTGAATAAGAAACTCTTACTAAGTTACTACAGGACAATGGGAAGTAAGAGGCATGTCTTCAACTAGGTCAACCACATTCTTCAATCCTGAATGCCTTTGATGACCTTGTCCCTTGCACAGAGTAGAGATCTGAGCTACATATTGTTTTTTTTTTTAAGTTTCTAAAATATTTATTAATTTTTAAGAGAGAGACAGAGTGTGAACAGGGAAGGAGCAGAGGGAGAGGGACACACAGAATCTGAAGCAGGCTCCAGGCTCTGAGCTGTCAGCACAGAGCCTGATGTGGGGCTGGAACTCATGAACTGTGAGATCATGACCTGAGCTCAAGTCAGATGCTTAACTAACTGAGCCACCCAGGTGCCTCACATATTGGCATTCTTAAATGTACTTGACCATATTCCAGAAAAAGGAAAGTGGTGCTCATATTTGTTTGGTATCTGCTTTGTGCCAAAGCCTGCACAACACTGTAAGGTAGGTAATAGTATCACCATTTGACAGATGATAAAACTGAGGTTCAGATGGGGAAAGGGAGTGCTCTTTGGTATCTTATATTGTCCCTATGTTCTATATAGCAGCTGTATATTTTGATTTTGATCTATATTTGCCTTCTGTATTAATATTCTGGAAAAGGGGTGATAGACCCTGGTCTTACATTACTATAATGTAAGAAACATGTTAAAATTATAGAGCCTTAAGCCCCACCTCAAACCTGCTGCATTCAGCTTTCCATAGCTAAGAAACCAGCTATCTGCAATGTGATTATATTTCACAGAGGGTCAGTTGGAAATCCAAGGTTAACAATCAAAAGGGCAGACTGAAAACAGTGAATATGCCTTTAAAGTGCATGAAATAAATATATAATATTCAGAACAAGGGTTGGGAGAGAAGATGGTTCTACTCTTCTTTGTAAAAAGCGTATGAAAGGAGTTTTATATGTGGAGTTGCTTACTTGTACTTTAAGGGCCAAGTTAGGAAAGAATGATTTTGCTGGGGATTAGGGACTGTGTCCATGTGACTCAAGGCAAATCAGACACAGACCAAGAGGCTGGCAATTGGGAAAGCCTGCTAAGGGCAGTTTTCTCATCCTCGTTAAAGCAACCAGCCAACCAACATGCAAACAAGTAAAAAGCTTCTCCCAGCTGGGTTTCTGTGTTTTGGTGGCAGTCAGCATAGTCCTAGAACAGACCGCTCTTTCTGCCCTGCAGTATCCCTGCCCAGCCTTGCCAGCATACCAGTCTGCATCTGGGTTCTTCCTCTCCCCTCACCGCTGAATCCATAGCTCCCCCACCACAACTCCCACCCCCCTCCCACACACGAACAAGCTATTTTTGAGCAGGGCAGCTATTTTCTGACATTTGGCACTGAGCGATCATAATCAGATACAATTTCCCAGCCACACAATTGCACTCCACGTGCAGCTTCAGGTATAATTATAAAGGCCGTCCCAGCATCCGCTGCCTACACTGTACTTAAGGGGGAGGGATGGCCTCTCATTCTCTATTAAATGTTTTGAAAGAAAACCTGTAGGCATGACAAGGTTCAGACACCAAGACGAAATGGGAATTGAAGTGTCCTTGCTTTGATAGGCATGTACAAGTTTTAATTATCTGCACATCCAGTATTTAATTTTTTTTCATTTTGCCATAAAAAGCAGAGAATGGTGACAATCTGATTTCACGTGCACACAGGGAATGAAATCGGTTGACAACATTGTCCACACTTCAGTCACTGTCACTCCTCCCCTTATTTTTTCCTTTGTAATGTTTTTCTTCCTCATTCTATATAAAATGAAATACAGAAAATATGAAAAATATAGAAATACGCATATAGATAAACAATCTATGGCCCCACAGTTCAGATAAAACTTATGTTAATATATGTATATATTGTCATTCAATCTCCTATTCATTCACAGTCAAACACACATGGACAAAATAATTAAGGTTGTATTGTAGCAGTTTTATAAAACAAATAAACTTGGGGCACCTGGGTGGCCCAGTCAGTTAAACATCTGAGTCTTGATTTCAGCTCAGTTCATGATCTCACTATTTGTGAGATCGAGTCCTGCATTGGGCTCCTTGCTGACAGCACAGAGCCTGCTTGGGATTCTCCCTCTCCCTCCCTCTCTGTCTCTCTCTCTCTCAAAATAAATTGAAAAAAAAAAACACACTTAAAAAAATCTTAAAAAGATAAACTTAAAAACTTTCTGATTGTGAATATTTGGAGATTTTTTTCCTTATTATTTTAGCAAAATTACACTTGCATATCAGCATTTTATTTCCTTTTTCATCACTATGTCTCTTGATATTTTTTCCAGCCAAAACCCCAACAACTTGGACTATGTGTCTCCAAGAGGCAAACAGCAAAACAGTTGGTAGTTGGTTAAAAAAAAAAAAAAAAAAAGCCTGACTTCAATTCCTGGCTCAGTCTCTTATGAGCTAGGTGGCCTTGGGTGAGCCTATAAACTATTTCATCTATATCTGTTTACATGGAAATAATATTTCCTAATTCTTCAAATTGTGCTGTTTAAATAAATGGCATATAGTTATCACTTAATAAATAGTTTTTTATTAGAATATTGTCAGCTATTATTTTTATAGAAGAATCACATAAAAAGGTTCTATTGAAATCTGGTTGGCACATGTTCAGCTCTCAGAAATAAAACTGAATCAAATTTATGGTGGAGTAAATTTTTAGAGGCTTGATATTTCATTTTTTAAGCATCCAATCTATTCTATACACACATATCAGCATTTTTACATGACAATGAAAATAGTAGAGAAAGAAAATCATTAGGTTATAGACGTTAAGTTAATAGGGGAGGCATTAAAGATCAAATAACCTAGATTAGATTTAATCTTTAAGAAGGGAAACTGAGGACCAAGTATGTCCCATAAATTGCCAGGACCCATATTTGAGAGGGGGCAGGATTGGGATTAGAACCAGTCCTCAAACTTTATCTCCCTTATCCCACACAGGATTCCTGCATATTCACTAGAAATGCCTCAGCTACTCTCACCATTGGAAGTTTCAAAATTCTATTTATGTATCTACAGTAAAAACAAATTTAAATTTAAATTCACATTACATATTGGTCAAATCTGCCAAGAGTCTCCAGGTATTTCATTATTGTTATTAATTATTGCTGTTCTTCCCCACCCACCCTTCCCCCAGTTCCTAAAGCTTGGTTTTATTGAAAGTACTATTTTTTTTCCACTGAAGCAAATCCCAGGTGAATTTTTATGTTATATGTCAAGCTCCCTTATGAATCTGTCTAAAACATCTAAGGAATAAATCCCAGGGCAGGGAGAACTTGTATTCACACATCTAATTAACCTTTAATTGTCTATGTGACTGCCTTGCAGTTCAATAGTTGCTTGATTTTTATTATCCATCTCATTAGTATGATTTAAGTGGCTTTTTATGTCAGATTTTATTATATAAGTTTGCTTACACAATTTCAGGACACTCTGGGGAGTTCCCACATCACTGTAATGTTTAAATGCTATATACCTATGTGTTGTTTGTTTGATTTTTCTCTTCAGAAAAAAAGTGCTTTGACCAATTTTTCCCACTAGGGTGTATAAGTAGTCTATGAAATTTCATAATGATGGCAAAAGCCTTTCTATTAATTGTGCATAAATTATCAGCATAGCCAGCCAGCTCTAATTACTTGTTTTTCTACTCAATAAGGCTGCAGAGTGACAGAGCTGATATTCTAAAACAAGTGGGGTGGTGAAAGAAACCTCCTCAAATACTTCAGTTCAGGGCAAGCCCACAAATATGCACGTATTTTTAGATCAGGCTTTATCATCATGAAAATATAATTTGTTACCAAAATCTATGGGTTGCTGTTAATTGTGTGTCTTTAATAGGATGGTTAAGATTTAAAATAATCAATTACATGTGTAAATCTTATTCCCTACCACTTATCCTTTTCTTAGTTTTGCATGCCACTTTTATTTCCAACCAGAGAGTAAACTTACTTTCAATCATATAATTTGCATTTTTCACATGCCAGCGTTCTTTCCTTATTCTACTAACTTACTCGTTACTAAAAATTAATATGAATGCAATTTAATTCTGTCCACATTGGGCAGTATGATTGTCTCTGCTGTTGACTCTGATTATAGTTTCCTTTAGCCTCCCTGAGCTGTTGATTTATTTTCTTTGTCTCTTTGGCTTTAATATAGAATAAGCAGCTTGACTTATTTCTGGATCTCTGTCTCTGTCTCTGTCTGTCTCTCTCTCTCTGTTTTAGAGATGTATAAAAATCCTCTATTTCCAATGTTTTCAATTTATCACTAATAGTGAAAATGTTCAGTGGTAATTGCCTTATGTACAGGAACAATGAATGGTATGATAAAGAATGAAAGTACTGGGGTGCTTGGGTGGCTCAATCAGTTTGACTTTTGATTCCAGCTCAGGTCATAACCTCATAGTTCCTGAGATCAAGCCCCATTTCATGCTCTTCCTTGATAGCACAGAGCCTGCTTGGGATTCTCTGGGGTTTCTTTCTCTCCCTCTCTCTGTCCCCCTCCCCTGCTTACATGTGTGTTCTCTGTCTCTCAAAATAAATAAATAAACATTTAAAAAATGAAAGCACTGTGGCATGCTGTCCAATGTACAGAGAAAGAACCCAAAGTACTGAATTATTTTCCCTACTCTGTCTTTGATTTACAGTTTAGCCTTGGGCAACCCATGCTTCCTACCCTATTATTTTCTTATTATTTCCATCTGGGCAACAAAGATAATTGTATTTATGGGTAGGATAAAGGAAAGATATGCCATAAATTTCTTTGAATGGAAATTATTCACAAAACTCAAGGATTAATCTAAAATATAATTTATCCCACATTTATTGAGCACCTTCTATGCTGTAACAATTGTCCTGGGCACCAGAGATACAAAGTCAAGTTTGGCATTACATAGGTGCTTATTATCTGACAGAGGATAGAAGAGAGAACTGAATTCCAATGTGTTTGAAACACTATCTGGAATCTCATGATAAATCCAAGTGAATTACATTGTAAGGATAGTATGTCTATTAGCAATCTGAAGAAAGACAGTAAATAAAGAATTAGAAGTTCACTATAGTAGATTGGATAATTGTTTGCAGTGCTTTAATCCCTATGTGGAAGAACTATACATTGATTTTATTTGCCATGTGACTTTGTAGTACCTCCCATTAAAGTTGGCAAAGTGCACATCCCTCTTCCATTGGCTGGTTTAAGTGAGGTGATGTGCTTTACCCAGTGGAATAAGGGGAGAAAAGACATTTTGCTAGTTCTGAGCTGAGCCTTAAAGACTCCTGGGAAATTTTTTGCCAATTTCCTTAGATTTCCTACCCTTTTCCAGAAAAGACCATGTTTCAAGTGACTGTTGCTCTTTAGCCATATTGGAAACAAAGAAACATGTAGCTGACTGAACTCCACCCAAAGCCTGCTTGGGACTAGCAAGCCCACCCCACTCTACACCAGCTGAATCTCAGACGCACCTAAAAGCACAAAATAAATGTTAATGTAGGTTCTAGAGATTTAGAGGTCATTTGTTATACAACAGTCTTATATTTAAATAAAAAAGCTATTTAATAAAACACCTTTTTGTAAGCCCAAATGAAATTATTAATAGAGTAGATGGTCATCAATGAGCAATAAAACTATTTAATGGACGATAGATGGGGAAATGAGTATTTACATGACTCCACAGATCTCTTTCTGGGCACAAAAGAACAAATCCAGATTCGATGGAGAGGTCAAGTTTTCATTACCTTAACCTGTGTGCTATTCAAATTTCTGGACAACCAGACACTATAATGCACCACATCAGGTAACAGATATACTCCTCAGAATGACGTGTGAAGTGTTTTTTCCAAAGTGATTAACTTGAAGTTAGTAAACCCTGAAATCCTTTCTTTTGCAGAAAATACACACTATAGAGGGAGAAGTTCAATAGTACCTTGAGTTAACATCACAAAATTCAGTACAATGCATTCTGTAAGACAGCTGACCGGTGTTTTCAACAAGCCAATGTTTCCAAGAGAAAAACTGACAAGTAGGCAGAAAAAATAGAACCGTTAAATGCAGGTTGTGGTTCTAGATTGTATCCTGGTTTGAAAAATTGGGCTATAAGAGACAATTGGAGGCAAGTAAGGTAATTTAAATATTGACTGGCTATTAGATCTTATTCAGAAATTATTTTTAATTTTATTTGTTTTAATAATGGTACTGTAGTTAAGTAGGAAAATGTTTCAACTTCTCTCTTTAAAAGTTTTTTAAATTTATTTTGAGAGACAGATTGGAGGAGAGACACAGAGAGAGAGAGAGAGAGAGAGAGAGAGAGAGAGAGAGAGAGAATCTCAGGCAGGCTCTATGCTGTCAGCGCAGAGCCCAATGTGGGGCTGGAACTCAAGAACTGTGAGATCATGACCTGAACTGAAACCAAGAGTCGGATGCTTAACCAACTGAGCTACCCAGGCACCCCTCAACTTTTCAAGATATGTATTGAACTATTTACAGTTTGTAGGTCATATGTAAATGATTTGAAATTACTTAAAAATAGATGTTATAATTATGGCAAAATGCCAATGCCTATTAAATTGGGGGGAAAGATGCTTAGTATCTTTTAATAATAAACAGTAGGTTTAATATGACTTTATTATTTCTAAATTTCTGTATGTGTAATTCTTTTTTTCTTTTAATAAAAATATCTCATTGACAATGTGCTTAGAACCCAGGGTAAAATCATTTAGGATGTCAGTCTATGCAGTCTGGTCCTCAATTTACTGTTGATTTAGTGTCCTCTACTTATCTTACTTGTTTAAAACCTGTATGCAGAAGAGATGCATAAGCTACATAAAGATCAGTACCAAGTTTCACACTTGTTTTCACTTAGCACAAGCAGTTGGTGGATATTTGTGTAAATACATTAGCCACTCAAAGATGATATAAAGAACCTTCTTTTTATTATTGGTTATTACATTATCAACTGAATATTGCCCTTCTTTGCCCTTATTAGTGGAAGCACAGTCTATGTTTATGTGGCTTCTCATCCTAGGAATTAAATCAGTTTAATTAAATCAGTTTAATTAATCAGTTGGTTAAATCAGTTTAAGCAGTGCCCTCTTGAACCACTAGTGGGGCCAGGCAACCACCTGGTTTAAGCTAGTGAGATATCAGTCACCACAACTATCTGAGATTACTCTGTGTCAGCTAATACAGAAAGCAAGGGGACAGATTGTGTGTTTAAATGCCTATTGCGTCTACACAATTTCTTTCTCTAGGTTCCTATCATGGGACAAATATGTTTTGAAATGAGGATTATGATGTAAACAGATATCAAGAAACAGTGTTTCAGTAATAATAAGGTGACCATCACCTTAATTTTGACAGATTAGCTATATCGGCTTTTAAAATCTTCTAATCAAGTATCTCATACTTGTAATTGGAAAGATACTGGAATTGATTGACTAGTGTTGCAAATTCCTCAAATGTAAATTTTTAAAAAGGGAGTGCATAGTAATTTTCATACAGTGATTAGCCATCCATATTCATCCATTAATATCAAGAATAAAGATTTCTCTGTTCTTATAGCAACAGAGAGCTCAGAAAAGTGAGGCCTTTCTAAAAAAGATGAAAAGTGATAGTCATTATCATGTGGCTATAATCTCTTTCAAAATATTAATAATGAAAATGATGATGCAGTCATTCAGTTTGAGCTGGCTAGATCCCCAGAAACACACCAGATATCCCAGATTATATTATTTATGATCTTCTTATTAAAACCCTACTAGATCAATAAACTATTTCCTGTTCCTTCTTTTGCACGTAGGAAAACTAAAGTAGAATGGAAAATAAATTCTGAAAGAACATTTGTTAGTTCAAAGTGAAGTGAACACCAGAACTCAGGACTTCTTGAATCTAAATGACACATTCTTCTCACTACTCTTTCTTAAAAATATTTATAAAGTTAATGGGGAGGAGCATCTGGATGGCTTAGTGGGTTAAGCATCTAACTCTTTTTTTTTTTTTTTTTTAACGTTTATTTTATTTTTGACACAGAGAGAGACAGAGCATGAACCGGGGAGGGTCAGAGAGAGGGAGACACAGAATTGAAACAGGCTCCAGGCTCTGAGCTGTCAGCACAGAGCCCGACGCGGGGCTCAAACTCACAGACCGCGAGATCATGACCTGAGCCGAAGTCGGCCACTTAACCAACCGAGCCACCCAGGCGTCCCAAGCATCTAACTCTTGATTTCAGCTCAGGTCATGATCTCACGATCGTGGGATCAAGCCCGGCGTTGGGCTGGGCACTGAGCAGTCTGCTTTAGAGTCCCTCTCCTTCTCCCTCTGACTTTCTGCTGCCTGCTGGCATGCTCACTTTCTCTCTGTCTCTCTCAAAAAAATAGGTAATGGGGAGGGAGTAGTTTCATCAAAAGTCTTGCATGTTTACAATATTATTACTTTAACAGTAGTCTTGGTGGGGACGAAAACATGATGAAACAAAATAACAGATGAGTAAATTGGTGTCATGTGGACTAAAGCTTTATATGAAAGACCTTTTTTTGTGGCATTAGGTAAATTTAGCAGCAGATAAATATAATCAGTATAAAATGAAGTGCTATATTAAGTCTAATATTCTAAGAATTAAATCCAAATATAGCACTCTGTATATGTGAAACAAGAGCGTAGGGGCTGTTTATTTATTTTTTAATTGTCTAGATAAAAGCCACAATTTCTATATTACTCCTAAATGTATAGATTCAAGCTTGAGTGCTCAAGGTTAAGCATTATCATGAATCATTGATACTGATTAGAAAGAAGTTGTAGCAAGGAAGCAATGGATCAGCAGATTGGAAAGGAAAGATAATGTTGTAGAATATTGGCAGGGATTTGTTCCTTGTCAATAAAATTGGCTGAAAGACTTAGAGCTTGTAATTAGGAATGAGATAAGAACGTTATAGCAATTGTGAACAGTATGGATTATGATGAATAATCATAAGAATGATTAGAGAATATACATGTATCCATATATGTAATGAGAGCAAAATTTAAGAAAAATGGAACAGGGGGCACCTGGGTGGCTCAGTCGGCTAAGCATCGGACTCCTGGTTTTGGCTCAGGTCATGGTCTTATGGTTCGTGAAACTGAGCTCCATGTCAGGCTCTACACTGCAAGACTGACAGTGCAGAGCTTGGGAGCCTGTTTGGGATTCTCTTCCTCTCTCTCTGCCCCATCCCCACTCATGCTTGCTCATGTGCATTCTTTCTCAAAATAAATAAATATTTTTAAAAAATGGAAGGAAGAAAATTATTTTGTTGCATTTTAGAAACATTTGAAAAAATGCACATATAGTTAACGGTAAGCATGGAAATATTTGGCAGAAAGTCAAATGTAGTTTAAATAATCTAAAAACATTAATATAATTTCCAAATAGCCAGGTGATAATACAAACATCAGAATGTTCTTAAAAGTTTTCCAAACATTAAATATTTGAACAATTTTGCTTCATCCATTGAAAATAATTCTACTTTATCTCTACCCACTCCAATCCACTTCCCTGAATGAATTGACAAAGAATTGCTTTCATCAGGTTACTGCTAAGCTAAAAAAAAAAAATGACAGTAGTTTCTCTTTAGCACATCAGGACTGTGACTGCAAGAGAGGAACGTATTCCAACGTGCTTGTCAATATAAGATTCCCTTAAACCCTTGTGAATACATTTTCTTCAGTTTCTATTTGTAGCCTCTGTATGTGGCTCTGATTAAAGGATCTACAGAAGAAGTTTTGTAAATATTAACTTTATTACTACATCAGCATCGACACCCCTGTCATTACTAACTCTATCTCTAGATAGAGATAGATAGCTCTATCTCTAGATGGAGTCATGGTCATAGCTTACTTTTTCTATTTAAACCAGCTTTCTCCTATTCTTTTGCATCGTAGCCCAAATGAAATCCTTATTTCAAAAAGTCCCTTTTAGGACTGTTCACCAGTTATTTTAAAAGGTCTGTTAATGCTCAAGTCACAACTCCTCCAATACCATATCATATTAAATTTAGTTGTTGATATGCTCATCTTTTCCTATTAGACTATGAACTTTCAGTGATGGAAATTGTGTGTTGTTAATTTTTCCTCCCCAGTGCCCAGCCAGTATTTAGGAAAGCATGTTATATAAGTGAACAAGTAATCAGCAACCATTTATATGGAAAAACTTGAAAAACAAGATAGAAGGTAAACCTATGACCTCAAAGGTTTATCAATGTAGTGAAGAGAAAGCAACATTTGCACACAGAATAGATGAGCAGGACTTCTCTCCTAGATCTATAGGATCTTAGAGTGCATATGAGGGACCCACTTTGCAGGAATATTTGAGAATTAGCTACAACAAGAAATAAAGACGAAACTTGAGGCAAAGAAAATAAAGGAACACTGGTGGGCTTGGGTATGTCATTTTCAGGGACTAACAGTGAGTGGACCAGTTTTTCTAAAGAAAAAGGGAGTTGAGGTGGCCATTAGAATAATGTTTATAGGCTAATTATTACCTTATTTGAAATAATCATTTTTCCTATTCAGAACATTAATTTAACTGATTATAATGGGCTGAGATTGTGATGGTTTAATTAAGGTTAAACAAGGAAATCTAGTATTTAATTAGGGGTGAAAAAAAACCTATAGTATTCTAAAATTCCTATGCCTGCCACCTTTACCCCAAGAATTATCTGGAAATTCTTTTTCCAATCAACAGAGCAAAAACCATTTGTTCTATCTGGTTTTATGTCTGTATTTTAAAGATTGTATTCAGAAGGTTTCAGAGGAAAGACTAGGCCAATTAATGGGCAAAATGAAAACTTCATATATTGTCTCTGTCCCTCACACCCACTTCAAAAGCCTCCTTTATCCATTCTTAAAATGGACTCTTTATCCAGATGAACAAATATTCAGCCCCTTATTGACATATGGGTGATATTCTCATTCCTCTTTCTATATGTATCTGTGAATATCATGGAAACTTTGCTTTTGGCAGTAATTACTTGATGTTTCCCAAATATTGTGGAACTGGTAAAATGAGAATCTAATATTTATACCAAGGGAGTATTAGCAACTTAATTATATTTTTAATGTTTATTATTATTATTATTATTATTATTATTAGTTGTTGTTGTTGTTGTTGTTAAGGTCCAAGTAAATACAAGCCAAAACTTGGATAGATAAGAAATATTGTGGGCTTCTAAGAGATGAACCTGGTCCCAGCTGTCATCTGGTTTTTCTCTCCACTGAGAATGAAACCAATGGAAATAGGATTGAAAATGAAGCAAGAATCAACATTGGACTCACCCATCTGGACATTAGGCAAATGCTTTCGTGTGTGCTGTTCACTTGTAATGCTTAGGTTTTGAATTTCTCTAAATCAAACCTAAGCCCATTTATGCTTTATACATTCCCAAATAACATAACAAAAGATCTGATCTTTGCTAATGTTTATTACTTTCCCAACTGTGTGGGAAGAAGCTCTTTATTTGTACCATCTTATTTAATATTCACATTCCCATATAGGTCCCTAACTACAAATTCTGTAAGGCTTAAAAAGTTATGTAATTTGCTTAAGCTCACACAGATTTTAAATGGTGGATGTTGGGCTCAAATCTTGATCTATCTCCAAAATCCAACCTCTTAATGTCTGTTTTATATGTTAATGGATCATTAAGTATACATATTAAGATCTATTTTTTCCCACATGCAGGTAATCCCACTGAATATAATGAAATTCATAGGAATTAGAAGGTATCTCCTAAAGGCACTCAGACCATCCTCACAGTTTCAGCAGGGTAGCACTAATCCTTTCTTTCCTCCTAAACTTTCCTCCTTTTACATTCCCTATGTAAATAAATGCACAGTCTCTTTCATTTTATAGGTACAGCTTTCCCCAATTCTATATTTATTATGTCTTCTGCTTGTTCATGCTTTTATATATTTCTATATTTATTTCTATATTTCTATATTTATTATTTCTTCTGCTTGTTCATGCTTTTATATGTAATCCAGTATTTTCAAAATGAGATTTGATACCATAGTCGGTCCCAAGATGCAAAATGCCTCTCTTACTCTGTGCAGAATGAGTGGTTATCCAGGGTTGGGTGCTAGGACTGGGCATAAAGAATTTATCTCATCCCATAAAGAGATTGAAAATGAGTCGGTAAGACAAGGCATTTGCACACCAGCATATGGAGACTGTATTTACTATGTGCTATTAAGAGCTAAAATGTGCAATGGGCTCCAATACCAGTAAGACTTTAGCAGATACATATGAAAAGACAGAAGTAGTGGAGGATAATTTCCTATATGAGATGAACCTATGCTCGGTCTTGAAGAAAACTAGCTTTTATTGAGTCCCTACTATTTGGCAAGCAAATACACGGACATTTGATGTATGCTTACTCATTTGCTCTTCATAAAGGAGGCATTGTCATTGCACATTTTACAGAGAAGGAAACTGAGATTCAAAAGGAATTAATTGGGGCACCTGGATGGCTAAATTGGTTGGATGTCTGACTCTTGATTTTGGCTCCGATCATAATCTCACTGTTTCTAAAATCAAGCTCTGTGTTGGGCTCTGTGCTGACAGCAGGAAGCCTGCATGGGATATTCTCTCTCTCTCTCTCTCTCTCTCTCTCTCTCTCTCTCTCTCTCCCTCTCCCCCTCTCTCTCTCCCCCTCCCTGCTCACATAAACACACACATATTCTTTCTCTCTCTTTCAACACTCTCTCTCTCTCAAACAAACATTAAAAAAAAAAACAAGGCATTAATCAACTGGATAAAACCATACTGTAACTTTTTGGTTTGTACATTGTCCCCATATAATCTGAATCTATGTTTACTGTTTGTTTTGTTTTGTTGCATTACCTTATAATTGTCTCAAGGTTTGTTCTATATTGCATAGGTTATATTTACTATTTCTTACCCAGACCCATTGCTCTTTTTGGTGACAGCTCTTGTGTGTGTGTGTGTGTGTGTGTGTGTGTGTGTGTGTGTGTGTGTGTGTGTATTTGAGAGATTACCCTACCCCCACGCTCAGTGTGTGTCCTTCTGGTAGTGCTGACATCTTTCCATCAACTCTAGAGATAGACATGCGACATAGGTCTGGACAATCAACAAAATCCGTTTCCCAGACCACAGTAATTAGTTCAGATGGTATAAATGGCCACTGTGTGTATTGGGATAGAAAAATCATCTTTTACTTTCTTTTTTTTAATGATGTATTTATTTTGAGAGAGTGGGAGAGGGAGAGCAGGATCATGAGCAGGGGAGAGGCAGACAGTGGAAGGAGAGAATCGTAAACAGCACCCATCCCCCCCCTCCCACCACTGTCAGCAAAAAGCCCATTGCTGGCCTGGAACTCATGAACTGCAAGATCTTGACCGGAGCAGAAATCAAGAGTCTGACTTTAACCGACTGAGTCACCCAGATGCCCCAAGGTCATCTTTATTTTAAGGATTTAAGCTCCAAAAATAGAAGCTCATGGTTTTTAATTGCCACATTGCTACCAAAAGTGAGAAGGTATTTGAGAAGGATACCATTAGAAAAGAAAGCAAGGGTCAAGTAAAAGAGAACAAAAGGACTTGAGCACCAGGAATTTGCTTGCTTGGGCATGTGTGACTTAATTTTTGTCTCAACCACTTGGGTTTGAAGTTCTGCTGTATAAAACCAAATGAACCCAGACAGACGCAGAAGGTATTATGAGAATGGTTGACAATTTTGATGTGGCAAGATGAAACAGGGTTATAATAAGGAAAGTGGCATGTTTTAAATAAATACATTCAGGATGTAAAGCTAAAATGAAGTGGAGATACTGAGTAGGAGACAGGAGGAGTCAAAACCCTTTTCATTAGCTTTCACCTCTCACAGGAAAGGAGAATTTGACTGACCTAGGCTGCTGATGTACTGACATTTAAAGGAGCATAGCAAAAATACACTGAATATTAAAATGCACCGTAGAAATAATGTGCATCATATATCTATGATAAAAAGAAAGCTGTAACTGTAGTCACATTATCACAAGTAGGAAATCTCTTGTGAATTGTACTTACAGAAACAGCCAATATTTTCTGCATATTAAAACATTCTCCAAAATGATACAATTGCTAGCAGCACTATAGTTCATCTTACAAGACAAATACATTCTAAAAATAACATAGATGAACTAGAAAGCACATTATTTGTTCAAATTGTATTCTGTGGTCAATCGAGATACACTGCTAGTTTCTTGCAATTTGATGTATGTTTCTAAAACTGATTTTCACTTGAGATTTTGAGAAACAGTCTGGTCAAAATCTTTCATGACCTTATTCCATCAAAAAATGGAAACATTAAAAAAATCTTTTGTAAAAACTTTACAACAGCGAAAATAACCAAGCAAATAGTTCAAATAAAGAGCTTCATAGCATAAATAATTACTTTTGTTTTCTTCTGAGAAGAGTCAAGGTATCAATCTATTCCAGCAGATGGATCTACATCACAGGAGTTAATTCAGTCCAAACTTTTTTTTCTACATTATCTAAAACTGCTGAGAAATAGCTTTTCTTTAAATAAATTACTTAAGTTAGTAATTAAAATATCGGAACAATCCAAAAGTTACTAAGGAGTTCTTAGGTGCCTTGCACATATACATACATTTTTTAATATAAAAGCAAATGGATTTGATCCATTAAGGAAGAACTTCAGTTTCCTTACTTGTCAAACTTTGATGGTAGTAATACTTCAGATTCTTGGATGAATAAATTAGTTTAATGTAGATAAAGCACTTGAATCACTGACTGGTGCCTGATAAATATTCTATAAATGGTAGTTATTGTTACACTGTGAATAGATATATCCTGTGAATATATCCATTCACAGAACTATGAAAGCATTCAAAAGGGAATGACTAGTTCTATTTTGAGACCAGAGAAGTCTTTGTAAGAAGGGATAATTTTAGAAGATCATTAAGGATGAGTAGAAGCTTATTAAATGGAAAAATTGGCTCCCCAGGGAAAGACTGATGGGTTAAAATTCTGGAGCCATAGAAATGCTTGGTAAGTTCAGGGAATGATGAGCAGACAATTGGGTATGAAAGGGTGCTTAAATTTCATCCTCTGGAGTGTAGGAGATTATTTATTTAATTTTAATTTTTTTTTTTTTTGCAGACTAGAGGTATAATAAAGTTTCACTTCCAAAACACCCCTGAATGTCATTTGAATATTAAGTTATTGAAATAGTATGGTATGAAGTCAGAATTGTCTGGTTCCAAACCCATCTGCTACTTAGTGATTTCCTATTTTAAAAATGTAAAAAATAGTTCTTACTGCAGAGATTTTAACTTAAAATGAAATTTATAGACCCCCATATATATTAGGTACCATGTGGTGTTTTCCTACACATATGGTGATGAGTAATTAAGACATATGCACTATAAAAGTGTTATGTACAGTATGATAATTAATATGTTTATGTCCACTTTAAAAGTTGTTGGCTGAATTAACAAATATGAGACTTCGTTAAACTCTTTAAAGAACAAAAATTTCAAGCAAAACAAAAACAGAATAGCATAACAAATTATAATGAACCCCATCATCCATCTTGCCCATCTTGTCTCTTTCATACTCCCATTTTTTTCCTCAACTTCCTTGATTTGAAGCACATGTCAAAGAAATGTAATTTCAATTGTAAATAACATGCATCTCCAAGAGATAAGGGTGTGTGTGTGCGTGTGTATGTATGTATTTAAGAAATAGAAATATATATATATAATTTATGTATAAGGATATATATATATCCCAATACCCTTATCACACATAAAAAATTAACAAAAATTCTATAATAATTCCAAATATCCAAGTTGTGCTCCCAATTGTCTTCAATTTGTTTGAATCATGATTCAAATAAGGCTTATATTCTTTTTTATTTATGTCTAATGTTTTTATCTGCTTCTTTTGCGACTTTGTAATCATTATCTTATTGTTGAATTGTTGAAGATACCATGTTGTGTGTCCTCTAGTTTTCCACCTTATGGATTGTGCTTACTGCATCTTTGTGTTAGTCTTAACAACATCTTCAGGCTACAGTATTTTCTATCAATTGTTTGATAAAGAGGCTGGATCAGATTTACACATGCTGTTTTAGGGAAGATTATTTTATAGGCAGCATTGTGTGTGTCTATCAGGTGTTATATTTTGTTTCATCTTTCATTTTGTGATATCATCAGTCATTGGTAACCATTATTTAAGACTTGAAAAAGGGTGGTGATATAATCCTATAATTCCCTCTTAATTTATGTAGATATATTTCTGTAAAGAGAAACTTCTCCTTATCAACTATTTTGTTGGTTACTCTAAGATACAACAAGATAAATGCTTGAAGCTTTTTATTTATCAGCTTTCAAAACCATGAGTAGATACCCTAATAGTCTCCAAACATAATCATTGGATTTGTAGAAAATGGCATTATGAACAAATGGATTGAGAAACATTTGATGTGTTTCAAATAATTGTACTTGCTAATCTTACTGAAGCTCAAATGTTCACATTTGTGCTCATGGGAGATGATTCAAGTTGACACTTCAATACTTTTAGGAGCTTCTTTTCTGACATATAGGTACTTCAGGCTCATCTCATGTATTTCCTGCTGCAGCCTTGGAATTTGCCATATTTCCAAGAAACACTGGTTGCTTTCATTAGAAAATAGAATTTTCTCTAGAATGTAAGATCTAGGAATTAAGGATAGTTTTGTTATTGAGTTAGTCATTATTTGTATGTCTTTTCATTGAACAAGCATAAGAGATTTTCTAAAAAAAAATTACATACAAATTTATATTGATGACCAGTTCAAATTCAGGGCTATAGGATTTTAATTTATTCTCACCAACTTTTTTTTTTCTTTCTTACTCCCATGTCAAAAATCCTAGTTTTCAACAAACAAATGTAATTACTCATTTGCTTTAACTAACACTACATAAAAAATACATACTAGAAAACTATCACTAACAATATGATTATCCCAAAACAGTTTATAACTTATTATTTGCAAATATAATTTTACCCTTAGGGTATATATCATTATGGATGTACAGCAAAAACACACCATGTTTTATGATTATTTGGAGTCATTCCCTCTCTAGAATAGTGCTGCAAGTTAGGTAAGGAGATAGGTTTTCCTTTTCCTTTTAATATTTATGGATTTCTTTTTAAATCTCAATTATACTTTATAATTATGTAAAATGTGCACATGGCTTCAATGCCAAATCTCCAAAGTATATTCAAAAACCACAGGCTATTTAGACATGAGATATGTTTTTTGACTTGCTTCATTTCACCAGGAGTATTTTGACGGCAGTTGCTGGATGCAAAATTCTTTGTAATTCTAGTTTCAGAAGAGGCTTAGTTAGGGGTCACTCATCTTGAACCAGTTCTCATCGAGGAATGAAGATCTGACTGGCACTGAGGACCGAGGTAGAGTAACAATGTGGAAACACTTCTGAAATTGCTCAGATCTCTTTTGCTTATAGAAAAAGTACACCAAGTGTCAAGTAATATTATTAAAAATTGGGAAATTAAGTAAAAATATCAGCCACAGTCTCCTACTACTGTATCTGTTAGAGAGTTGACCCTAAGAGATTGCTTATAACTTGAGATTCTGCATTTTTTGATATTCTTTCATAAACATTTCCCATGTTGCAGAATATTCTTCATATTATTATTTTAATGGCTACACACTTTTCCATCTACTGGATGGAGCTTAATTTAATTTGCTGTTGTATTGTTCTAGAGCATTTAGGCAGTTTCCAATGAATGAATGAATGAATGAATGAATGAATGAATGATTGAATATGTGATCATTTTAAAAAATAATCTCAACATTGTCTTCAGCTGTGGCAGCAGTAGCAAGTAGTATTTTTGATCATCTGGGCACATAATACTTTACCAGGTCTTGTTTGCCAATTAGAAGAAATATTAGCCAATTAGAATGCAAGGTAGAGTAAAAACATTAGTATCTTGTATCAGCTGCTAAGAGAGCAAATGGAATCCAATAGTATCTAAAAATCTGACCTGAAGTTGCCCTCTGTGACCACATCAGACTCTTTTCAAGATTTATATGTATTTCTCTGCTCCATAGAAAATGTACTTTCATCAGTCTCTCCTCTTGCAGATTATGCTGTATGCTACGTCACTGAAACACCCATGCCAAACACCCATGCCAAAAACCCATGACTGACTGCTGATCCTGTTGCAGATCTAGGTTTCTGTTGGGGTAAACCAAACCTGGCAAATATGCTGCTAAAATCACCAGCCCCAGCATTGAATCCCAAAAGAGCTCTGTGGTCTTATGTAATAATTGTACAGCAGTCAAGAAGGCAAATAGAAGGAACAAGTTGGGGATGTTCTGTAGTTGAAAGTAAGAGCACAGGAAGAGGAAAATATGGAGTCATAGGGCTAAGTGTATGGAAGCTAGGAGACCCCGAGATCCCTGGGTACAGGAGATGGAGTGTTGCAAGATGTTGGAATGATCAGACACTCCAATATTCCTGGGCACCACCCTTGATTTGATTGAAGTCAGAATTCAGAATTTGTGCACATTTATTGCTCTTAGGGTACAGGACTAGGAATATCTTGGAAATGGGGTTAATCAACCATAGGCAGAGCTGCGATGGAGAATGCCTCTCAGAAGATGAACCATGATGGCTTCAGAGAGTTAATTTCTGGATGGTTTCAGGATCATATGGGACATTCCTAGAGATGTTACCGTAGTTGGTTGGGGCTTGGATTTTTCAGACCACTGGTGAAGAGGATTTTTGAAGATATAAGTGAGTACAGGCAGAGTAATAAAACTTACTCATTGAACTTGTTAGCCATGTTTGTCATTTAAATTCAGAGTGGCATTATTAGAGTTCTGGAGAGTTATAAAGCAGGTCTGACAGGTGACATGATTTTTTTCACATTGAACCTTGACTTAAATTAAAAAACTAATATTTGAGATACGGTGAGGCTGATTTTTTCTAAATAGTATAATTGTGGATTTTGAATGTTTTATGCTTAATTCCTCCAAGATTAATTTCTTTGTAAACCAGAAAAGGTGACTATGTTTTGAATTAGACATTGATATTATGCAGGGAGCAATTTTTTTCAACAAAGATAGTTCCTGCTGAGATTTAAATGGGTAGGGCCCTAGTCATATGAGTCATGAAAGATGTCTAATTGTCTCTTCATTTTATTGGAATATTATTTCATTGGAAATTTTACCAACTTCATTAAGACATGAAAACCAAGAGAGAAAGAGCTATTCAGCTAAAATAATTGGCTAGAATTTTTCATTTGTGAGGTCTTTTGCCAACCTTAATCATTAACCTGGCCTTTAACAACTTGTGCATTCTTACTGACGGCCTCTCATCCTGAATTCTTCAATCTAAGTGAAATTCTCCTCCCTTGAGATAACCTGTGTACTGCCTCTTCACCCATCTGAGCTGCTGAGGAAATCTTACCCTAAGAGAGTAGTAGTGACATTGAAATGTGTTGAGAAGTGCAGGAAGGGCTCTTTGACTAATTCACGATGCTCAGGAAGCCATTTTATCCTTCTGTGGAGCCGTTTCTTAACATCACATTTTGAAATACATGGAAAAATTGGTGAGACAAAGAGTGGAGATTGGGAATCTTCTAATTCTTGTCTGTGTCAGATACAAAATTTTACTTTTTTCAAGACCCCTAAGAAGGACAGCTAAGAGGAAACCTAAGGGTTTATTCAGGATAATGGTTTATAATTCTTTTATCACAACACACAAGACAGATGGTAGCTCAAGTGCTGCCTCCTCCCACGGGTTATTTTAAATAGCTCCTCAGGTGTTTTGGATGCGCAGCCAAATTTGAGAACAACTGGCTGGTGGAGAGATGACACAGGGGTCATAAGTCCTGGCTCTGGCAACAACAAACTGTATAAACTGAGACCTGAGTTTTAAACTTTAACAAACCTGGATAAATATATCCTAATTTATAAAATAAAAGCTTTAGATTAGAAGATTGATAATGGGTTTTTTTTTTTTTTTTAATGAAAATTCCTCTATTCTTGCCTTCACAGTCAACTGTCAGCCTGCCTCTCTGCCCTTGCTGAATTATGTAACACTCTGTCAGTGGCTCACTGGGGCAGATTGATTACATGAAAACTTTTAGATCATTCAAAATCCAAGTGATAACATAATTGAAAGAAATGCTTTTGTATACTTTTAATAATGGCTCTTAACAAAAGATTAGTTAAGTTTTTTCAGATACAAAGGTTTGTAAAAGGGTTTTTATAGTGATATATGTATTTTTTGGTATTCAAAATATAAAAAAAAACCCTCAGTGGCCACCAATTAATAAATTTTTGAATATCCTTTCAAGAGACTATAACATAGCCATAAAAAATAATAATGTGGATATGTTCTTACCTATATAAATAGATGTTTGGTATAGAGGGTTAAGTAAAAAAAAGTGCTGTAAACCATGTATGTGTGTGTATGTATATATATATATATATATGTATATGTATATATGTGCACATATATACATATGTATATGTATATATGTGTACATATAACACATATGTATATGTATATGTGTGTGTGTGTGTACATATACATCTAAACATAAATAGTAAAATTCGGAAGATGATAAATGAACATTTTAGCAATAATGCCCTCAGATGATGCTACTTTTCCTGTATAATTTATAATAGGGTTCTAAAATTTTAAAGCACATTATTAATTAAATTTTTAATAATTTAAAATTTCTCTAATTTAGACATAACTAATAGGAAAGTATACTATTTCAAAATGTGCTGGTGACCTCTTAAGGGTTTATATCGAGATTTTTAAAAGCTTCAGAAGGACAACTGGAAATCCTAACTAAGGCAGCGTTTTTTACTCTGTCCAGTTCAGACCAATACTCACAAACCTAAAATAATTTCAAAGTTATAGGGCAAGCAGAGGCTGACTTGGAAAGGTCAGTTTATTAAGTCAAACTATCCATTGTCTTTCCTCTTCATCCCATTCCATTTTAATTTCATCATTAAAAATTAAATGAAAGGACAAACATATGATGATGAAAAATACACTATTAGGTATCTTCTGATCTCGGGAATGGTTTAATCCTGAGAGAATAGCTGCCAACTATATCTTCATGCCAAAGAGGCGCATAGTGTCAGGTCAACTAAGCAGAACTTGTCAGTGAGGTGGCCAACCACCAGTTTTGCAACCCTTAGCTGACCGACTACATCTAGTCTATTAAAGAGATTTGAGAGCCTGAGGAAATTTGCT
This sequence comes from Panthera leo, assembly GCF_018350215.1. Taxonomy (NCBI): domain Eukaryota; kingdom Metazoa; phylum Chordata; class Mammalia; order Carnivora; family Felidae; genus Panthera; species Panthera leo. The sequence continues at coordinate 122,126,958 of NC_056686.1, read as the reverse complement.
GTAGGTAAGAAGAAGATTTGGGAAAAGATTTATTAGACTACTGTGTGCTTCCCCTACCATGTGCCTGCCCCTCCCCATCATGGATGAGGGATGGAGAAGCTTTCCCCTCATTTCAAGTCTAAAGCAAGAGGCTGCACAGGGACTATTTGAATGATTGATCTGTGTTCTTTAGAGCTGGGATGTTGGTGCATTCATGCCCAGTTGATTCCTGAGAGAGAGAAAAGCTAGGGATGGTGGCTGGCTAGTTGCTCTCATCCAGAACAAAGATTTGCCACAGTGAAAATAAACTGCTGGAATGTCCCAAGTCTATCAGGACATAGTTCATGTTCTCCAGGGACCAATGTGGCAAGCTTAACTAAATTACCTTCAGGTTAAATGTTTCTCCTCTCCTCCTCCTCCTCCTCCTCCTCCTCCTCCTCCTCCTCCTCCTCCTCCTCCTCCTCCTCCTCCTTTCCTCTCCCCTCCCCTCCCCTCTCCATTAGAGATTCTGAATTTAATCATTTGGCTAATATTGTGATTGATCCATTGTGATGTTCTAGTTTTATCTTAATAATTAGTAAGAAATGTGTGAATCCTGTTTCCCAACCACTTCTCAACTAATGGTGATACATTTTTAAACCAATTACAGTATTATGGCTTTACAAAATTGTAAATATATTTTTCCTTCTATATTTATTAGCTGTTTTTTTTCCTGTTTAAAAAAAGTCTTCCTTTTTATTCTCTTTTTTTCTTTTGTTTGAACATTACTATGGCCTTAGGGATTTTAATTTAAATTAATGGATAACAATTAAATGCTGTCATGATTATTTTTGCTCTTACATTTATTGCATATGTGACAGTGGGTACTCCTTCTAGCTGGCTCCTTTATCTATTTGTGACATGACTCCAATAGCTACTTGATTACTTCCTGTGCCAGAATCCCCTCATACTTTGGAAACCATACTTTGGAATCAGCCCTTTCTCTAAAGAGCTCTGGTTGTTTTCCATGGGAAATGATCATGAGAAAGCAAAATCTAGGTACTGGGTGTGCTTACTGCTACTCACATGGTGCCATGCTACCATTGCATATGGGTCTTTTGAGTGGACAAAGGCAAGTGATATTTTGAAAAGGAAATGAAGTACTTTGCATTGATATTTCCATTACAAATTTAACATTATAGATTTATATTTACTTTAGTTAATTTTTTTATTACACTGAAAGTTTTGGCTCTTACCATTTTTCATGGATTTTAATTTATATTAATGGGTTATAATTTACTTCATCCTAATTGTGTGTGTTTATGTGTGTGTTATTATTAAATTTACTGACTGAAATTTGGTTACAACTTCTTGACAGGTACACTTAACAGATATACAGTACTTTAAAGATTCTCTACCAAGAAAATACAGTAGTAATACTGTATTTGAAGAAATATTTGAAGAAATTCTTTAATCTGTATGACTTTGTTAGCAATTAAGTTCATTTGTCTCTGTGTTAAATTTTAGCATCTGCAATTTTTTATTTTTGATATTTTATTTTTTAAATGTGCAAATCCTTTATACAGCTCAAAAGTTAAAACATTATAAAATGTATATTCAGAAAAAGCTTACCCTCATCTCTGTCCCTCTCACCTCATTGTCCATAGGGAGCCATTTCTTTTAGTTTCTTATTTATCCATGTTTATTACTGTCATGAATTGGTCACAATGGCAGAGGATTTATTTGCACAAATACATTAGCCACAGAGTGACAGAGCCATGAATCAAACCAGGGCAGTCTGTCTGTCAAGGCAGAATATTCCACTCCTTTGCAAAGGCCATAGCGAAGTAACACTGTGGAAAAAACAGGCTTTAAAATCAATAGGTTATCTGATTTACTCTCTGTGTGACTTTGGGCAAGTTCTTTAACTTCTCTGAGCTTCATTTTTTCCAGTTATGAATTAGGGATAATAAAACCAACTATGCAGAAATGTAACAAGGTTTAGACCTAATTTACACAAAATTATCATCAGATTGCTAAGCATAGAGTAATTATTCATCGTATGTTGTCCATTGTTATAACTAGAAAAATCAAATTAATGCCAGTCATACAGAAGGACAATAGAAAATTTTTACTGTTAGTCTGTCAATGAAGTACATTGTGATCTGATTGCATGATTGTATTTAATAAAATTAAAATGTCCTAAGAATTGATGAATTTGGGGATTATTGGGCCAAAAACAAACAGAACAAAAAGCAAGCAAGTCTGGGTTTAGTAGTTCATGACTTCAAAAAGGTTACACAAATTTTAGAGGTTTGGGCTGATATGGCTTCATTTTCAAAATAGAGATTTTAATATGTTAGTGGAAAAGAAAGTTCACTACTACTAGAAGGACTATAAAAACAATAGAGTAATTTCTTGCTGAAATGAGTCTTATTTAAATTTTGTATTATTTTTTCATTGCTTTCCCTCTCTGTTTGTAATAGAAGATTTTTTTTATGCTTCTTATGTTTTAAAGAATTTGCATCCTGTGTTTAACACAAAAAAAGGTTGAACCATGCAGAGGTGGAATTTAATTTGTATAAAATCCTCTTAATAGCATGGTCTAATTAAGATACCCATTAAATTCATGTAATGCTAATTTAATTTGAAGGCAAACGTAATTGAGCACTATTGGATTTCTTTTAACATGAAATTAACAAAGTGGACGTAAAATGGATGTGATAATTGGATATTGTTATCAGAAATATTACATGAATGAAAATTATGACTGCTATCTTGATGGTAATCATTGATTTACAGAATGAAACATACTGAGCTTACTAGGGTTACTAGCATAATTTATATAAAGGTATATGAAGAAAACTGTTAGTGACTGTTTCTGAAGCCAAAGGTCACCCACCAACTTTTTTCTGACATTAGTAAATGTCTTAGTCCCTGCGTTAGAGAGTTTGTTATGTTGTTGAATTTTATAATAGTAGATTGAGCATATTGATTTGCAGTAAGGGAACAAATTTCAAATTATTTTATCTCAAGACTCTTAGACATTCTTAAAAATTATCCAGGACTTCAAAGAGCTTTCATTGATGTAGGTTTATATCGATAATACTCACCTTAGGAGGAATTAAAATTGAAAATAAAATTAAAACATTCATTAACTTATTTAAAATAGCAAAACCATTATATATGAATATAAATAGCATATTTTAGCAAAACATAACTACATTTGCCAAAAAATACTGGAAAAAAAGTGACCTTAGTTTACAATTTTGGAAGCTTCTTTGAAGTCTGACTTCATAGAGGACATCCAGTTTCTACTAATTTTCTCTGCATGAAATGTGTTGTGATATGTTGCCTTGGTTGAAGCATATATATATATATATACAAAGAAAATATAGCCTCACTTAGATATTTGGCTTGGAAAGTGAGGAGTATGTTAGCGTTTTCAGATAATTTGTTGGTGTTCTTCTTTAATGTGACACCCAAACTCTACAAGTGACAGTCTCCTTCCGAGATCAGACAAATCGGAATCGTTCAGGATGGCAGGGTCGTAGACTACAAGTGGCACTTTCCTAAAGGGTAGCTGCAGTGGAATATCTGAAACCCTATCAGGGAACTTATCACACTCATTACACATTGAATGGAGTCCTTATTCATGCACGATTACGTAACATCATTCATTGCTCATGAAAAATATATGTTCATTGACTTATGTGGATCTTCCAAATGTTGACATACTTCAGTATAAAATGCATGAAAATTGAACTTGCTTATATCACAGTGTTCTCATCAGAAAGCTGTCAGTATCTGGGTGGCAGATGCACATTTTCCAGAATTTGATTTTTTTTTTTTTTTGGCCTGCAAACTGTCTGCTGTTTTCTTGCAGTGACAGATTCAGTAGTTTATTTTTGAGAAAGTGTCTGCTAAATACCCAAATCTGAATAACTATAGCTTTTGATAATTCTTTCAAGTCAGAATCATGTTAAATTAAAAAAAAAAAGAACCTGTTAATCTCAAAACTCAAGCAACTGCACATGTGCTTTTCCTTGAAATAACCACCATGCAGAATTGTTTATACAAACTCCCCACTTCACTGAAGATATTAAAAATTATGTAATCAGAGGTTGTAAATAAATTGTAATATTTTCTCTGGTTTCAACAAATGTATTTTAATATGAAATTGGCACTTTTTTTTATCCCCTGCAAGTGAGTAGCATTGAAAAGTACAATGACTACTTGTACAGTTTGGTGCCACTGCTTTGAATCATGGTAAGGCACTGGCAGTTTTACTCATGATTGCTTTTGCATCATCAGTACAGATGTCAATGCAATGAAAAGGCAAAAGGATGTCTTATAATTATTATGGAAATAGTTTTTTTTTTTTTTTTTTTTTTTTTTAATTTTTTTTTCAATGTTTATTTTTGGGACAGAGAGAGACAGAGCATGAACGGGGGAGGGACAGAGAGAGAGGGAGACACAGAATCGGAAACAGGCTCCAGGCTCTGAGCCATCAGCCCAGAGCCTGACGCGGGGCTCGAACTCACGGACCGTGAGATCGTGACCTGGCTGAAGTCGGACGCTTAACCGACTGCGCCACCCAGGCGCCCCTGGAAATAGTTTTGACTCTTTTGACTCTGCGGATTACTGACAAATGTCTATGGCCTCCCCAAGGGTCTGTGAACCAGACTTCAAAAGCACTACGGTTAGGTCCATGTCTGCCTAGATGTCCTGGAATTGGGGCAGAGATGACATTTACAAAGAAAGGTGGGCTTCTTTCTATGATGCCATATGCACAGTGAGACTGTGGGCAGTCCAAGAATGTCCATCCTGGCCTGGCCCGTGTCCTTTTCCTTCTCTTCACTCTAGCCACACATCAGCCACCACCAAACAGACGAACAAATACAACAGAGAGAATATCTCAATGAGATGTTTCTGCCAGATCATTTGGGGGCAGAGAGTGGACAAACTGTAATAGATTGCAAATTGTTTTTAAAAATCTAGAACAAGTGAATGCTCTTGTGAGTTAATACTCAGATAAAGTCTGATTTCATATGTTAGCCTCAGCTCTTGAGGACCAGTGGACCCTGAGGTCACATACTTTATAACTTAACACAGGTGTTATAAATGTAGAGACCAGTCAACTTTGTTTTGAAGATCTGTGTTGAGAAAAGGATGTTGCTGCTGATTATTTACAGTACCAGTATTCCAGGTATCCAGTCCAGAAGAGTGCAGTTGGGGGGGGGGGGGTGGTATGAGGACACATCAAATGGTCCTGCTGCCGTCTTAAGGATTGACCCTTCCATTCAAGGCAGAAACAAAGTATTCTGGAGACACTGAAACATGTACCTCATGCAGTCTTCCATTCTTATTTTCAAAATGTTATTTAAACTGCATATTACCTAGAAAGAAATTAAAAATACAGATTACTTACCTTGTTTTTATTTTTTTGAGGATTTGAGGATTAATATGAGCTTTAGTAGGAAGAAAATAACTTTGCTAGCTCCAGATATATACAATGTACCTATTGTGTTGGTTTTGATATAAGATTTGGGTTAGAAAGAGGACTTCGACTCTTCAGAGAATGAGGAAAATGAAAGTGAATAGAGTAATTTGGGAGGTTCAAATCATGCAGTGGTGGAACTTTGCTACTGCTTATATTTAGAAAGACAACTGGAGATAAATACCTGGGAAGAACCATTAGTGAATTAATGTACATTGTACTTTGCTTAAGTTCTTCTTATTCATTGTTTAAAGGATATTGTTTTCCTTTGACTAGTTTGAAAAGGATGTTTCCTAAGTCTGGGGTGAAATTTTCATTTCTCACATTTTAAGATCCTTAAGCAAGCAAGCAGGTTTTATTTAAAATATTTAGCCTTGCGGCACCTGGGTGATTCACTCACTTAAGCATCAGACTGTTGGTTTTTGCTCAGGTCATAATTGCATGGTTTGTGACTTTGAGCCCCACATCCGTGCTCTGTCAGCACAGAGCCTGCTTCGGATCCTCTGTCTCCCTCTGTCTCTGCCCCTCCTCATCTCATGGTCTCTCTCTCTCTCAAAAATAAATAAACATTTAAAAAAAATTAGCCTTGAAATGAAGGGGTAAACAAATTGATAATATTGATAATGGTGTTTTTAAAGTTCTTTGTGTTATGTAGGTGACCATTACTGGGTTAAAAGGAATTTTTATTTAGGACAAGCTTCTTACAACATTGAAGACTTTGAGATGATCACCTGGTCTGTTACTTTTACTACTTCCTGTAATCCATACAGGAGTTAGTTTAGCATAATGTAGCACAGGCTACCCAGGGAAAGATCAGTGACAAAACAGCTAGTAGAAACCACACTGAAGTAATTGGTTAATTATGCAAAGAACATTTCAGGTTCAAGGACTTTATTCTATCTTGGGTTCTTCTAAAGATATTGGGCAATGTTTTTTTGTGTGTGTGTTTATTTTTTCTTTTTTCAAATTATTATCCCACCATTGATTGTTTTCTTATTTGCAAAATGATTGTAAATGCAAATATTTCTCCTTGGAGAACAAAATGAGATTTCAAATGGACTTGTACTGAAATCAGTTAATGTCTGGAATGAAAACTTGCTCAAGGTACTGAGAGTCAGTCTGCCTAAGATTCCAAAATATTTTGGCCAATCCTGTCTTTATTTCTTAAGGAATTATGGAAAGAATGAGAATGAGTGGGAAAAATGGGACAAGTATACTGCACTGTAGTAATCAGAACATTGGTTTGTATAGAATGGTAGTTAGATTCTACTGAGGTCTCTGCCATTAGAAGATTGTGATCTCAAGTGAATTTTGAAAAAGTAATTGGCACATGATTCCCTAATTCAAGATTCTTTGAGAACAGGTGGAGGACTGGACACCGTATCCGACAGTGGGCTCAGTCACTGAAACATGCTTTGGTGGGCTTTGGGAAACTGGAAAGAGTCTGAAAACCCAGAGAATATCAAACCTTATTTGACATTCTCTCTGACCTCAGACTGCCTTCTCTTAATCTAACATCTTGTCTTCTTTGCCCATTTTATTAGATGACAAACTGATCTGATTTTTTGACTTCTCATTACTTCCTATGACTCAGAAATAACTTACACCAACACTAGTAGACACAGAAGTATCTCTGATTCATCTGTAGCATAAATACGCGTAGCGGAAGAGGACATACCAAGCCTGCCTTAATTCAGCAACCCAGCCTTATCTAAAGCCCTAATGGCCTTTTGATTGTAACAGTCATCCTCTGGACCCTCCTATCTCTATCCTCCCCATCCCTTCACCTTCAGGGTGACCACTTGCTCCACCGCATTGTGAACACCTAGGATAGCTCCAGCTTGAAAGCATTTCTACCAGTCAGCCTACACAGAATAAGGAAAATAATTATCCTAAGGAATCCCTTGGCTCCATGAGCCAGGTGTCTCTTTTCTTCATCTTGACTTTCCTTATTGGTGTGCCACAGGGAAGGGGAAGCAGAAGACAAAGTACCAAGTCAACTTGGTTTCAGAATGAAGAGGAAGGAGGTGCCCCTCTGTCCTAATAATACTCCAGAAGAGCCAAGCATTGTAGGAGCCTCAAGGTTTTTGGCAATTTGTATACCTCTGTCAGGGTTTCTTTCATTCTCTGATTTTAATTTTCTGTCTGTCTTGAAGAGGAGAAAGCTAGAAGAGATTAAATATATCATAAGCATCCAGTACATTTTACATAAACAGGCTCATTCAACTCTCTCAGCAATGGTTGCTATAATCCCTATTTAACAATAACAAAATGGTGGCTCAGGGAAGGTAAATTGTTTTCCCAAGACTTCATTCCTAGTAAGTCTGTGTAAATTCAAATTTTGTTCTCATTTTTCTGTCCATATCCCATTAGTTACTATATTCTTTTCATTTCTCATTCTCTTTTCAAGACTCCCCCCCCCCCCGCGATAGGTCACTTTGTTCTTGTCACTGCTTTCAATATTTATGACAAGCAGTGTCCTTCCCAAATGTGTAAGGCAATGAAGAGCTTTTTCTTATGGGATTTCTCAGTAGAGAAGTCATGAATGGCATTTCTCACAGAGGCCACCTCCAAAGGATCCACACTTATGATAATAACAGATGAAATGACCTGCTGGATGTTGCCAAAGTGGGCGGTACTTAAAAGTGTTCTCAGAAATATTCTAAATTTTAAAATGAACTCAAGGTCTTGCTTTATAACTTGAAGTCAATGCCATTTAGCTATTTTATAAAGATTCCTGGCCACAACTAAATTCCATTTTAAACTGTTAGTGTTCTCTAATGAGGAACTTTATAAAGTCCCAATAAAAGCCACAATTCAGGAGTTAGAATAACGCAGTGAAATTAACCACATAAATGCTCAATGAAGCAAATGATTAAAAAAGAATGGATACAAAAAATAAAGATTACAATGGATAAAATTACATTTTTTTTTCTTTTTTGGTACTCCTTATAGGTCATAATTAAATCATAGTGGTTCAAAAACATAAAACCAACTTCATCCCTCACCAGGTGTGGAAAGTAATGAGAAATGTTTTCTAGCTTTAGAGTGATGACACAGATTGTATTGTTTTCACTTACATTCCTCAATGCATTATAATTTAGTATTAGCTTTCTTAATGATCACTAAATTTAGCTACTCTTTTGGGGTAGTTTTAAGCCTCTGCCTCGCTGATAACCACAGACATAGGCCTCTAGTCAGAACTGAAATACTCTTGCAGTTGAGAGTCCTGCTATCTTCTACAATGAGGACAATATTTTGGTATATAAGAAATAATCATGTTTATGGTTTGAGATTTAAAATAATGCTTTCCAAATTCTCTTTAGTTTACTGATTTCCTTAACATGCAAGAACTCTTTTCTTATCAAGATAAGATGCTAGCATAGAGTTAGAATCATCCCTGTTTTACAAGACAGGAAACTCAAAATCAAAGAAATTAAGTGTCTTTCTCAAGTTCCTGAACTATATACTGAGATTCAAATCCAGACGTGTTGACTTTAAGCCCAGGTTCTTTTGTCTAGACTGCAATTCAAGTTTTGTTTTTTTTTTTGTTTGTTTGTTTGTTTTTTATCTAGACTGCAATTCCCTCCTATGAGTGGAGATAAGCAAAACAAAATTAAACCAAGAACTAAGTAGGGTTGTATTTTCAAACACATCCTCTTTACATCATTAAGCAGCTACTAGGTGCCCGCATTGCTCCTGGCAGGCATCGCAGATGGGTGAGTTAAGACAGTGCACATGCCCTCAGGCTGTAGGTATGTCAGCAGCTATGGAAACCACAGTAAAATAAATGGCTGTCATGAGAGCAGCAGGAACAAATCACCAGGAGAGCACAGTGAGGAAGTAAAAGCCTCACCATTAGGAATTCCATCTAGCTCAGAAAAACACCCTTTCTCACTTCAAGTGTGTTTCTTAAGCAAACATCTGCTTAACACAGATTGAAACCATCATGACTTTGTTGTAGATGTTTGTTTGTATAAGTAAAACTGGAAACAACCCTGATCTCATGAACCCAAGCAGAGTACCTGCTTGGATCACCTTTGGAAACAAGTGCAATGAGCTTATCATGTTTTTATATTCTTTATTTCTCTCTCACATTCTTTGTTGTCAGTGGGCCCATGGATCACTGGTAGCCTCACATGGGATAGTATACTTGTTCCTGTATAACACGGAGTGTGAAGACAGAAGTTGTAGTATAAATTCAAAGGCTTTCAGTCTTACCACATTCATTTTTCCAAACACCATGCTGGTTCTAGGACACAAAACTCTTGGAATGTGTAGTGTTCCAGTCACATTGTTATTCTAACAGTTTCAGTCCTGATTTCCTAGTTACCTTTGTGGAGGGGTTTCCAGACTCCTAGGTGGTAGCCAGGGGCACGAGCTCACTCAAGGAGCAAGCTCACACAGTCCCCCATTGACAAAGGCATTATCCTCTGTCCCATATATCACTGTCACGTAATAGAACAAATAGACAATGTCGTTGAACATTTAGTTCATTCATCCTGGTACTTTGGCAGTGTAAGAACAGGGCATGCTGCTAACCATTCTCATGGATCTCTTAAGAATGCAGGATGCAGATAAGCTTTTTAGTTATGATCCAAGGTGTAGCTTGTACTTTACCTTCTGCCTAAGCCTTCCAAAACCCCATCGCAAACCCTCCTCTAAGGTGAAGTTCACCAGACCGTCATTATTTCTAACCTGATTAGGTTTTTATTCGTTGGCTTGTGACTCTTCTCAGGTAATATTATTACTTTGAGCCAGGCTCACTATAGTCAGAGCAACCAGGAGTGGTTTCTGTAGTGCTGAGTAATAGGCATACCCTGTGTTGTTCTTGATTAAGTTCCATCTGGGTTCTGGTTTATTTCTCTCTCTCTCTCTCTCTTTTTTTTTTTTTTTTTGATGATCCATACTCTTTGCCCTTCTCACTAATTTGCTTATATTTTACTAATCAAATTCATTTCTTCTAACTTACTCATACAGTATGTTCTACTTACATCAGTAACAGAATTTTTCCCAAAATACATAACCACATGATCATGTGTATATATAGTTTTTAATCACATATATGTATGTATGTGTGTATGTGATTTGCTACCAACTGTGTATTCCTAAATATCTCCCTGTGAAAGAGGTTCTTGTCTCCTGATTGTTAAACCTCATCACTTGTAATCTCAAATTCCATGAAGTGGCACTGGTGATTAATTCTCATTGTCAATAGGGCTAAGTCAGTGAATTACTGTTACTTGACCATATCAAGGTCTCTGGGTGAAGGGCTCTGAAATCAGTATTTCTCAAAAGTTGTGAGGTTGGTTTTAATGTAAAGGCAGACTCTCAGTTCCAGCCTTTTGGAACGTCCTGTTGATTAGTCTCAACACTAGACTCAAAAAATTGCCTATCTTCTTCATTTATTGTCAATATTTATTGGCAACAGTTTTCATTAAGCAACACAAATTAAATTCTCTGCCTAACGTAGGGTGACAGTGGTAGTTCTTCCTGATTCCTGATTGAGTGAATGGAAATACAAGTCAGTTGCTTACTGATTCTCTAAGTATAGATATAAAAATATACAAAGCTCCCCTTCCACCTTCTATTTTCTCTTGGTGAAATCCAGTTGTCATAAATGCAAATTAAGGCCCTAACATATGCTGTACAAAATCTTGGGGTAAAGTATTCAAAATGAGATGCAGACCCTACGTTGCCAAATTAAGTCATTAAGAAGTACTTTAAATGTGTTGAGTGACATGAAGGGGTCCAGGATACTCACTTCATCTAACAGGTGTACTAACCTGGCTTTGAATGTGGCAGGGTACATTCTTTATTCCTTGTAAGTGAATTGTTCCAAAATATTTCTGGTTGAAAACTCTACTGAGACAGTTTATTGCTCCCTATATAGTATACTTGTTTTTGTTACCCATCTATTATTTTCACAGCTAAATTAAGTCTCCTGAGGTAAGCCCTAAAAATGAATTAGTCTAATGCACAAGCCAAGACAGCTGAAGACTATATGAGGTTACAGGACATAGATTTTTAAGGAATTTTTCATGGAAATATATTTCTTGGGAATTTTCTCCATCAGTGGTTCTCACTCAGGTTATATCATGAGAATTGACAGTATATCATATCTCTCTCATAAGGTGACTAGCTTATTTTGGATCCATTTTTTTCTCTCAGCAAAAGCCAATTAGAATGTTTCCAGGTTGATTTTGAGGTTGTCTTTGACATTTGGGACACACAGTCACAACATTTTGGGTCTGAGTTCATGTTAATGGCATAAGGAACAGAAGATTCTAACCTGTAATGTGTGCCTTTATACACTGATCTTCCCACTAAAGTTCACTGGGGCAGAGTTTTTAATATGGAAATTCTTTCCTTACCTGAAGAATCTTCAATATTTCTAGATTTTATGCTATCTGTGGAACAAATCAAAATATCTTCTTAACTCCAAATCCAGGCCTTCTCAGAAACTCTGAAGAAAGAGTGAGAATGCTGGTTTTGCACTCATTCAAAGTCATGTGTGGGCGGTGACATATCAAGCCAGCCCTTAGTGGCACAGAACTCTCTAGTGACACCAGGCAGGTTTCCCATCCTCCCGTCTTTTTGCAAATGGATGAAAAAAGAAATGAATGGAGAAAGCATTGAACTTACATGAACATCGAAAACATTAGAGGGGGTCAAAGTGGCTGAAGTATATAAATGATGAGAGACATTTCCACCTGCTTTGCTTTAGTGATGAAACTCCTGAAAGCAGACTGTACATGCATGAATCTTGGGAACTTTTGTCCAGACACACTCTCATCTGTCTCACTGCTTCTGCAATTCAGAAGAGCTCCCCAAGAGCAAATTAATCTAACGAGCTCTGTCTTAGATATGGCTCTATCACCACATTATCTACTGCTAAATTCCCTTCCCAAGAGGTAAACGAACAAGGAGACCACACTAAAACACTATTCATTTCCAACTAAAGCCTATATATTATTTCCCAGGAGGCATCAAGTGGACTCCCTTTCAGGGTTCTATATCTGAATCTCTGACTGAGTCTTGTTGGGCTTCCCAGGGGAGTTTTCCTTTATTGTATGAAACTATGACTCCTTGAAGACTTAAGCCCTCCAGTGTGTGTGCATGTGTGTGTGGGGGGAGGGAGAGTGGGGGGGTTGTTGTTGGTTTACCACTAGGATAAAATTTTGAAAAACTAAAAGATTATTAATGGTGGGAGCAGAGAGCTTTTTATTCCAGTTTTATTAAATTCATTTTGGCATAGGATATTTACCTAAAATTAAAATTTATAGGTATATTAAATATGTAAAATGATACCATCTGAGCTGGCTGAAGGGAAAGGTGAAACCTGGTTTCTTGGTCTTTCTCTTCAACCTATTCTCTTACCCTTCACCAGGTTATCCTTAAAGCTTCTCCTTGGACTTGTACCACTTTACAGAAAGGCATTTTAAATATCATAGATGTAGTGAGTGCCTAATTTCATGAAGGAGACAAGTGAGACTCAAAGCAGAAGAGAGCTTTGTCTAAGACCCTCTAACCAATTAGTCACAGATGATATTCTCTACACTGTGTTGCATGGCATGACATCTTTCAATTATCTGTGATTATTACCTCATGATACATATTCAGTAGCATCCTGGGGCAAGCAAGCTGAACATACTACCCAATCAGATAGGGCAGCTGTGAATGAGGAGAAAGTCTGTGGGAAGCTTATGGAATGGCTCCAGGTGTCCATCTTTCTATTTCACCTTTGCTACTGCTTTCCCTGTCTCAGGGGGCCCATTTCCCATTGGCTGTCCCTCAAAGTAAGCGGAAAGTGAGTGTGTTTAATTTAGACATTCCTCAAGTTCTTTGACTTGCAATCAGCACATCTTGTACCCTTACCTCTCCAGCTGTTCTCTGTGCTGAACAAACCAAGACTGCTGAAAATGTCAGAGCCATTTAGTGTCAGGGAATTTCCCCAATGGCTTCAACATTCTTAAAGTGACTAATTTAATTGGAGTTGTAAGGCATCAGATAATAATGATATCCTTTGGCTATGTTCTTAGTAGGTTGTACACCTGTAATGAAATCCATAAAGGAAAATTGAAGTATATTTGGGAAGCAAATCTATTGAATTTCATGTGCAGTAGGTAAAAACATGTAATGCTTTACCTTTGTTTTTACCTTCAGAGACTTAAGTCTGTACGGTAAGAATATTATATTAATAGTGTAAATTCCTATTGCATCCTAAATTCACACAGTATTTCTCTAAGTGGAAACCCAATTCATTAGACATCAAACTTGTAAAACTGAGATATAATGTGGGCTGCTAATTGTATTTACTATGATTAATTTTTTTTGTCTCCTCTTATTCCTTTTGTGTTCTGAGGTCCTTTCTGCTATCCCTTGTTCCTCCTGCTGAAGGAATTTGCCATGGTATTTCTTTTTTTGGGGAGGGGGGCGGGGGGAGGGTGGGGGGGTGTACTAGGGGCCAGAAGGTGGTTATTATAATTTCTCTTTTTCTAGTATATGCACAGAAAGCCTGACAGCTAAGTGTTCATGCACACACACATGCACATATACACACACAGAGTCCCTTTCCAGTGATAGCCATGCTCCACAAAGGAAGCAGACAGGCTGGGAAATCAAACACTGCTCTCCTGCTCACAGATCCACTTCTGCAAACACAATATCTTGGGTACCTATGATGATAGCAATGTCCGCCCGCCTGTTTACCTTAGACGTCTTGTTTAAACCAGCCAGGTGGCCAAAACCAGACCGTGATCTTGCATCAATAAAGGGAGCTGCTGCCATCAGACACCAAGTACACCCCAAACTCTCCCTTAAGATATCATGGTTTTTCTGCACTTTTTGGTATTTCCTTGGACTACCTTTCTAAGAACATTTGTGTAGCAGATAACCTTGGAAGATAGAGGTATTATTCTCTCCCTCCAGGGCAGAAGACCATATGATAAAAGGATAAAAGTTGGACAGGTCTGCTTCCAGCCCCCTTCATAGACTGAGTGTTTTATAATCTAAGGGTTCCTCAGCTATGGCATAAATCTGTGTGCACAGCAACCCCCAGGCCCAGCTCCACATGATTCCTACCAACTCTCCCCGTGTCACTTGAAAGACAAGGGCAATTGATTTGACAAAGGCAAACCTCATGCTCTCTCCTGTGTTCTCAGTAACAGAGTCCTTTGTCTCTGATCCAGGAATCTCCTATCTTCTTTGAGTATCTATGAGACTAGCTAGCTAATTTGTAACTTTCTGACGGGTAAATATCAGACCCTTTACAGTTCTTGACACCTGATTTCTTTCTTCTGGAACCTTGGTCTTAGATCTCAATTATCAACACCTGTTGCACCATCTTCACCCCAGCGTCCTTTCCCAGTTTTAAGGGTTCAGCCCATATTTCTAGTATCACTTCCTGCTGTATTAACCATCTAAGGGTTCCTCCTTGTGTCACAATGAAGCAGAAAATTTTCTGTAGGTGCATTTCAATTTATATGCCAGTTATAATTATTTGATAGTGACAGCCTTGAGCTTATGATAGATTCAGAAGTTATGTCTAAATTCAGGGTGAAAGGGTTATATGATCTACAGTGCTAGGAAGGAGAATTGGTCTAGATGTTTCAAATCCAAAACCTCTGCATTAAGACTGTGGTGTCAGGCATACCCAGTACTAAATGATATGGAGAATTAATGACTAGAGCAGTACTTATACCTAACTTGAAATTAACTATTTTTGATGATGGTGAAGTCACTGTTTATCCAAATTGATAACTACTCAGGCTGTTTACAGAGGATAAATTTGCTGAGTTTTCTTCAATCCTTGTCTTGATTACTATATGGCCAGACAATTAGGATCCTTCTAACTAGTTTTAAAGGTAGAAAAGCCCAACTAGTTTATACTAGTTGTATAAAGCCACTGTTAATTTAACAGGTTTATAGAATGCACTGTTAATTTATTAAGTTTTTAAATGATGACATTTCTTCTTATTTTTCAGCAAGAAAACTGGGAAATCTTAATGATTTGTCTTTTTTTTTTTTAAGATTTTATTTTTAAGTAATTTTTACACCCAACCTGGGGCTTGAACTTACAACCCTGAGATCAAGAGTCACATTCTCTGTGGACTGATCCAGCCAGGTGCCCCTTGGCCTTTTTTTTTTTTAAATGAAACTTTGCCAGTTACTTTTAACCTATTCTTTGCTTTGACTACTAGAAAGCTGAGGAACACCTTTCTTTATTAACCAGCAATGGTTCTCAAACTTTGATACATATTGGAAACCAGAGAAATTTTAAGAATACTTGAGTTCCACTCTCACAGATACTTACTTAAATGGATCTGAGATTTTTTTTAAGATCACCAGATGATTGTAGTATGCAACAGTAATTTAAAAGAAATTGTAAGATTTTTCCATTTAGCATTTTAGACTATCTAGAGTTTACTTTTGGGCTGCTATATAGTAAGGTTCTAACACTTATTTTTCCAAGTAGCCAAATTTTCTAACATTATTTATGAAATCCTCCATTTTTCTAAAACTATTTTTGTTTTCCTTACTAATTTTTAAGTGATGTTCTTACAAATGTAAATTCCACATGTCTGATTCTATTTCTGGGTTCTCTCTGCTATTCCATTGATCTACTTGATTATTACTTAACCAATATCACTATTTTAATTGCTGTATATATGATGTTATGATAGCTGACAGGACAGCATTTTTTTTAAATGTGGAACATTGTTTTAAAATGTTCTTGGTCAAGTTATTTTCCTTTTCCAGAAAAAAATTTAAAATAAACTCATTAAGTTCCACAATCTAGTGTTCTGGGGGCATTCCAACTAAGTCTCTGTGAGCAAGGAAGTGTAGAATTCTAATTGCCCAGACCTTAGTTCCATGCTCTATTCTTGAAGTTCCATTTAAAAGCACATAATTGAGATCCAGAAAGAAGGTTTTGGTAGATAGAGTATGCTGTCAGGACTGTATGGTAAGGAAAATTTGGAGTTCTGTTACCCAAAAAAGCAAAAATATCTATGAAGCATCCAAAATCATCAAGTGCCCACTGCATTTCATTTAATTTTTAAGGCATTGGGAATCAGCCCAGGATGTGATACTAAATGATAGTCCTCCAAGGAAGAAGCTATAGTTACAAATGAAGAATGCCATGCACCCATCATTAAATTTACTTTTCAACATTTTATTACTATGGCAACCTTCAAGTTTGTGTTGTATCACAAAAATTTCCCTACCTTCAACTTTTTAGTTATTCAGAGCATCCCCTTAGTTTACATTAAGATAAAGAAATTGGAAAGATGGATGAGAGATAAAGGAGACCTTAATAGTTGGGAGAATTTTATTAAGTACAACCAGGAAGGGAGTCTTTTAGAATTAAATTACATTTTCAAGGTCACAATTCCTATCAATCTGTCCTCTGCAATATCAGCTTCACATCACCCATACAGATGAGCACTAAGATCTTGCACTTTGAATGACTACTTTGTGATCTCTGATATGAGATTCTATTGAAGACACCATGGCTTTTTCTGTCTCAGGGCCTTTGTACATGCTCTTTTCAGTGCCTGAAAATTTCTCTGTCCTCTTCCTTCCTTTTTATTGAGCTAACTGCAACTCATACAATAAATATTTTCCTGGTATTTTTTTTAGAAACACCTCAGTGACTTAGAGTGACATTCAAATTCCTCCATAGTTTGACTACCACTTATTTATTTATTTATTTATTTATTTATTTATTTATTTATTTATTTATGGTATATCTCCTAATAAATCAACCTAATTGCCTAAATGTCCTTTTCCCTCCTATTATTTATACTCTGTTACCTGCCTAAATTAACTCTTTCTATAGAAATCCTTCCACTTGGGAATAGTAGTTTTGTTTTGTTTTGTTTTGTTTTGTTTTCCTGTTAACATGCACTTTGCTTGTATTTAGTTACATTCTGACTAGAATTACAGGGCTCTCTCTGAAAGTATGTGTCATGTTTGCATCTGTCTATACTCAATGTTTCCTCCAAGCAAATTTTGTTATTCCAGAGTAAACCCCAAACTTTATTCATTTACATGCCTTCCATAGAATTTTGAGCAAGTGGCAAGAGATACTTGATGGCAGTGTTTCTCAAACTTTAAAACTCATCAAAATCACTTGGAAAGCTTGTCGCAACACAGCTTATTGGGCCTACCTCTAGAATTTCTGGTTCAGAAAACCTGGGAGGGAGGCAAAGAATTTGCATCTCCAGCAAGTTTGGGTGATGTTGACACTACTAACTCAGGAACCACACTTTAAACCACTATCCTGTAACAGTGTTTTCAAATGTTGTTTTATATTAGAATTTCCTTCTGAAAGTTAAACAGCAACAATAAAAAAGACTGTATCTGTGCTCCATCCCATACAAATTATCTTAAGATCTCCGAGGGGTGGGGCTTTTCTGATGACAATAAAAAATATCAACAACCACAACTCCTCAGGTAATTTTAATGTGCAGTTGGGGTTAAACAGCACTGCTCTATACATGTAGTGGATAAAGAAGTGGAGTTTTGAACATGGAAGATACTTGCTAGGAGGCCAGACCAAAACAAAGCAACTGCTATAACTTAGCAAGCAAATGTGACTTAGAGAGTACATCACACACTTTGATGTATTTACAGTTAAGATGCAGATAGTAAATTTGGGATGGTATTTGAGGTGCTGCTGTTCTAACAAGCTTGTAGCTGATTACAGCCCAGGAAGCACACTTATTAGGGAAGAATTTAGGCCTCTGTGAACAAACAGGGTCGGGGCAAACAAGGGATGAGAAAGACAGACGGACAGATTAGACTGGGAAAGTAAAACAAGACTGGAGGACCCACATCCTATTGGATGCTTTCAGAATTCCCAAGTGGGAAGGAAGGGAGTGTGCTGGGAGATTCCCCTGCATAGGAAACTATTTGAAAGCCATAGGTTGAGATTTTAAATGAATTTTGGGAGAAAACATTCAATTTTTCTGAAACTGTCCCAGACTAAGTATGTCATTTCTACCTCATTGAGTAGGCAGGTATGTGAGCAAAAAGGCAAATGCAGCTTCTAGTGACACGTCTTAAGAAAGCCCTAGAGAGAGAGATTGTTAAAGCCCATAGGCTTTCTCCATCTTCTTAGTTGTCTTAGTTGAGAAGGTAATTTCCATTGCAAAAAATAGGATTTTGCTTTATTCCCAGTAGCTGGCATTAAATTAGTCCCATAGAATGTGTTTGGGGACCAAGTTGATGAGCAGAGATTGTCTAAGCAGCAGGTGCATTAGATTCATTTAATCATTGAAACCACATGCTCTGCACATATTTCAGCTTTCTGAGTTGCGTTGACTTTTATTTGCAAAACACCTATCTGAAGGTGTGCTATAGTGGATGTCTAATTGATAGTGCCTGTCAGATTTTATGTTCTGTAAATGCCAAGCACGTTTTCCCTAATCCATTTTTTCACAGTAAGCATTTGAAAAAATGTAATTCCTTAGAGATTCTAAGCAAGACCTACTTTCTCACAGATGTTTAGGGTGAAGAGGAGAATTCCCATCTCCAGATTCAGCCTAAATCTCTTGTACTCAGAAATATGGTCAATATGTGAATAGAGGGAGGGAACCTCTTTATGTCACTGATCCAGAATCCAGGCTGCTGCCTATGGGTGTCTTCCCTCTTTTCTCTCATTAGAGAGAGAGGGAGAGGGAGAAGAAGAAGAAGAAGAGAGAGAGAGAGTGTATGTGTGTATTCTCTACCAGTGATGGTTTGAATGGTGGTCTCCCAGAAGATATTTCCACATTTTGGAACTTGTGAATATGACCTTATTTGGAAAAAAAAAAAAAAAAAAAAAAAAAAAAAAAAAAAAAGGTCTTCGCAGATGTACTTTATTTAGGGATCTTGAGATGAGATTATCCTCGATTATGTGGTGCATCCTATATCCAATTCTAAGTGCCCTCATAAGAGAAGAGCTGAAGACACAGAGGAGAAGGTCAGGTGAAAAGAGAGGCAGAGACTGGAGTGATAACTCATAAGGAAGGAATGCCTGGCACCACCAGAAGGTGGAAGAGGCAAGGACCAGAATCTCCCTAGAGCTTCTGGAGGAAGCTGTTCCTTTAGACACCTTGATTGAAGGCTTCTGCCCTCCAAAATTGTGACAGAATACATTTCTGTTGTTTTTAAGTCACCCATTTTGTGGTAATCTGTCACAGAAGGCCTAAAAAATGAATACACTTCCTAATAGCAGGGTGGTGAGCAGGAAAGGTGAAAAAAAGAAAAGTTCCCTGGCCCTCCTAAAAGGTCATTTTGTTTAGACTTTGTTTCCATGCATCTTTTGTGTCCTCCCAAGGGGCTTCTGCTGACAACAGGTTGTCAGCAGCCCTTCAATAAGACAGAGACTTTCTTTACTTCTATCCTAACTTTAAAGCCAAATATAGCTTCTTGTAAAGGCCTGAAGCTAAGGGGATTCTCTGCGGTTGGGTCAGTGAGCAGTTTTGTGCTTGTGTGTAGGGTTGTAGCCAAAGTCTTCAGACCTCCATGGACTAAATAAAATTCTAGAGATTTAAAAGAACATTCTCTGTGGGAATGCCTGTACACCAGCCTCCCTGTGTTACTTTTTCTCTCATAAAATAGGCAGCGAGAAAGATACTAAATGTCCTAGGAGAATCCACAGACTTCCAAGTCTATTTCCCATAGTCTGGTTGATGTTATTAGTGGTGATATAGTACGTCTTCTCACTGTTGTTCAGTTTCACTGTGGAATATCAGTATTCACCTCTCAAGTAATTTATGAAATTAATAAAAAACAAATAGTTCCGACATGGCCTATTTTTTCCCTGCCCTTACCATCCCAACTGCCATTCCAACAAAGACCCACCACTTCTCCACATACAAGTAAACTGCATTTGATTTAAGATTCTAAATGTTCCTGCTCCTACTTGGGTCCTCAGGTAGGTAAGTAGCCTACGTAGATACAGACAAGCTACATGAGGCTAAATGACTCACCCAGTTATATAACATTTCACTCCCATTATTGTCTTGAATATTCAGTGCCAAGGCTTGGAAAGAAGGAGAATCTATCTGCCAATGAGAACGATTTGTAATCACTTAAAAATGGAGTACAAGGAAGGAAGGAAAGAGCAGACTTAAATTCTAATGGCCTGTGGAAGACAGGGGCTTAAACCATAGAAAAGACGATTGAGAAATCTTGCAGTCCTCAAGTATTGTAGCAGAATGCAAAGCAGAGGATATAAGCTGACAACCTCTGATCCAGGTCTGACCTGCACATGTGCCTCTGAAAATTTTTTCCGATTTTTAAAAATCAGGATTATTTTACCTAAGAAAATGAATTTTTCTCTTGAGAATATTTGGGTGATATGGCAGCACTGCATTGCCAGGAACGGGTTATGGAGGCACTAAACCTACTTGGCCAATCACGCTGAAGTCAGGCATAGTTAAAGGGAGAGAAGCATATGGACTAAGGTGTTGTGTGAGACCTTGAATAAGTTTATTATTTTTATTTACTTTAAGAAAATTTTGTTGATGTTTGTTTATTTTTGAAACAGACAAAAACAGAGCATGAGTGGGGGAGGGTCAGAGAAAGAGGGAGACGCAGAATCCGAAGCAGGGTCCAGGCTCTTGAGCTGTCCGCATAGAGCCTGATGCGGGACTCAAACCCACGAATCATGGGATAATGACCTGAGCTGAAGCCGGACGCTTAACCGACTGAGCCTCCCAGGCACCCCAAGACTTGAATAAGTTTATAAGTTAAAACATCGTAAAATAAGGTGTAAGATATGAGCCCTATATTTTAAGAAATAGATGTGTAATTCAAAAATAATGTCAATTGTGGTCCATTTTTTCCCAACTTCCTCACAATCTGACCTGACTCTCTAGTCACTAACTTTGTGTTGTATCTTAGATATGTGATTAATATTCTTGAACCCCTAATGCCTCATACACAAAATACGTACCTCATAGGGTTTTTATAAATACTGAATAAGAAAGACAATGTATTTTAAGTGCATACCATGACTGGGACATAATCAACACTTATATAGGAGCTGTTATTGTGATTGTTATTATTAACAAAGTGATATTAGTTGTCATTAATGACTTTGGATAAGAAGGGTTCAAACAAAGAACAAGATGTTGAATGGCTGAGGCAACCAGTATGGTTGGAAATAATAGGAAAGTTAGTTACTGCTATATTGTGCTAGCCCTTGGAAAAAAAATGCATGGTGTTTAAAGAAATTGCTTGATAAAGTTCTGTATGGCTTCAGTAAAAAATTATGTTCCATTTTCACAGCATGAAAGAAGCAGTTAAAGCAAGAAAAATGTGTTTAGAAGTTTGAAGAGTACAGGTGTCTGGTGGGTTGAGAAATGAGATTAACCCTTCACTGACTAGTGCTCCATTTTCCATCAGAATAAATTCTTTAAGAAAAAAGCATTATTGGGGCACCTGGGTGGTCCAGTTGGTTGAACATCCATCTTCAGCTCAGGTCAAGATCTCACAGTTTGTGACTTCGAGCCCTACATTGTCTCCATGCTGACAGCTCAGAACTTGGAGGCTGCTTCAGATTCTGTCTCCCTCTCTCTCTGTGCCTCCCCTGCTTTTGTTCTGTCTCTCTCTCAAATATAAATAAACATTTAATTTTTTTTTAAAGAAAGAGAAAAGTGTTATGATGGCTCATGAAAGCAAAAACAGTGATAGTGTCCTCTTGTTTGTTTTCTATTTGTCTTTCTCCCCCAGATCCATTTGAGTATCAAAAGTAACTTCCTAGTCAATCTGCTTTTTGGTAAGATTGTTCTTAAAGTGTGCAGTTGACATAATTAAGTGTGGTTTTGAGGTTACCTTGTATAGCCCAAGGTGAGACCTCCATAGGATCTAATTTTTTTTTCCATTTAAAAGCTGTTTTACAGACAGAAGCTATAGATCAGGACTCATTACAAAGGCATCTCATTATTTTTAATGAACAATTCCATTATTTCTGACTCTGCTGAAAGAGGGACATAATTCTGTTAAGGAGAGAAGCTTGTTAAAATTTGGTGGTCAGAAACAAAACTTAGGACTTCCAATTAAATTCTGAGGTCCTGATTATTAAGTTTAAAGACATAATATTGTATGTTTATGTGGGCTTCATAAAGGTGCATTGATATAGGGAGTATATTTTGTTTGAAGGAATAATTAGATATGTTGTGATTCAGTGTTAGTGAAGTCTTTGAAGTTCTTCTCAAAATGAGTAATTTTGGGCAAACATTCTCAGTATTTGAATTCATTGAACTAGTCAAAAATTTTAATTGTGAAAACTTTGGCCAAGTTATCTGATAACTATAAAATTTGATTTGGGGTCTTAGAAATACTCATTTTCTTCCTGACCTTTGGGATGTGTCCATTGTTAAAACTTAGATAGGTAATGAGTTTGTCCAAAAATTTTTGGAACAAGATCAATAAAAGGAAAGAAAGAAAGGGACTCATTTTTAGAGCAGGGGAAAGAGTGATTTACAGAAGAAAAGAAGATAAAAGAGAGCAGGGAAAGGAAAAATAAAGTTCACATAAATTGCTTATCACTGATATCATTAAAGTGAACCATCTTGTAGTAAATACCTGCAATCTGTATGTTCCCATAACCTATAAAAGGAGAAAGGAAACCAAATATAATGGAACACCTGTTATGTGGTGTTGTGCATGGTGATAAGGATATATAGCAAGTAAGGCAACATTTCTGTTTAAAATTATAGAATGTGTTTGTGTGGGAGTATGTGTACTGCAGGAGACTTATGTAGAAGAATAGTGGGAATGAGTAGATGAGAAAGTAGACAATTATATTAGAGAAGAAGAACATACAAGCTATCTCAGGAAAGCTTAATTATATTTGTACTTTAAGAATAGAATGACACCCTCTAGAAATAAATGGATTAAAGACTTAAAAACAAAGTCTTTCAGTCTAAGTGGTCAAACCAAGTTAAGAAAAAAACAAAAAGAAAAAAACAAACAAACAAAAAAAAAAAAAAAAAAAAACAAAGAGAAAGAAACCAAAAACCAAACCAAACAAAAACAAACAAAAAACAAAAAAAGATAAAAACAAGTATATACGCATCATTTTTCCCTCAAACTCTTGGTGGAAAAGTTTGGGAACCAGGACTGTGCATATGGGAAGATTGTAAACTGGACCTTTCAGGGATCTGATGAGCCAGTGGAGTTGGTACCAGATGGCCCTGCCAGCCTCCAAACCTGGAAGATTAATGTGTAGGTTCAATTTCCTAGTAATTCTTCATAGGCCCTAACACCTTAAATTTTGTAAGAAAATTTGTACTCTACTCAATTCCATTTCTATTTCCATGCTCTTTCTTTCTCTGTGGTCATTAACTGGCATTAAAAAAAAAATTTTTTTAAGGATTTTTGTCAGCTTTTAACTTAACTTTGGCCGGAAATAGGTATTTTCCTCCAATTATGTTTTAAATGGAAACTTTTCAGTGCACCTATTTCTAACTAGTCATAATTCAGTTTGATAACTTACAATATTACCATGTTAGTCATTAGTTGCTATTATTGGAGTTTTAAACACTTGTTCAAATAAATCAGCCTGTCAGATCTATATACAAGTTATTTTCAATTTTTAAAACTTTTCTCTGTAAGTTAATGTCATAAACTAAAAATAATTGTGGTCTTTATACATAGTTTAAGGATAACTCATCGTGAGAAGGCAAGGTATAATTATTATTCAACGTATTTATTTTTGCCAAATAACACGTTACTAAATTTGATAAAATTTCTTTGTGCATGATATGTGCGACCAACTCATTAAGCAATGCCTTCATCAGATGTATTAGCATGTGAAAAATGGGTTCAGCTTCTTTGTGTTTTATGAAATTCAAGCACAATTTTATTCATGTGTAATTAGTTTGGGTTTAAAAGCTTATACATTTATAACTACTCTGT